>NC_045426.1:421605317-421921983 GCF_902635505.1 Sarcophilus harrisii
TGGAATTTTAATTTCATCCTCCAAAAAGAACATTGAATTGTATGCTGAAATTCAAAAAATGCTCGATATATGAGACATACTATTTGTATTACTGAGAAAATTAAAATCAATTTTCAATATTTACTTTGCTTTCAAGCAAGGATTTTAATAATAACCTCATTTTCACTTTCACATTGGGTATCTTGCACATTTGTACCAACAAAATAAAGAATTGTGATGTGTGGAAGTTGATACACTGCTCGATGTCTTATCAAATACTTCACTGGTCTTGTTCATTCTATCATAGTCAAAAAAAACCTCCCAATTTGTTTGGTTTTTTTTTTTTTTTTGCATATTTCAAGTTTTTTTTTTATTTTAAAACTCAAGTTTTGTGTTATAATTATGCTTTTAAAGTACAATAAAAGTTAGTTTTTTGGGCTCTAAATGCAAGTGTACAAAGTTTAGTGGTTTATTGAGAAACTAAATCTTCTAGATACATTTCATTTTAGAATGTCTGTATCCACAGTTGGTCTAATCTATCAGCTGGCTGGAGGCATTGAGTCTGCCATTCCCTCCATCTATTACAGCCTCACAGTTAAACTTCAACTTGCCTTTCCTTTGGTTCCATCTTCCAAGATCCTTGAGAATCTTAAATGACAGAAACTACTGATAGATTCTTCCAAGCAGATGCATCCTAACACTATACACTAGTCATAAAGAACAAAATGTTGGAGCTAATATCAAGACCTTACTGGTCTCAGACCCTTCCAAAAACAGTAACTAAAATCTAGAAACATCTCTCTTGGTCAACTTCTTTTTTGCTTTGTAGAAGGTGGCCGAGGTAGAAAGGTTTTAGCACTATAATATAAAGTACAATATCCTTACATTTCCATTTTACACAGTAAAATGTAAAAGTCCAGGTTTAAATGGGTTAGTTTTAATAATTTTATTTGTTATGTAGAATTTATGGTAGTATAAAATTCTATTTTTGGTTGTTTTCAGTCATTTTCAATTGTGTCCAACACTATGACACAATTTGGGATTTTCTTGACAAAGTAAGTAATTTGCCATTTCTTTCTCTAGCTTATTTCCCAGATGAGGAACTGAAGCAAATAGGGCTAAGTGACTTTCCCAGAGTCACATAGCTAATAAGTAATTATGGATTTGAACTCATGAAGATAATCACTCCCAATTCCAAACCCAGAGCTCTATTCATTGTGCTATGTAGCTGCTTTCTCTGTTATGAAAAGTGAATATTATCTGAAATCAATTTTTATATTGAGAATTGTAAGGAATTTCTAGCAAAAAAAAACATTTTGTGTATTATCAATTTTATTTTGTGTACTATATTTTATATTATTTCATGGTAACTGTTAGGAAAATTGCATGCCATCAGAATGTATATTTTTAATGAGAAATTTTATGCAAAAAAGTGAATTTTCAGGAATCTAGCAGAATGCTACACTTTGGGGTCTTTGTAGGAATATCATTCTCTATTCCACATAGGTTGGATGTATTGACATTCATATTTTTTTTGCTTTTTCTCATTTTCTAGGCATATTACCCTAGTAAAAGTAGAGGACTGATAATACTTTTCTCATCTTAGTTTTTTTCATGCATTAATGAGGAGGACTGTTTTAAATTCAATTTTAAAATTCCATAGTTTTCATGATATCTTAACAGTTCTAAATTGTTATTTTAAATAAAAACTGAAGACTATACTTTCCTTTCATTAATTGATTAATTAGTTGTTTGTTTCTTTGTTTTTTTAACTATTTTATCAATAAAGAACTTATGTATGACACACTGATAAATCCAGAAGATATAAAGAAATTTGAAATCTAATCACTGCAAGAAGTTAACATTCTAATGATAGAGACTATATATATATATATATGGCATTTATATTGTATTGTGAACATAAGGCATGAAATGTCTTGCACTTGCTAATACAATTTTTTGTTTTCTAATTATGTTATTTTAAAAAGAATAATAGATTTTTATTTTTCAAAATATAAGCAAAGATAGTTTTCAACTTTCACCCTTGCAAAACCTTGTGTTATATTTATTTTTCCCTTTCCTCTTCCTTCTGCCCCCATTAGGAAGCAAGCAATCCAATATAGGTTAAACATATGCATTCTAACTATATTTCTACATTTATTATGCTGCCAAGAAAAATCACATCAAGAGCGCAAAAATGAGAAAGTGAAAAACAAACAAGCAAACAATAAGAAAAAAGGTGAAAATACTATGCTGTGATGTTCATAGTCACAATATAGATGGCACTCTTCATCACTCATTCAAAAATTCTTAATAAAGTCTTGTTTTATTGATTTAGGGTCCTTTTTGAAAAATCTATAATGAAAAATCATTTGCTATATACAAGCACACTCAATGAATAGTTATTTATTGGAAAAGCAGGGCTGATTTAAGAGACCTTTTCTTTCTGTGATTGCTTTTCAGAAGATTGAGTTTTATCATATTTAGTATTTTTGTGACTATCAAGTAATTAATCTAACTTCATTGAACCTTGATTTGTTCATATGTAAATTGGGAATAACCAACTACCTAGTTAACTATGAACTTTATATACCTATGTAGATTGAGTCATTAGAATATTATTTTCAGTTGTGAGGATTATATTTTGACTTGATAAATGCCCAGAAGAGGATTACAAAAAGAAAAAGAGAACTTGGGGTGAATGGGGAAGAAGATGCGGGATGTTTGAAAGTTACATTATTTTGTGGGACAGGTATGAAAGGCTTCAAATTTTTAATAACTGTGCCCTTACAAACATAATTATGAATTGTTTGTATGACTTCTGATAAAATCCCCAATAGAAAAGAGAAAACTCTTTAAGTTTGGGTTTGGGGAATTGTAATCCCACTCTGCTTTAGGAAAGGTCCATCTTTTCTTTCTCACTCTCAGAGATATGCTGGGTTATAGATTAGTAAAATTCAATCTTTAACAGAAGAAAGGATATACTTAGAAATGGGTGTCACCTGAACCCATATAAACTAAGTTGGGGAAAGGGATAAGAACTTTTTCCTGTGATTTTTTTCCCTCAGTGCTCCAGTGATTTGAGAGACCACTTGACATTAAATGCCAATTGTCCTTTTATCTTTCTTCCCCTCATTCTCTCCAAAGACTTAGGTGTAAAAAGGAGAATTATTGATATTGCAAGTACTGGGCTTCCATAGTCAAACAACTCTTGTGTTACTGGAGGGGAAACGTTCCTTCCCAATTTCTTCCTTTTGTTGTTGATTCTTCTCCTAGTTCTGTCTCATTGTCATTGTATACTATTGCCTTACCATCTGAGATGAAATAAAAACTCCAAATTCTACAGGTCTACAAACCTATGATGTCTTGTTACCATTTCTTGAAGAGACATTACATATGGCACAGTAATCAGATTTATTTGCATTGCTTTACAGAATAGACCTAAAGCCAGTGATTAGAGATCATAAGAGAATAAATTTCAACTTTACATCAGAATGGATTTCCTATAATTAGAACTGTCCAAAAGTTGGATAACATCCCTTGTGAAGTACTGGGAGCTTTATTATTAGATATGTGCAAATAGAAGCTGAATAACATTTGATAATGCTTTTGAAGTGGTCTGTGTATCTAGGTTATTTGTAATTTATATTCTTCCAAATCTCAAATTCCATAATACTACAAATTCCATAATGATACTGGATTTCTTGAAATAAAATATTTCATACTTCTACTATTCTCCCAAGAGGCAACCAAAGTAATATGAAAGGAAAAGGAAAAAAAGTTCGGTTTGGATATGAAATACTATAAAAGTACAGTTGAAAATGCTCTCTTACCATAAATGTTGCTTTAGTCATGGAAAAAATGGCATGTCTGCCTGTCAAGCTTTTATTTTAGTGCTTGGCCTTTGCTAAGATGAGTAAGGGCATGCTATTTATGTGATGTTGCTTTCAAGGGCAACTGTGCAAAAATGATTTCCCCCTTAGTAAGGAATGAAATTCATCAGATTCTTTCATTTTGACATGTAGGTTATTCTGGAATAAATGGATAAAGTAGTCAAATCATTCACATCCTCAAGTAAATCTAAAGTTGAAGTGATTAATCAATAATGTAGTAATAGAATTTTAGATAGACGCTTGACTGATATGGATTTAGAAGCATTAATGTCATTATTAGAACAGTGAACATCTACCTGATCCTCTATGTTAATAGAGACTTTTATATATCTACATAAAAACAGAGTAAGTCTTGCTTCTTATAAGGTCTTATCCATAGCTAAGTAAATGCTCTAAGGCAGTGAGTGATTGCTGAGCCTTAGTTAATCTCTGTGTCATGATTTATAATCCTATCTGGTTTAGTTAGGCACAATATCCTTAGAAATGCAATATGGAAGAAAAGTAATGATATTTCATTTTAACTTTTTTGGGGGGAACATTCATGATTTGATGTAGAGTCTTATAACTTCATTTCATTTTTCAAAAAATGTGATTTGAAGTACATTACAACTCTCTAGTAATGAAATAGTTTTCTAGGTAAATGTCATCAAATTAAATCTACTTCATGACTGAGTGGACCTTATTTGTTTCTATGTAGATATATATTCACTAGTTTTAGATGAGTCAAGTTTCATTTTATTATAATTATGTCACTATATCTGATAATATTATTCATCAGCAATATCTAATCATTTCCCTATTTCCAATTCAAATATAGCAAGGAGAGGAGTGGCTGGCATATTCAAGTATATAACATGGCAAATGACAGTTATAAAGATAATTAAGTCAATAGGTTTTCAGTTATTATCAGTGAAGAGATTTTATCCTCTACTTTTTCCTATGTTTCAGTCACTCCTTAATAGGCTCATTGATCACTGAAATTATAAAATCTTTTCTTGAAGGATTCAAGGTAGGCTGTGCAACTAATTCAACACAAATAAATATGTAGAGTTGACTAGTGACTACTTTTATGATGCTTCTCATGATCTCCGTGCAAATCTTTTTGCTATTTTATTTAAAGACAATTATGTCTTATTCCCTTTGCAAATCTGTAAACCTAAGCCTACTCTAAACTACGTGGCAAACTGAGCTCATCAGGAGAAGGAGTGAACCCAAGAAGGAAGGAAGGAAAGAAGAAAATACTAATAAAGGAAGGAAAGTGGGAGCAAGGAAATAACATTTTTATTAGTGCCTACTATGTATCAGGTGCTCTCCTAAGCAATTTTTTATTCTTCAGCTGAAGCATAATAAATTCTGTTCCAGCCTTTTACCATTACTTTGTATGTGTTTCTCTGTATCGAAGGTGTTTCTTATAAACAACATATTGTGAGATTCTATTTTTTAAATCCACTCTGCTACTTGCTTTCATTTCATGATAGAGTTCATCCCATCCCCATTCAGTTATTATGATTACTAGCTCTATATTCCCTTCCATCCTAAATTTTTCCCATAAATACTTTTGTTCTCTCTTTTCACCCAATGCTTAGTAGTGTTTTTTGTTTTTGCACACCACACTCACTACCTTATCTTCTATCATGCCTCTCCCCTTCTCTTACCTTTTTTTTCCTAGTGTTTCTGACATGTCCCTCCCTTCCCCCCCTCCCTTTTTCCTCCTATTTCTTTAAATGGTTATTTAAATTTCTATACCCAATTGAATGATGATGTTATCCCTTCTTTGAGCCAAAGCAGATGAGATCAAGTTTCAGATAATTCTCACCTTCCTACCTTTCCCTCCATTGTAATAGTTCTTTTGTTCCTTTTCATGTGATGTAATTTGTCACATTATACCTCCCCTTGACTCTTCTTCCAGTACAGACCTTTCCCCACCTCTTAAAATCATTTTATTTTGAATCTTCAAAACAGAATACACACCATCATACACTTGTGATGACCAGCTCTGTCTACCCCAGTGACAGATACTTTTCTCAAGTGCTACAGATACCATTTTCCACGTATGGATATAAACATTTTAATCTTTAAATAATATATATTTCCCCCCATTTACCTTTCTATGCTTCTCTTGAGTCCTGTGTTGCAGATAAAATTTTCTGTTTAGTTGTGGTTTTTTCAGTATAAATGTCTCTTATTTCAATGAAGCTCCATCTCCTTCTCTGAAAGATGAGGCTGAATCTCGTAGAGTAGTTAATTCTTGACTGTAGCCCCAGGTCCTTTGCCTTCTGGAATATGGTATTCTAGATGTGTTAATCATTTATTGTAAAAGCTGCCAGATTCTGGGTAATACTATTACTCCTTGATATCTGAGTTGTTTTTATCTGGCAGCTTGCAGTATTTTTTTCATTGAGATTTTCCTTCTGGAGTTTTGCAACAATGTTCCTTGGGGTTTTCCTTGTGGGATATCTATCTGGCAGTGATGATTGGATTCTTTGAATAAGTTTTTTTCTCTCAATTTTTAAAAATAAATATTCTCTCATTTGTTCCTCACAATTCTATAAGATTCTTACACTCCTAATTTCCTATTATGTGAAATGTGTTTCCCTTTCCCCAAAAACAACTGTATACATTTTTACTTGCATTCACCAATATTGTGAGATAAAATTGCCTCATACTTCTTTTATCTTTCCCTCCTAAGATATCCTTCTTCCTCTTTTTTAATTACTTTCTTAAATATCATCAATAGTTAATAGAACCACTCTCTAAGCACTTTATACTCCTTAAAAGATCTGTGCTAAGGAAAAAATTCTGAGGGGAAAAAAAATAAAACAACTTGTATTATCTCCCCATATTCAAAGAGGAACATTTATACTTATTCCCTCATGTTTGTTAACCCTTAGTCTTTTATATTTCTTTTAACTCCAAGTGTTTCACTTGAAGTATTTAATACAGTATATATTATCTATTAAGTGATAAATCAGTGTTTATTGATTAAATGATTTTAAAATTTCTACTCTGTCCCGTTTTATTTCCATTAATATTCCTTGTAAATTATCTATTGTGTTTAAAATTAATCAGTCACTACCCTCCTACTTCCAAGAATTATATTCATTTTTGATGAGTAAAATACTCTTGGTTGCTTTCCTGTATCTTTTTTCTTGCAGTTCCCTGATCCTTTTTAGTCAAGGTACTTCTGGGTTTATACACTGAGCATTACTGTTGCTATTATTATTTTTTTAAATAGTGAAATTATTTTTTTCTATTTGTTTATTTTGTTTCTTCATTCTTCCAGTCTACTTCTTGATTTGACTTTATCTTAGAATCAAGGTTTGGGCAGTGCTGAAGAGATGTCTGCCATTTGGCAGTTTTATTGTTCACTATTCTGTTCTGGGTAACAAATATAGAACTGAATGAAGGTGGGGCATATTTTTAATGAAAGCATACCAGGGTGAGGGGCTGAGGAGTGATCATGGGCCCAGATCATGGTCAAAATCAAACTATAACTCTGAATAGGTGACCAGGAAAGATTGAGTGAACTCTGAAGGAAATCCCAAAATGATGAATAAAATCTTGGCATATCAGAGTTTTGATTCAGTTTCTATTCCCTATCTTCGCAACCATCACTATCCGCAAAGAAGTCACCATTTCCCCAACTATATTTTGATACAGACAGGTAGATGTAGAAGAAAGTCCTAAGTGTTTACATGTAAACCATGATAAAGGAGACTTTATTATAGATAATCAAAAAAGTGCTACTATGTATATGGAAAAGAGAATTCAATCACTGAGATGTTATCAGAGGATTAACTGGGAATTTAAGGACATTCATTGTCATCTGCTCACAATATACTGCTGAGGCAATTGAAAGTTTTAGGATAAGAGGGTCAGGCCACTACTGCAATAAACAGATGATTTCAGAATTCTGAGGATGATTTGGAAGGAGGAGGTTTTACTTAAATTGAAAGCAAGGATTGAGTAATGAACTTTCTTTCATGGGATAAGATTCTTGAAAAGATGATAGATTTGTAATAAATATATGCCCATGTACCTGTGGACAAAATATTAGAAGATAACAAAAAGAACAGAACTTTAATCAATCATTTCTGCTATTGGGACAGATATCACAAAGCTGCAGCCTGAGGTTACCTGGATACTGCTCCATGGAGGAAACACAAATACCTTATACATTGGATCAAGACCATTGTAGAAAAAATTATTCATTTTCAGGATTGATGGAGGAAGAAGGACATTTTAGAAAGTTACTTCATGTTACCCTAATTAAGAGAACTTCATTATAATAAATTATTGTTGATAACTAAGTTTTAGGTTCTGTTATTTTTATACTGCTAAAGGATTGTCAATTCTTTCAAAGCTTGCTAACTTTGATATTCTCTAAACATGTCCTGTTTAACATATCCATGTTTAACAGTGTAAAAGAGGTGATAAACAAATATTCCAAGGAAAGATAAATGTTCTTTGGCCTGGAAACTTAATGCTTGTGAAAATAATAGGGTGGGTGGATTATAAGGGAATGGTATAAATTGGAATATCAGTGTGGGGATTATATAGCAAGTGAGAGTCAGTGATTGCAGTTTGTAATCACCAGTCAAATAGTCTACCAATGTTCTAGTATTTGGATTCCAGATCACATTAGAAAGTTTATGGAAAAGAATTAGAGGAGATAAAAAACAAAGGACTAGGAGAAATAAAAAATTTTTATTACATAAACATACTTCTATTATCCCAGACCTATGATTTCCTTTTTGGGTGTCTACAATACTGATATCTCTGATATTATGATTAGTATTACCCTCACTTCTAGAGAAGATAAAATTCTACCACTTTCTCACAAAAAGGTCCAGAGGGAGTGGAACAGAAATGTAGCCTTTGATTTCTCTATAACACACAAGAGAGCAACCTCAGGATGATGGACATGGAAGGAATTCAGTAATTATACAAAATAATTTTGGGAATAAGGAAACAGTTTAATAATCTCCCAGTTTTAAATCGAGAGAAGAAGGAATCTATAACTCAGAACAAATTTCTCAAAGGGAAAAGACTTAGGAAAGAGCAGCCCCTAAAAGCAACATGATAAAGTGTTTAAGGCTTAATTTTAAGTGTGAAAATTTGAAACTACTTAAGAATAAAAGATTACCCGAAAAGATGGAACAAAAGTGATGCAAGGCTTTTTGTTTGTTTGTTTTTTGAAAGACTTTGAGGTTAAAAATTAGTTGCTGCATAAGGAATTCAAATTCAAGAAAAATCCAAAATAATGGTACTTGAGAAAATGATAGTAAGACAAGAGGAAATAGATCAACAAATAAGTCTCCACACATTTAATTAATACTATGTGCCAGGCTGAGAGAATTGGGTGGCTTAATGAATAGAGTGCTGGGTTTGGAGTAAGGCAGACCTGGGTTCAAATTTAGCCTCAGACGCTTAGTATCTAGACAAGTCCCTTAACCCTGCTTCTATAAATTCACCCTTAATTTCTGCTTCCATAAAGTAACTGGAGAAGAAAATGACATATTACTTCAGCATATTTGCCCCCCAAAAAAAACTTTATGAAAAAATATTAACATGCCATGATCCATGAGATCACAAAGAATTGCATGGGACTGAACAACAATTGTACTGAGTACTGTCCTATGCATTAGAAATATAAAAACAAAAAGAAAATGATTTCTGCCGTCAAGGAACTTACATTATATGTTTTACATGAAGACTCAAATAAAAGGGAAAAAATGAAAGAAATAAAGTGAAAAATAACATGCTTCAGTCTGTATTCAAAAAATATTACTACTTTCTCTGAAGCTGGATATGCTTCATCACTGTAATCCTTTGGAATTATTTTATATCATGGTATTGATGAGAATAGCTAGTCATCGACAGTTCTTCACTAAACAATATTGCTGGTACTATGTACGGTGTTCTTCTGGTTTTGTTCACTTCATTATGTTTTGGTTCATGTGAATCTTCTTCTGGTTTTGTTTACTTCATTATGTTTTGTTTCATGTAAATCTTTCCAGGTTTTTTCTGAAAACATACTAAATCTGATTTTCAACAAGAAATTAAGACATAATGTCCATGGGGTATGTTCTTTGAATGTATGGATTTATTCTATTTGATTTGCTTTTAGTTTTAATGTTTTTAACTGTAAAAGTAACAGTTGTAAGTCTGTTTACATATGATACTTTTTATCTCATAGGATTCCAAAATTTTGAAAATTCTCTCCTATTATCTATTCAGCAATGGATTTATTCGACTTTGGTGTGAAACTAAGCATTGTCTCAAGAATGCAACAGAAATAGACAAAAGGACAAAAATAGCGCTTAGTGCAGAGGTTCGATTACTAGGAAAACTGTCAATCTTTAATTTATAAGATTAAATATCAAAAGAACATTTTTCAATGAAAAAAATTGAAGCAAGAGAAAGGAATATATTAAACAAACCTAAGCGAATTCTTTAGTTAGTGATTTTTTCATTCTTTCTGTGTCAGTACTCAAGATAGTACAAAACCTGATCACACATAAACATTTTCTTCATTTACTCTTTTGACAATCCAATCAATAAATATGAACAAAGCAAAAAATCAGTCCAAAACCATTTAATCAGGTTGCTATATTTTTAGTAGAAGTCGTCTGATAAATGATCATCTCTTAAAGAATTTCTGAGCTGAATTCTGGAATATTTATTCAAAATGGTACTTCCAAGTTGTATTAAATCTTTGAATATGCTACCCAGGGAGAACATTTTATCCTAATTCTGCTTGCAAAGGACAGATTTAAATGACATTTAAATAATTTATATCTTATAAAATTTTGAAAGAAGGAGTGAAGGGAAGCAAGGAAAATACCAATAAGTATTTGCCTTCTAAATTCTTGGTCCAATCAAATTTATATGTAATAGAAAAATTGTCCTGGGAACTCTATGTACATTTTGAGGAATGTACTCTGTACCAAAGCAAAGGAATGAAAGTGAAATATCTCTCACCCACTAGAGTAGCATATTGCATAGAAAATATGAATGGGAGTCTGATCTAGAATGGTCAGAGAATCACCTTGGTTTAAGTCCTGCCTAAGATAGCTGTGTTACTCATGGCAAATCAAATTATTTATCCTCTGTTAAGTGGGTAACTATTTGCCTAAATTTTTTCATCTTTAAAATAAATATAAAAAAAGCATCTATCTTCCAGGATTCTTGCGTTGGTGAAATGACATATTTGTAAAGCATGCAAGAATTTTAAAATACTTCATGAATGCTAGTTGTTTATTATTGTTTGTTATCTCTATCTTGAGTTATTCATTTATGTATAAATTCTTCTAAAATAATAGAAAATTGTCTTCAGGTTTAGAACATGAATATCCCAACAAAATTATCACGTTTCTATTTTTTCTTCCTTTTCCCATTACTATAGCGATGTATACCATTAGACACAAATGGGCATTTATATGTACAACTATTCTATGCAAGTTATATTTATTAGTTCTCTCCTTAGATGCAGATAGTGACTTTTTCACATTTTTATATCTAATTTTGGTATTAATAATAGTCAAGATAACTTATTTACTCAAAGTCCTTCTTAAAATAATATTTCTGTTACTTTATACAATGTTTTCTTGGTTCCTCTTATTTTATTCTTTATTCCATGTAAATCTTTTCATGTTTTACTAAAATGCTTGAGCTTGTAATTTCTTATAGTATAGTAATATTTCATCTCAATCATATACCACAATTTGTTCAGCCATTTACCAATTGATGTACATCCCTGCAATTTCTATTTCTCTGCCACCATGGAGAAAGGTGTTATAAGTATTTTAGGACATAAAGATTCTTTTCTTTGTCCCATTTTTTCCACATGCCCTCCAACATTTGTCACTTTCCTCTTTCATTATTTTAGCCAAATAAATAGATATAAAATGATGTCTGAAGGTTGTTTTGATTTGCATTTCTATAAAAACTGATTTAGATCATTTTTCCATATGATTATGCTCCTTTTAGTCATAGTTGTAAAAGAAGTATAATTAGTGACAAATTTTAAGAGTGGCCATGTTTACAATTACTGTTTTTATTATTTATTTTCATCATGAATTAATCATTATGATATTAAATAATATTTGTTATTCAATTGTATTATATCAAAAGTAGTGTCATTTCTCTTTTTTTCATTTGGTGGTGCTTTTCCTTCCAGGAAGGAAGAAAACAAGCAATTAAAATATTGATAGATATTATTTCTATTAATTTTATCAAAGAGGAAAACAAGACACAAGAAGATTAAGACACATGGGATCTCTTCCAAACTGACTGGATTTAAATTCAGATTTTCTTATTCTAAATGTAGGTGTAAAGAACATTGAGCTGCTTTCACTTCTACCTGCTAACTATGTCATCCTTCTTATTTATTTGCAAAATGAAGTACTAAAATTTCCAATATACTATTTTCCCATACTTCCTGACTTTTTCTAGGCAAATTGAGTCAATTAATTTCATTCCTTTGTGTTAATTTTAATCTGTTTTAATAAACAAGTATTCTCAGAGCAGCTGTGGTGCAGTATATAGAGCACCAGCCCTGAAATCAGGAGGACCTGAGTTCAAACTGGTTTCAATACCTAATATTTCCTAGCTATGTTACCCTGGGCAAGCCATTTAACCACTTAACCCCAATTGTCTCATAAATATACATACATATATATATATATATATATATATATGTTCTCACCATACATAGAGGATACTTTAGTTAAAGCTTTTTATCAATATCTGTTAAAATATAATCATTTTCATTTTTAATAATATTATTTAGTGGTTATCACATCTAATATTATTCACTTCTCTTTTCAAAACAGTGTACTAATTATGTGAAAGTTTGCTTGGTCTAGTCCAAAGACTGCTAAGCTCAGAAGCAGAATTTAATTTAAGTTTTACTTCAGATTTTCCTAAATGTTTGCTTTAAACATTTCAACCTCAGTTTCATCATCTTCAAAATAGGTATAACAACAGCACCAACCTCAGATGTTTATTTGAAACATAAAAGAAAGTAACATAGAAAAATTGCTTTGTTTTCTATAAATATAGTTATAATTATTATTATGGCCATTTTATAATGAAATTCTTCTTCATAGAATTTCTCAAACTCTTCATTCTCTGAAACAGATGGTTGCACATAAGTTGCAATTATTTTCATGGTCAAAATTGTTCAAATGCATATCATGAACATTGTATAATGATATGACCAAATGCTCCACAAAATGGGATATTTTATTGCCTCTAGACACACAATAACAATATATCTCATAAATTAACTCTACAAAAAGAAATTGTGGACTTTCTTCCATTTGACAGTAGCTTTCTTTCATCTCTTTCCTTCATGTTCAGCAAGAAAGTCAAGATTTATATAATTCATTTTTTCTTGCAGTATATCTCCTCATTATTCATGAGGTGCATGTATAGAATGTAAAGCTAAAGTATGACATCTAAATAATGGCTGATTCTTAGCATCATTTGAATCATTTTTTTCTGTAACATTAGAATAATCTTTGCAAGGGATCACAAATGATTTAGAAACATTAAATCCCTTAAAGCATAATCATTTATTGTGTCAACTACATGCATATTAAATACCAACTACAAGCAGTTATTAAGTTATAACACGATTATTGGGAATACAAATAACAATGAAACAAACAACATAGTCTCTTTCCACAAAGGTCAAGAGGTTAAGAGTTCTGGATTTTAGATCTAACTTTTTATGCAGCTAAAATCTGAAAATAACTGGATTACAGAACCCACAGGAATATGAAATTGAATATCTGACATAGGGATATTCTAATGAAAATAATAGTCTGTTTTCAATTCTAATAGTGTCTATTTGATTTCTTTTTATTGCTATCATTCTTTTCACTGAAGTAGTAAATTTCATTTCAACTCAATTAAGATTTTATTAAGCACTTTCTATGTATAAGACATAAAATAGTGTAAAAGGAAGTTATATTCAAACTGTATCTGAGATTTGGACTCCAAATTTCTCAGATATTCTGAAAAGTCATAGGGGTGTTCTGGAAACATGCATGTGAATTTCAACTTATTGTGCAAAAGATAATACTTTAAGTTTTCTTTTTAAAAATTTAAGAAATATTTTCTTTTTCTTTACTCTCATTAAGTATAATAAGAGGTGCAGCATTGTCAAAAGCATCTTTTTAAATTCTATACTATACATTTTCTGGCTTTGATTTAATATTTTTACTCATATTCGTATATGTATGTGTATTTGTATTGTGTTTATGTGTATATGGAGATATTCTTTTGCATATTCCTATGACTTTCTCAAATTCTTTACTATTCCTGAAAGATGAGGTATTCTGAAAACAATAGCATATATCACTATAAAGAATACAAGTAAATATGCATATCTAAATATTTTCATGTGTTTTCATAAGTTATTTTTGAATAAATTATACTTACTTGCTTTTCACTGCCTGATAAAAGAAGATAAATGATTTTTAAAATCATTTGTTTCATATTTCTGTTTTTTCCCAAAAATAACTGCATGTTTTGCATGACAGCATGATCTCATAAAGAACAGTGATCTGCTGAACTAGTGAAATTGTGTCAAGCCAAGAGGTGATGCATTAAAGAAAAAAAAGCCTTAATAACATCCCGTTTTAGCAACTTAATTCTCAAAGAATGGGTGTAGGAAGTTGAGTCTTAAAAATGCATGTCACAGAATTTCAGAAATCATGAGGAAAAGGATATTTGAAGCAATTTGATTTAATCCTTTACAGATAATGATGTATTTCATAACATTGAGATCATAATTCTTATATAGAGAAATTACTTTGACAAAGAGACCAAATCTTTGTGGAATAGCTGGAAATTTTTGAGCCTAGCCTAGATTCATACAATGAAGGCAGTAATTCAAATGATTTTGATAAGCTGAACCTTTGATCTGAGTCAGACTTCTAAATGGTCTGCTAGTCACCAACACTGAATCAGTGAGAGTTCAGGTCACACTGGGTTGTATTAATAATCATGCATCCTTATTCTGTGTAGAATTACTGGAAAATATGGCTCATCAGAGATTCAGATTATAATAAATCATTGCTCAGAAAAATAATTTAGGAAAACTTGGATTTGTGTTCATCAGACTCAATTTTCCAAGATAGTTTATTTTTCACAGTTAAAAAAAAAAGCGAAAAAAAATTTTCTTTTGATTTTTTGCATCCCATAATCTCAAGTAGCAATAACAAGGAAATTAGGCACATGTGTTACATTACCCAAATACAGCTGTTGATTACAGATCTTGTCAGACAAAAAGTAAATCTATTCTCAGCTTTCATGAATACGATATAATGCTTATATCTGCTGTGCTGTTTTCAATTCTAACAGCATTGAATTGGTTTCTTTTTGTGTTTGTAATTCTTTTGTTTCTTTTCCTTAAAGAAGTAAAATTTATTTCAATTCACCTAAGATTCTATTAAGTATTTTCTATCTATATAAAGAAGGAGTTGAAGAAAGATATAGATATGTGTGCATGTGTGTATGGGCATATGTATACATTCATACCCATCCACATGCACACACACGTATACAAGCATACATATAAATGCACAATAGACATACATTCACTGTGTGTATTAATACATGTATGTATTTGTGCTTTACACACATATATCTTTGTATATATGTATGTGTGTGTATATACACACATACACATGTATGTATGTGTACAAAATATTTGTGATCTGACTTTCATTTGTCTGGGATAAACCTCTACTTATGAAGTCTCTCAATTTAGGTGTACTCAGAAAGATAAAACATTTCAAATGTGGTAGAAGCAAACTTGGGAGCAGGGAGAAGGAAGGGCATAGTCATAGAATCCATTTGACTAGAGCCTTGAAGAGAGACAAGGAGTGGGGTCAAGATGGAAATCTGGATGGAGAGAAATTACTTCCTCTTTTGTTTGAAATTACCCTGATAAAATGTAATGCCTTTGGCTGGAAGCAGTTTTATGAAGTAATCAGCAAGGCAGGAGTATTACAGATATGACCTGAATGGAGCAACCAGCAAAAACACAATTAGCAAGAAATGTTTCTCTCTCCAGTGTTTTCCTATATTTATAGTCTTACATCTTAGAAGAAGCAGATAATCCTGAAATCATGGTATTTGGGGGGGGGGGAAGCTAGTGAAATATTTTGCAAGTGCAGGTATGAGGATGTATGTATGTTATATTGTTGGAAGGGAAGACTGTAGGAAATCTCAATTCAGCAGGGTTTTTTGTTGTTGTTGTTGTTGTTGTTGTTGTTGTTTCATTTTTAAAGGGGGATAGCAACATAAATATAAAAGAGAATTTATGAAGGTAGGGACAAACTTTAGAAGTTTTGTTTATTTTCCCCAATTACCTCATGCAAGGGGTGGGGGGAGAAACAAATATTTATTAAGTATCTAGCATGTGGAAAATACTTTTACTAAGTATTTAACTTTACCGTTGAGAAAAGTGAGGCAGATAAAAATTTAGTAACTTGCTCAGCTAGTGAATGCCTGAGGTTCAATTTGAACTCAGGTCTTACACATGTGTACAGAATCATCATATTAAAAAAGAAAAAAATATACATCCCAAAAGAGGTTCAAGCTTTGGACTGAGTTTTGACTGTGTTGTATATCTTTATAACCTTTGAAATAAAATTTATATTGCTTATAGTCTCTATAAAATATCTTTAGCAAACAATAAAAACAGGATAAATATTTCAGTCTAGATTATTTCTGCAATCTTGCTCTTTTTTTTTTTTTTTGCTTTCCTCTTATCTCACTTGGGTTTGTTTCAGGTAAGAACTTTTACCACATATAGGTCTTAGTACAAAACTGAGTGCAACAAAATCATTTCTACATTGTTTCTTTTGGTCAACGAGTTTTGTTTATTTATTAGAGATACCTTACTTTGGCACTATTTCACCTACTGTGCATTTTTCCAATTTAATATAAAACTTTATAGTTAACATAGTTTCCTGACATTGATTAAAATGATGTTCCCAATGATAGGAGATTGGAAGAATGGTTATTTATAAATTCTTGGCTTTGAATTTTAATGTCTCTAAGATGTATAATATATTCACCCTGCAGAATGCTTTGCCGGGAAAAGAGAATCACCTATGTAAAGCAGCTAAAATCCTTGGCAGCAAATATCCATTTTTCTGCATTTATAGGTAAGTTGTATTCTTTCCATTTGCATTCAACTAATCAGATTTAAAGAAAACAAATACATACATACATTGTTCTGTTTCCTTTAACATCTGGCTTAAAATAACTATAAACAAACTCTGATTGAACAATATTTTAGAAAAATTTTGGTCATGAATCTTCCAATATAAAGATTTATAGAAGTCATCTCCATTGCTGAAGACCTCATTTCTTTTTATTAGTAGCCATAGAATTAACACACAATTGAGATATAATTCTCCAATAAATATAAAATTATAAAGTCATTTAGTTAAAATCATTGACCAGAAATACATTAGGGTTTAATTATTTAGTATTCAGGAAAGCTATATTTTAAATATTTGGAGGTCCAATTAAGCAAACTTACTATTTATGATTTTAAATATTATATTTCATCATAAACAAGTCATTTAAAATAATACATTATTCACACTAGTAAAATGGCAAAGTTGGCAAAGTACCCTGCAACGCTTTCACTGAATGAAAATAAATTTTCAAAACTTCAATTCATATATTGCTTAGACACCTCACACTACTGCATTCTAATTAGCATATTAAATGGTTTTTAAATTAAATTTTAAAGTTTGTTTTCTTTTCTATTCTCATGAAAATATTCTATTATTAGCTTAGACAATTAATGTTTTATTTGTATTATCCTCCTTTTGGGGGGGGGATATAGTGTGAGACTTGAAATTGGGCTAAAAAAACAAAACAAAAAATATAAATCCATGGAGTCAAATTCAGAGCTATCTTTGAATTTTTCCCTTCTTTTATATCAAGAACGTATTATCAACTCATCAGAATGAAATTTTAAAACCACAGGGTGGCCAGTGAATTAGAATAACTTCTTAGAAAAATACCAATTTATATACAATATGATCTATGCCATCATGTAAACTTAATCAAATAAATTAACAAGATATCAAACTGGATACACACAACTCTGATGCACATTATTTACTATACGGATTAGAGATTTATGAAACCAAACTGTGTATGAAGTTTAAAGAAGAAAGTCATTATCAGCATAAGGCAAAAAAAGGAAGGAATCATTGAAGAGGAGTTATTTCAGATGAACTTAAGTTAGGAACTCAACTGATGATTTTAAGAGAGAACATTTCAGACATAGAAAAATGCTGAGAAAATAATTGGAGGTTTAAGAATTTGTATTTTGGGCAGACAGCTATCCAAGTGGATCCATAAGAAGGAAGGAAGGAAGGAAGGAAGGAAGAGAAAAAAGAAAGAGAGCTTGAGAGAGAGAGAAAAAAGAAAGAGAGATCGAGAGAGAAAGAAAGAAGGAAGGAAGGAAAGGAATCAGGGAGGGAAGGAAGGAGGTAGAGAAGGAGAAAGGAAAAGAAGGAGGAAGGAAGGAGGGAAAGAAGGTGAGAAGGAAAGAAGGGAGGTAGGAAGCAAAGAAGGAAGCAAAGAAAGTAAGGGAAAAGAGGAGGGAAGGAGGAAGGAAGGAAGGAAGATAGAAAGAAAGAAAGAGAGAGAGAGAGAAAGCAAGGAGCAAAAAATATATAAGAAGGGAAGCAAGCAAACAAGTGGGAATGGAAGAGGAAGGAAGAAGGAAAGAGGAAAAAGAGAAAAGAAAAAAAATAAATTAATCTGTACTCTAAATTAATTAGCTCTTATTCTGGAGGATAGTAAGTTTTATTATATATCTTTGGAATTGTATATTATATATCTTTGGAATACAATTGCTTATTGTATTGATTAGAGTTCTTAAATCTTTCAAATTTGATCATCATTTAATATTATTATACTATGAGTTATTATTTTTGTTCTTACTTCACTTTGCATTTGTTTTTACAAGTCTCAAGTTTTTTCTTCTTTTATTTAAATAATCAAGGATTTACTTTAGTAAACAGAAGTAAACATTGTAAATTTCTGTGCTTTTATGACCTAAGAGAGGAAAATAATGATGTTAAGAATTTAAGTGATAGATGAAGAGAAGTTAGAAAACTCATGCTAGAAGATGACAGTCTTCTCAATGAAATGAGAAACTTCATCTTTTGAAGTTAGTGATAGAAGGAATAGATTTAAAATGAAACAGAATTTATAAGGTGAGGGAATTAAAATTGCAAGTGGTAGTAGGAATTGAGTGAACCACACTCACTCCATCTTGTGACTCAGTCCTAGAATTAGGTCATTCCCTTTCTATTCAATTATGGGTCTAGTACAATTTTTATCTTGTAGGGAAATCTGACTCCATTATTAGAATCTAATCTTGCATGGTTAGGAAATTGGATTACCTCTACCAGCTTCTTAGAAATCCTATGTTTTAGCCATCTTTTATCTAAACACTGGCTCCATTTTGGTGTTAGTAATTGTTTACATTTTCCTTTGATTGAATATAGTCCCTTGGTGGGGAGTGGGATACCTCTGTTTCTGATTCAGAAAATTGCACATGTTCACTCTTGCCCTGAAAACTTGGAAAATGCTAAAATTTATCTTCAGTTAGATCATATTGCCTAATTTTGTAAACTGGTTAATTGCTTTCTTTTCATCATTTGGGGTTATTTACTTATTGTTTTTAGTGTATAAAAAGCTGTCTGCTCATGTCCAGTGCCAAAGTTGAGAGTACCTGATCCTGATTTCTTAGTCAACTGGCATGTATTGCTTAACAAGTGAATATATGCATTAACTAGAACCTCTGTTTTCTTAGTCATTTCATCTTTTACCCACCAAAAAGAGCAGAATAGGGAAAAAATTTCTTGATGAGATACAATGATAAAGCTGAGGTGAATCAGTCATGAATTTTTAGTGAGTGTTATCAGATCAACTCAGTTGCATGATTCTCTCCATGAAAATTTACCAGTTTTAGAGCAAAAGAGGAAAAACAGAAAATTAGTGAAGATACCAAACAATATATTTCAGCAAGAAGTATCTGTATTATAATTAAACATATTTAACATGTATGGGACTACCTGCCATCTAGAGGAGGGGATGGAGGGGAGAAGGGGGTGAAGGGAAGGAGGGGAAAAGTTGGAACAGAAGTTTTTGCAAGGGTCAGTGTTGAAAAATTACTTATGCATATGTTTTGTCAATAAAAAGCTATAAGAAAAAAAGAAGTATCTGTATTCTGAAGTTAAATAAAGGATTATTCAGATACTAAAATGCCTCTGAGATTCAAGAAAGAAAAAAAATGATCAAATATACTTTCTTAGTTGTTTTGCTTTTTTCCATTATCATTGGTATCATTCTAACCTAGAGTTTCATATTTTTTGCTCATATTTGGATTATACAAATAATCTCCTAAATAAGACTTCTAGTCTCTTATCCTTCAGTTCATTCTAGGCACAATTGCTAGATCCTCATCAAATCCATGATCTCATTATAATGGGTATTCTTGGCAATGAAAAGTGCAATTCACTCATGTCTCCTCATCCTCTGCCAGTGTTTCCAAGTCTTTTAATGAATTCTAAATAGCCAGAATGCTTTTCTCTTGTGATATTTTGAATATTCTAGAAGACACACTTTCATCATGTCATCATCATGTGAATGTTTTGTTCAAAGCTCTTTGACTTTTTACCATGCTGTTAAGCTAGTTTTTTCAGACTGTGATCCCATTTAGGATTTTTATTGTCAAAGGTACTGAGCTGGTTTGCCTATTTCCTATTACCTGCAGGATAAAGTTGATAGTCCCCCATTTGGCTGAAAAGGCCTTTTGCAACCTGAGTCCTATCCTGATTTTCTAATCTTCAATGAAATACATTTTAAGAAACATGCTAAATACCTTTTGTGTGCACTATGACAAACACTGGGTGAAATGTAAAGTTTAGAGCATAGAACTGATATTTATTACCAGTGTTATCAAAACACTGAGTTAGTTAGGAGTAAATTCAATTTTAATATATACTTTCATTAATGCTGGAACCATTCACTAAATATTATCTTATTTTTCCCTGTTATAAAATTTTATTCCTCTTCAAGACCCATTTCAAATATTATTTTGTCCATTCATGATACAGAGTTTTAGAAACTGAAGATCTAAGTTCTAATATTTAGGACCATAGGTGTGATAAATATGAAATAGAATTGGGAGAGCATAAAGTAATCAATTAACAATGGACCTAATAGAACTTACAATCAACCAGGAGAATGGAAATATTCCATCAGGTGGGAATATGCTCTTAGCTTTTAGGCTAAATCCATAGGGGTGTTTAGCCCTCTGAAAAGTTAGTTAGTTAGCTATATGAGTGATAAAGACATCCTAAGACATGTTGAGGGAATAAGAGGAAAATCATCATAAGGCAGAAGTTATGGCCGAGTTATTCCAAAAGGAGTTCAGTCAAAATGGTATGGACCATAGGCAGATTTACAGGGGAAATTTAACCTTAGGGATTTGTCAACGCGTGGTTTTCTGACTGGACACAGCAATGTGGGGTTATCCATGACCTCCATAGAGGGCAGGATAATAAGATTGGACTGATCCTTATCAGTGCTTTTCCCTGCTTGCCTCAGGAAGTAATCTTATCTGTATTTCAGGTTTTCTCTGATAACTTGGCCCAATTACTCAGAACCTCCTCAATATGAAGATTGAGAATACTTGTTGCCTGGATAACATTTTGTCATTTTTTTTATTGCTTTGTATAGTTATTGAAATATTTCACAAGTAAATCCTCAAGTCCTTGTGGATAAGGATAATACATTTTATTTTTTTTTTTAGGTACCTTGGACAATTTTTGTGTGATAACACAAATGTATACATAGCAGATGTTCAATAACTATTTTCTAAATTAGTTGTTTAAATTGATCTTTATTAAAGCTGAAATTTAAAATATGTTGGCTTAAGTATCACACAGTTGTGTTGAGTTTTTTGGGAAATTGTCTTAATTTTTGCATGTTAAAAAGAATGGAACTCTCAGTATGAAAAAAGAAAAAGAAAGGAGAACCAAAGGAAGAAATAGAAACAATTCATCATTTTGTGTATAAGAAAATTATTTACAAGGATTGCATTCCACTTTTTTTTTCAGTTCAATACAGTAAGGCTTTATATTAATGGCAGGCAAATGATCTTAACTGTCCTCAGTGAATTTACTGCAATATACATTGATGATATAATTCAGGAACCAATCAGATTTTCCAGATTTATAAATGGGGAAATTAGAAGGATAATGAACTGATAAATCAGTAATAAACCTATTCTAAAGAGTAAGACATTTTTGGCTCTCTTCATTAAGATTTGTATCTCCTAAAGGAAAAGTGATTTCTTTAAAGCTAAGCTGTGTGGAATTCAGTGTGACCTACTTCTAAGAATAAAATTTTAAAAGACAAAATGAAATTCATAGTTTGGAACGAAAATCAAAAAGAGATGGAAAACTTTCTTGTTTCAGTTTTATTAGGCCTTTATAAAAGATTAAATGAGGACAAAGCATCACTGATTTTTTTTTTACTGGAATAAAATGAGCTTTCAAATATACCATGTTATATGTTTACAATGAAAGATAAATTTTATTTAAAATAATTAGATGTTTGGAGGCAAAAAAAATGCTTGTTTCCCTCACATAAGTGAACTTAGAAAATATTTTGTGTTTATTCAACTCCATATGCCATAAGGGAGTTCTTTCAATTATCTAGATACTAGTTTCATATGTATAACATTCAGCTAAATGGAAATCTGATAAATATGACTAGGTTCTGAATTTGACTATTCCTTTCTTCATAATGTAAAAGAAACAATGAAACAAACTGATGATATAAACATTTACTTTTTACCAAACTGCATAGTGACATGGACATACATATTATATATATAGTATGTGTATTTATATGTATTTATTATACTTTCTATCTATTATATTTTTCTTTCAAAAGCAAGCTATATACAGAATAAATAGTAAATAATTAAGAGAGGGAAGACAGTAGAAGTAAGAGGGTTTGGAGAAGACTTCTTATAGATGGTGGGAGAATTTGGTTGAGACTTAAAGGATGTTATATATTATATGAACATGAGCAATTCACCAAACTTTCTGAGCCTCATCTAATCAACTATAAACTAGAGATAATTCTCATAGTCAATATTTCAGTATGCAGTTAAGATCATTAAATATGGTAATGGATGTAAAACACTTTGTGGTATAAAAGATATCAGTTATGATTATTTTGCCACTGTAAAATTTGATCGAAAAGTGGTTTACAAGTAGAAAATGAAGCAAAATAATGTATGTATTTGTTTTCTGAAGAATTTATGCTTTTAAGCTTAGTCATGACTTTTTTGATTCTCAGATGCTTCTCAGTTTCTTTGTTAGCTATAGCTGAAAAAAAAAGCCACTCTTCTTTAGATGTATGACATGAAGAGTAGCCTCTCACAATGCAGCTTGGTATCTTCAAGAAACATCAAAGCCTTCTTAAAAAGTGCAACACAACTTCAGCAATTTTTAATGACAAGGAGGCCAAATTTTTTTTTAAACAAGATAAACATAAAATTGTTACCTAAGTCTATGACTAAAACTTTTAAGAGTATATAACTCACTCTGTGTTCTTCAGAACTCTTCAGTATCCATTTCATAAATGAAGTCAATATTCTTTGTGTTATTATGTCTATTTACTTTTTCCTTTCAAATTACTTTTCATTTCACAATGGTAAAATTTTCTTTTTGTTAACAATCCAGTTTTTGATACTATTTACCTAAAATTCTTTGACAGAAGAGGCAGCCTCTCATCTTGAATTGAGTTACAACATACATGACTTCAGTCTATTCTATCATAAACTTCAAAAAAAGTAATTGATAGAAAACTAGTAAAATAAATCACGGGGCAAATAATGTGAAATATCTGCTTCATTTGGATAAACTGTGAAAAGGAATATTGTTTCAAATTGAAAATATCCATAATGATCATAAATGTTACCAACTTTGTATTCTTTATGTAAAAAAAAAACCTGAAAAAACATGCAAAAAGCTTTACTTTTGAAGTCTGTGTGTTTTTTAAAAAGGACTAAGATTTATTGCTAGAGAAACAGACCTTAACTGAATTAAAATGTCTGGTTAGAGTGATATTATTTATTGTGATTTAAATTTAACTAACTCTTTAAATCTAAGAATGTTCTGCACCATTAACTGAAAGATGGAAAACTCGATCTCTTTCAGAACAGAATAACATTTTAATTGTTAACATAAAACTTATGTTTTCATCATGTACTTTCTGATCAATAGAAAGTATACTATTTTGAGAGAATATTTCATTTCCACTTTTATGTATTTTTCCCTGAAAGAGAGCAGATATTACTAAAATATAGTATATTAGTAAAAAAAAAAGTTATTCAAAGCAATCATTTATCACATTATTTTTCTTTTTCATAATATTATATCTATTACAGTCTTCATTTTTTTCAAATTTTATACTACATAAAATAATTTAAGAATGATTTTCATTTTTTTCTTTTTTTCCTTCCCAATATTTGGCAAAGTAGCTTTGGTCAAAGACAACCCCTTTATTTCTCAGTCCAACTATCACAGCTATGCCCTTGCTAATTATATCATCCACTGTTTTAAAACTATTCCTATTCCTGATCCTCATTAAAGTCATCTGTGGGCCTCATTATATTTAAATCACAGCTATCAAATAAAAAAGTCAATCAATAAATTCTGTAACATTAAAAATGGCCTTTAAAAATCCAAACTGAACATAAATAGATGAGAAGTAAGCAGTACATAAATAAATGAAAGGATGAGTCTAAAGGAAGATAAACAGAGAGAAAGATAGGGCCATAATATTCATTCCAGGAATGAAATAAAAGTTCTACTTAAACACACATATCTGAAAAAAATGAAAAAAAATGAAAGCAAATTTAGAGATTTAGAGAAATGTTTCAAAAAACTAAAAAAATGAATAATGAAATAATAATTTTATCAAAACAAATATTAAACAACAATAACTTACCAGCCAGGAATCATGTTAGGGACTAGATATACAAAGAGAAAGAATATCAAACAAAAGTATCTACAATAGTCATATAAATCAGTTATTATACTTAAAGAATTTATAGTTTATCTAGTGAAACAATAATGTATATATATATATATACATGACATATACACAAATTAATTGCAAGTATAACTATGAACAGCTAAAAAGTGAAAAGTAAAGAATTCATGGTATAAGAAATGCTGTTGAATTTGTGTATATTTCTAGGAAGCAAAAGTAAAGAGAAAATGTGTGAGAACTCAAATGAAATGTGGTCTTAATACACATGGCACAGAAAAATAAAATGAAGAAAATTATAAGACAATATTATTGATAAACTTTGATTAGATTTTAAAATAAATAAAACATTGCAATTTGTCTAGGAAATCATTCATTCAAGGGAGATTTGTATTATGGATACAAGAAAAGTTCAACATTAGAAAAGCATAATTAATCATATAAAAATCTAAACACCCATAATCACATGATCATCTCAATACGTAAAGAAAAAAAAATCTTTGACAAAGAACAAAAAGTTTTATGCTAAAGCCTGTACAAAATATAGATACAGCAGACTTATTTTCAATGCCATAAAAAACCATCTGTCTAAAACCAGTCAGCATCATATAAAGTGGGATATATTAGAATCTTTCCCAATAAAAAAGATTGAAACATGGTTGCTCACTCCATCTACTATTATTTAATATTGTTCTTGAAAAATTAGCAAATGTAATAAAACATATGAAAGTGTTTAATGGAATATAGATAAGTAAACTAGAGATAAAATCATTCCTATTTTTGGTGACATGATATGGTGATAAACCAGAAGAAAGCCACAAAGATTCTAATTGAAAATTTCATGCTGTAAAATAAGCAAAATTTAATAATAGCTTCATATGATAATAATAAAACACAGAAAACAATAATCAAAAAGGAAAGTACATTCCATGGAACTAAAAATTAATAAAATATCTGTGGCTTGATTTTTATTTTGTTACTTTCTGCCTTTCTTTTTGAGACAATTGTGGTTAAGTGACTTGCCCAGGGTTACACAACTAGTAAGCATTAAGTGTCTGAAATTAGATCTGAATTCAAGTACCCCACCTCTCCAGGGTAGGTGCTCTATCCAGTGCACTACTAATCTACTGGATTGAACTTTCCATGCATAGAAAAGACTTGTATAGATTCAATTGTAAAAAAAAAAAAAAAAAAAAAAGACAATGTTTATCTTAAAGAATTATAGAACAACCTAAACAGATAGAGGAATATTTAGTGCTTATGCCTAGTGATAGTATTCAATTTTAATGTTTTACAATCATGTTGCCAAAAGAATACTTAACAAAGCTTGTTACAATAATAACAAAGTTCATTTACAAAAAAAGAAGAAAAAGACAATTCTGCCTAAATCTGCCTACTTTTTAGTGTCATACTAAGCTGCCAAAAATTATTTTATAGAACTAGAAAAAATAATTTTAAAAATTC
Source organism: Sarcophilus harrisii (assembly GCF_902635505.1). Classification (NCBI taxonomy): domain Eukaryota; kingdom Metazoa; phylum Chordata; class Mammalia; order Dasyuromorphia; family Dasyuridae; genus Sarcophilus; species Sarcophilus harrisii. Next base: position 421,631,786 of record NC_045426.1, read on the forward strand.
ATCTAGAAGAAGAAAAGGTCAAGAATATCATTGGAATTAATGAAAAAATACATAGCTTAGTGGCTTAGCAGTATCAAACCTAAAACTATCAGCTTTTATCATCAGAAACTATTTGGTACTAGCTAAGAAATAGAGTAGTGGATCAATAGAATAGATTATATAAACATGATACAATAATAAAAGTCTATAATAATCTAGTATTTGATAAACCCCCAAAATCCAGCTTCTGAAAGAAGAACTCACTATTTGTCAAAAAATGCTGGGAAAACTTCAAAACAATATGTGAGAAGCTTGGCATATACATGCATGGGTCTTACATCCATGCCAAAATAAGGTCAAAATGGGTACATGATTTGGGCATAAAAGATGATACCATAACCAAATTAGGAGAACAAGGTATAATTTACTTATTAGCTCTTTGGTGAAGGGAAGGACTTATGACCAAAGAAGAACTAGAAAACATTATGAAAAGCAAAATGGACACCTTTGATAACATTAATTTAAAATTTTTTGGCCAAACAAAACCAACAGAAGAAAAATTAAAAGGTAAGAACAAAGTTGAGAAAGGATCTTTATAACCAGTGTTTCTGATAAAGGTCTCATTTCTAAAATATACAAAGAAATTTGTCAAAATTATAAAAATATGTCATTCCTCAGTTGATAAATGTTCAAAGGATATGAATAGACAATTTTCTGATGTTGAGATTAAAGCCATTTATATACCCACATGAAAAAATGCTTTAAATCACTTGTGATTAGAGAAATAGAAATTAAAAACAACTCTGAGATCCCATTAAACACTCCTCAGATTGCTTAAGGTGACTGAAAAAGATAATGATAAATGTTGGAGAGGATGTGGGAGACTTGGTACACTAATGCATTATTGATGGAGATGTGAAATGTTCCTACACTTCTGGAGAGCAATCTGGAACTATCTCTAAAAGGTTATCAACAGTGCATAGCCTTTGACCCAGCAGTGACTCGGTCTGTAGCCCAAGGAAATTATAAAGGAGGGGAAAAGGACTCATGTGTTCAAAAATGTTTGTAGCAGCTCTTTTAGTGATAGCAAAATATTGAAAAATAAGTAGATGCCCATAAATTATGGAATGACTAAACACACTGCGGTATATGCTGATAATGGAATATTATTTTTCTATAAAAATAATGAACAAGCTGGTTTTAGAACGAGCTAGAAAATTTACATGAACTGATACTGAGTATTGGTACAATGTGCCAAGAATACGTTGTACACAAGAATAGCAAAAATATGCAATGACCAATTATGGAAGACTTGTTTTTTTAAAGTGGTTCAGTGATGCAAAACAATCCAAATAGATTTTTGACAGAAAATATCATCTGCAGACAGAAAAAGAACTCTGGAGATTGAATGTAAATCAATATATGCTCTGCTCAATTCTTTTTTCTGTTTTTTTTATTATTATTTTTATTTACAAACATATGCATGGATAATTTGTTCAACATTGATCCTTGCAAAATCTTCTGTTCCAAATGTTCCCCTCCTTCCCCCCCACCTCTCCCCAAGGTGGCAAGTAATCCAATACATGTTAAATATGTTAAATTATATGTTAAATCCAATATGTATATATATATATATATATATATATATATATATATATATATATACATATTTATACAGTTATCTTGATGCACACAAAAAAAATCAAATCTAGAAAGAAAAAAAATCTGAGAATGAAAACAAAAAGACAAGCAAACAATAACAGAAAGAGTGAAAATGTTATGTTGTGGGCCATACTCAGTTCCTATAGGCCTCTCTCTGGGTGTAGATGGCTCTCTTCATTATTGGACAATTGGAGCTGGTTTGAATCAACTCATTGTTGAAGAGAGCCACATCCATCAGAATTGATCATCGTATAATCTTGTTGGTATCATGTATAATAATCTCCTGGTTCTGCTCATTTCACTTAGCATCAGTTCATGTAAGTCTTTCCAGGACTCTCTGAAATAATCCTGTTGGTCATTTCTTACAAAACAACAACATTCCATAACATTCATATATCATAATTTATTCAGCCATTCTCCAATTGATGAGTATCTACTCAACTTCCAGTTTCTAGCCACTATGAAGAAGGGCTGTCATAAACATTTTTTGCACATATAGGTCCCTTTACCTCCTTTAAAATCTCTTTGGGATATAATCCCGGTAATAACACTGCTGCATCAAAGGGTATACATAGTTTGATAACTTTTTGAGCATAGTTCCAAATTGCTCTCCAGAATGGTTGGATTCGTCCTTTTTCTGTTTTGTTTTTTTTTTTATCTCATTCATGGTTTGTCCTTTTTGCTCTGATTTTTCTCCCCCAACATGATTCATAAAGCAATGTGTCTTAAAATAGATACATTTTTTAAAAGAAAAGAAGAGAAATAATAGAACTCAATAACTCAATGTTTGATAAAGTTGAAAAAATTTTTATTTGACAAAGTATTGGAAAAGTAGAAATCATTCTGGCAGAAATTATTCTTGACAATAACATACTGCAATCCAAACTGCTTGTTAAATGAATATGTAATATTAAAGATCAAAAATGTATCAAAAATGTATAAGTATTAGCTATGGATAAGAGATGTATTCTTATGCAAAGAAGAGTAAAATGAAAAAGAAGAGAGATAAAAAATAAAATAACTTGATTATTTAAAACCACAAACATTCTGCATAGACAACATTATGTATTTGAGATATGAAAAAGAAATAGTTGAGTGGGGAAATGTTTTCACTTCACATTTCTCATTAAGAAAAATTGATCTAAGATATATAAACAATTCAGATTCTAAATGGATATAGATGAACAGATTTGTATACATACATACATACACACACACACACACATACACACACACATATTCCCTAAAGAGATATAGATCATATAAAGATAATATATAGACATTAATGGGAAGTAAATTCAGCATGCTTTTATTTTCATCAAGTTATAAAGTAATCATTTTAAAATTGTAAATATTAATGCATTATTATATGACTATATTTTATATATTATATAATCTATATAAAATATATAGATAATGTCTAATATAAGAAAAGTTTATGTTTAGACAACATTTTACTTGGTAATATCTTTTCTTAATGATAGACTGTGGCTAAAAATATAGTTTCTAAATTCATGAATTTTTATCTTTAAAATTTAACTTTGAGGTACAAAATCAAATTAATAAGACAAAGACCCATCTGTCTATTGATAAATTGTTAAAGGATATGAACAGGGAAATCTCAAGGAAAGAAAATTTACCTATCTCTAGACAAATAGAAAAAAAAAATCTCCAACCATTAGATATATGCAAAATACAGCAACTCTGATATTCCCTCTCATAACATGGCAGTTAGTAAAACTGGAGAAAAAAATAAATGGCAAATTCAGGACAGTCTGCAGAAAAATACACATTGATGAATAATGTGTTTAGCTATGAATTGATTCCACTATTCTGTAAAGCAATCTTAAAAATACCTCAACAGTTGCAAAATTGGGCATGTTTTTCCACATGGGAATCATATACCATAAAATCAAAAAAGATCAATATGACTGATATGTACAAAAATCATTATAGCTGCTCTTTTCTGTAATAATAAAGAACAACAAAATAAGGGGACTCTGGTCAATTGTAGATAGAGCTAATTATTTTATATGAATGCAATGGAATAATATTGTAATTTAAGAAACAGTAAAAAAGATAATTTCAGTGAAATCTTGGAATTATTTTAGGAATGGATTTTTATTGTCATGAGCAGGAATAAGGAAAATAATATTATAACCACGGTGAAAAAACTTATTTTTTTCAGGACTTAAGGACTCTGAACAATTCAACAATCACAAATCATTATAGAGTATGAAAAAGTCTATCCTCTTTTTGATAGAAGTAACAAATAAAATACAAAGACTAAGAGACATTTTTGTAAAAGACCAAAATAGGAATCTCTCTTCCCTCAGTTAAGTTATATTAAGGTTAGATGGAGATTGAAAGAAAAGCTAATAAAAAATTAATAAAATAACAGGCTCAGTTTTCTCTAGTTATTTGCTTCATGGTTTTTGCATTCCTCTTATTCTCAAACCAAGAATTTGAAATAAAATAAAATATATATTCTTTACATCTCTATAGAGAATTTTTTATAAGAATTATAATAAATATTTTTCCTTTTCTTTCTACCTGTGGTTAAGTGAGTAGACAGCATAGACCAACCTATATTATCCAACTACTATCACTATTGAGGACACCACTATCTTATCAATTATCTAAGATTATGTGTCAACTTGGACCCCTTGTTCTATTACATGGAATTTTCAATAAACTTTTAAGTCCTCTTAATTTTAACTTTGTAATGTCACACTTTCACTTCCCTCAAACTGCTACCAGCTTAATGTAGAATCTCATCACCTCAATAATGCACTGTTCTTATAATGTTCTGATATGTTTCCTTGTATCAATTCTCTACCATCTTCAGTCTATCTTATTTTCAATTGTCAAATTAATCTTTCTCAAATATAGTCCTAACCATATCACTAGCAAATTCAATAAACTCGAGTAGTTCCCAGTAATCTCCAGAATAAAATGTAAAATCCGTTGTATGATTATAAAGTACTTCATAGCTACCCCATTAATACCACAAACATCTTTTCCATCTTCTTAAATCTTATAAAATTCCCCAAGCCTGGGATACAGACCCTGGCCTTGTTGATGTTCCCTGACAAAAATATACTATCTTTTGACTTTTTACATTGTTAGTGGCTCTTCTCCATTTCTGGGATTTTGACTTCAGTCAGACAGTTAACTCTTCCTAGCTATGTGACCCAGGGCAAGTCACTTAAGCTCAATTGCCTCAGGGGAAAAAAAAAGTTTAAATAAAATCTTTAATTGGTTTAGATTTTTTTTTCTTCCTTTTATCCAATGAAGTTATACCATTTGATGTTGAATATGCACAATACAATGTTCTGCTGAAAAAAATATTGCAAAAATAAAAAAAGTTCCTTTTAGAAATTTGGTGTTTGATTTTCTACAGGAAATAAAAATAAAATAATGTGTAAAGTTACACATTTTTAAGTCTGAGCAAGAAAGCTATCATCATGAAGATTTATAGGATTATAGTGGTTAATGTGATCTTGACTTTATAGTGACTTCCCAGATGTAAAACAGGACATATGAATAAATTTTTCCTTTCAGGAGTGTAATGTTCTGAGGGATAGAAATGTCCAGAAAAATTAATTATGCATGCAAAGTTAGACTTGCAAGAGCAACTTGTCAGGTACAGCCAATATAAGTGATGCTTGACCTAGAGATGTTCTAATGTCTATTTCAGTAAAAATGAAACAATTTTTCATACAATTTTACATTTTTCAAAGCTGTCCCTGTGTTCATATATGGTATAAAATGATGAAAAAAATGTATCTAAATTATTTTATAAGATTCAAAGTATCTATTACATAAAAATTATTTTTTAAAAAAATTGAATCATTGTTGTATTTCACTCTGTCACTGATTTGTCTCTTCCAATTTTACTTTAAATATACAAGCAAAACAATCTGTCCAATACCTCTCTCTTGTCCTTTTATAATACCTAAGGAAACTTCTTTCTTCTAAGATAACTATCTCTTAATCTCAAGTAAGCTTTGGACAATGACAAGAATTTTGCCAGTTGAGAAATCATTGATGTTCTTAGTCAGTACATCTGGAGAACATACATAGACAAAAGCAAAGATTAATTAAAGCATTTAAATGTTTAATAACTTTAATGTAATCACCATAAGTAATTAAGGTGTTATAAATAAATTTATAAGCAAATTTGAAAAAATTCTATTTTATAATGAAAAGGAAAGCTATGTTTTTATTTGACATATTTATGAATAATTCTATCAACAACTTTTCACTGTTACATGTAACATGTAATTACATGTAACACATGGAAATTATCAAACCAAAACAAATTTAACAGTTTGCCTAAATACAGTACTATTTAATAATAAGATTTGTTTCTAAGTCCATTTTATATAAAAGTTGACTCAGGTCTAACATTTATTATTATTTCATATATACTCTGGTGCATTTCTTCAAAAATATCTTTCTGTGATAATTTATTCTCACATGGAATTGATATTGGGTCCTCAAATCTTCTGCCAAGAGATTGTACCTCTAATATACCCAGCTGTATACTATGATTACTGCTTGTACACCAGGCTAAACAAATATAGAGAGGCTTAACAACTATAGCTTAGGTATCAATTGATCATTTCTTGGCCCTGCTAATCCATAAAACAAAAATAAACAAAAGAAAAATGGACTTCAATATGGCCTACGTGGCCCATCTAACTTTAATCATGATTATAGATGTTATAAAAAAGTCATGTAAAATATCATAAAACTCATTCAGTTTTTTTAAAATTTTACAAGAATTATTTTTCTGTTAGTATTCTAAGAGTGAGGCTATTGTCTAATGAGAAATAAATCAGTTTATTCCTAGAGAAGCTGATCCATATCTTAATTAAAATTATTGTTATGAATGAAAACAATTAATCAACAAAAATTAGCAGAACATCTACTATGTAGAAAAAGGAAAGGGATAGAATTAAGAATTGGGAAAAGCTTTTTATGGAAGATGGAATTTTATTGTGCATAGCCTTTGATCCAGCAGAATCTCTACTGGGTCTGTATCCCAAAGAGATCATAATAAAAGGAAAAGGATCTATGTGTGCAACAAGGTTTGCAGCTCCCCTTTTTGTAGTGGCAAGAAACTGGAAACTGAGTTGATACCCATCAATAGGAAAGTGGCTGAATAAGTTATGGTATATGAATGTTATGGAATATTATTTTTCTAGAAAAATGATCAGCAAGATGATTTCAGAGAGGTCTAGAGAGACTTGCATGAACTGATGTTAAGTAAAATGAGTAGAACTAGGAGAAATTTATATATAGCAACAATAAGATGATATGAAGATCAATTCTGATGGATATGGTTCTTTTTAATATCAAGGTGATTCAGACCATCTCCAGTGGTCTTGTCATGAACAGAGCTATCTGTATCCATAGAGAGAACTGTGGGGACTAATTGTGGATTACAACATGGTATTTCCATTTTTTTTCTTGTTGTTTGCTTACATCTTGTTTTTGTTCTCATTTTTCCCCCTTTTTGATCTATTTTTTGTTGCTGTGGCATGATAATTGTGGAAATTTGGTTAGAAGAATTGCACAAGTTTAACAAATATCAGAATATTTGCCTTCTAGGGGAGGAAGTGAGGGAAAGAGAGGGAAAAGGATTTGGAACATAAGGGTTTGCAAGGGGAAAAGTTGAGCGTTATCTATTTATGTTTTGAAATTAAAAAAAAGTTTTAATTAAAACAAGATGAGATTTTAGTTGAGACTTGAAGAAAATTAGACAACCCAGAAGGTAGAGATGAAGAGTGACAGCATTCTAAGCATGGTACAATCTGTAATTGACATATGGAGTGTTTTATTTTTGGAACAATAATGACGCCAGTATCTATCACTGGATCAAAAATACATAATGGGAATAAAATGCAAGAAGACTGGAAATGTATACATTGGTGTGTCTGTGCGTGTGTGTGTGTGTGTGTGTACACACACATATGTGTAGAAGCAGGAAGCTAGATACTGAAAAAAAAATGTTTTATCCTTCAATATTAAGGAACCATTGAAAATTTATTGCATAGTGGAGTGAAATAGTTAAAACTGCATTTTAGAGAAATCACTTTGTTGACTGGATGAAGGATGAATTTAAGTAGAGACATGCTTTAAGTAGGAACATACAGCAATGGGCTACTGGATTAGTCCAAGCATGAGGTGATAATGACCTATAGTAATCATAGTAAGACTTAATTAAGCCAAAGTGTATAGGAGGAGGGGAATCCATAAGTTTAATGTTCAGAGTTGGGGAGGTCATAATTCTGCTAGATTCTGCATTAGAATACATCTGGAGTATATTTTTTTAGTTCTGAAAATAATAATTAAAAAGATATTTAAAAGCTTGAGTGTTCAATGGAGAGTAGGTAAAATGGTCTCTTCTTGCTCAAGTAATAACTTTCCATACTTTCTCCTCCAACTGATCTCTAAGTCTGTCATCCCCACAATATTATTTTCATTGTTTCTTTCTCTACAGTCTCTTATCCTATTGCCTACAAATCTCCCTATGGGTCCTTATCCAAAAACAAAACAAAACAAAACAAAAATAAAAAAAAGAAAATTCTCACTTTATCTTTTCATCTTCACTATTATCCTATTTCTTTTTTGCACTTGGTTGCTAAACAACTTGAAAAGATCATCTACAATAGATCCTTCTAATTTCTTTCTTCTCAGACCCTTTCTAGTCCCTCACAATCTGACTTTTAACCCTATCATTTGACTTAAATTATGCTTTTCAAAGTTATAAATAATCTCTTACTTGCCTGATCTCCTGGCTTTTTCTCAATCTTCATCACTCTCTCCTTGAAACCCTCATCTCTAGGATTGCAGAAAACTACTTTCTTTTGTCTTTCCTCGTTTCTAACTGATCATTTATTCCCTTTTGCTGAATCTTACTCCAGAACATGCCCTCTAACTCTAGGGGTCTCTAAATTTTCTGGCTTTTTTGTCCTCCTTTCTCTCTATACTATTTCACTTGGTGACATCATCATCTCCAATGGAATTAATTACCATCTTTATGACAGTTATTTTCATATTAGTATTTCTTTCAGAAGATGATTAGAGAATATTTTAAATTTCTATTTGAATATTTTAAGTTTCTATTTCCCCCTTTTCTTCTAGAATATCAGCACAGTTTTCCTTGGTAATTCTTTCAAAAATGAAGTGTAGACTCTTTTTCTATGATTTTCAGGTAGAACAATAATTAATTATTAAAATTATTTCTCCTGAATCTATTTTCCAGGTCAGTTATTTTTCCAATAATATATTTCACATTACTTTATGTTTTTAAAATTTTTGTTTTGTTTTATTGATTCTTAATTTCTTATAAAGTCATTAGCTTCCATTTGTTCAATTCTAATTTTCAAGGAATTATTTTCCTCAGTGAGCTTTTGTACCTCCTTTCTGATTTGGCAAATTTTGTTTTTAAGGCATTCTTTTATTCATTAGCTTTGTATATTTCCTTTTGTATCACTCTCAATTTTCCCTAATTTTTTCTCTATCTTTCTTATGTGATTTTCAAAATACCATTTTATTCTTTTCCAGGTCCAGAAATTAATTCTTATTTTTCTTGGAGGCATTGGATGTAGGAGCTTTCATTTTGTTATCTCCTTTGGAGTGTGTGTTTTGATCTTTGTCACCATAGTAACTTTCTATGATCAGAATATTTTTCTGTTATTTGCTCATTGTCCTAGTCTATTTCTTGGCTTTTAACTCTTTGTTAATGTGGGGATCAATTTACAAGTTAGGAGAGAGGAAGACAGTGTGTACTTCTTCAAGCTTCAGGTATTTTGTTCAATTGTTTTCAAAGATCCTTGTAGAGACCTGATAATCACTCTTTTCTCTCTTGGAACTGTGTGAAGAGTGTGCTTACTCCACCTTGGCTACTGTAAATTCCAGGGTGCTAAAGCATCAGTCATTTCTCCATGCTGGTAAAAAAGACCTCCTGTGGTTTGAGGCCTCCAGAAACTATTGCTAACACCACTACCCAGATCCAGTCCTGTATTGCTGACTTCAAACAAAATCCCACCTCTTAGGGGTACCTTTCCTAATCCCTCTTAATTCCAATGATTTATCCCTTATCTATCTTGCATTGTATATATTAGTTTGCATATTGTTTTACCCATTAGATTATAAACTTCAGGTGGGAAGGGAATGCCCTTTGTCTTTATGGTAACCTTAGTACTTAACACCATGTCTGATAAACAGATGTTATTAATAAATGTTTATTGAATTGAATTATAAATTTAGTTACTGGTTACACTGGTTATAGGTAAATAGAGATAGCGATATAGGTAAATATAGATAGAAAGAGATAGACATAAATACTAATATGCTAAATCTTAGAGATATCAAAGTACAAGTGATCTACCCTTGCCCTGAAGCAATTTACATTCAAATAAGCCAACCAATTAGGATATTCTCAAAGAAATACCAGGAAACATACTGTTGCATTGCAAGAAAGAAATATTGAATAGAATTAGGTATAAGCAATTACTTTCCCTTTTATTTTAAAAGGGAAACATAATCAAGAGATTTGACTTGGGCACTGAAATATTTAGTGTTAGTTACCATGACATAGCTATTTCCACAGTCACCTTCCTCAATCTTATAATGTATTTGCTAACTTTTTCCTAGCAGGATTAAGACTTCAGATCTTCAGGGGATTTTGTAATTAAACCACTGAACCCATGTGACACATTAAGACTACAGTTGTTATATGTTAAAAACTAATTACTGTTGCATAATAACAATAACTTTAATAATGTGATAACATTTTCATTTCTTTTCAATTTTATAGGTTATTTTTTAGTATCACTGATCTATTCACAATTTTTCAAATAATTAAAATATTAATTGACTTTACTATTTTCTCCTGGTAATTCTAAATGAGCAAGTAAACTAACAACAATTTGATTTTTAATGAAATTTATAAAATATAAAACACCAGGAGGATTCTTCCTGATAAAAGAGTATATGGCTTACTTTTTAAGATAAATTTTCATCTGTACTACAATATTTGTCTTGTTTCTGAATGAATTCTTGAGCACACTTAGTTTAAAATAGCTTTCAATTGCAATTTTTTTTCATTATTCAAAGCTAGCCATGAGGCAAATTCTCCTAAAATGTAGGACCTGATAATTTCCTCACTAATCCATTAAATTTCTTCCAATCTCTTCCACTTGTATATATCTACATATACAAGCATAATTTTTAACTATCATTGGAAATATAAGGATTAAAATGAAAATTTGTTTTAAAAATAAATACATCCAGATTAAAGATTAACCCTTTAAATATCTCCCTTTTGCCAATTTTGCAATTTTCTTTGATAATTATGAGTTTAGTTTTAGCAATTTAAAAAAAAAAAAAACACTGTTTAAATCAAGTTCCAAAGTAGATCTTCCCCAAAATCTCTCTCTTTTATTTTTCCTTCAGAATTTTTTGTTGTTTTCTTGATTTAGTCACACTTAAGTAGTCTAGTCATGAACTTTGAAAGTATCTGAGGCCAGATTTGGATTTAGGAAAATTTATTTGTCATGTAAAATTCTCTCTTCATTTTGATTAATCCTAAGAATTCTTGATAAAATATCCAAAAATTTCTTCAGTATTATAAGACTGTTCAAATTTACAGTTTAAAATTTTTCTCCAGAAGGGTTAAAAAAAAAGGTTTGATATACCATAAATTGTTTGTCTGTTGTATCTTATTTTTATATATGAACACTACTCCTCAGGAGATGCCAAAATTATAATTTATTGTTTTTTATTCATTTGTTCATAAAATTGTAGAATTTGAGCTAATAGATGGAGGTTTACTACATTTGTTCATTTGTTCATAGGGTTATAGATTAAAATCCATTCCACCTCCTTCATTTTACAATGAATAAACTGAGGTTTCCTTAAGCACACATTAGTAAATTTCAAAGGCAAGATACTGATCCATTTACTCTGCTTCTAAAATTATTTCTCTTTCTACTGTGAAAAAGAAAGATAATCAAATAAGTAAATGGATAAAAATAAAATAAATATATGAGTTTCCGATTGATCCTAGCTGCTTCTTTAAGATATGTATTGAATACTATCATATCCTTCCCAGATTAGTGTAAATTTGGAGTAGCATTCTTCAAAAAAAAAAAAAGTTTCTGACTTTTGCTTGGCAAGTCTCTTGTTTGATGAAGACATACATCACGTTATTGATCTGACATATTTTTTTCCTTTTGTGGACAAAAACAACAAGGAGGTAGACAACTTAATTTTTCCTACCAAAGAAAAGGGCATTTAAAAATTAATTTTTAAATAAATGATTTTTTTATTTTATTTTAATAGCCGTTTATTTACAGGTTATATATATGGGTAACTTTACAGCATTGACAATTGCCAAACCTCTTGTTCCAATTTTTCCCCTCCTTCCCCCCAGCCCCTTCCCCAAATGGCAGGATGACCAGTAGATGGCCAGTAAATATTTTAAAGTATAAATTAGATACACAATAAGTATACATGATCAAACCATTATTTTGCTGTACAAAAAGAATCAGATTCTGAAATATTGTACAATTAGCCTATGAAGGAAATCAAAAATGCAGGTGGGCAAAAGTATAGGGGTTGGAAATTGAATGTAATGGTTCTTAGTCATCAACCAGAGTTCTTTCCCTGGGTGTAGCTGGTTCAGTTCATTATTGCTCCATTGGAACTGATTTGGTTGATCTCATTGCTGAGGATGGCCAGGTCCATCAGAATTGGCCATCATAGGGGGCGGAGCCAAGATGGCAGAGAAGGCACACAAGACTTTCTAAGCTCTTCTCTTACCCTCTTTATCAATATTATATCGAGCCTCAAAAATAGTCTTGACTGCTACAATTCGTAAAGATAAGAAGTAGAACAACTCACCAGCCGAAGAAAATCTGCAGTCTCGCCAAAAAAGGTTGGTTCCAGGGCCAGGGGGGAGATCAGCACAGACTGGGAGAGAAATTAGGTTCTGAGGAGAGCCTCAAACCAAAAGTGAAAGCACAGATCTCAGCACAAGCACACAGCCCCAACCCACAGTACGGGGCTTTTCCTTGGGGCAGTTGTGATCCTGCACCTCAGGAGGACGCAGCCTGGGTTAGCCTCCAATCTGCCCAGTGGGGGGCTCGGCTTGGGGCCATAGAGCTTTTCCAGGGCCGATTTGCATCAGGCAGAGAAGCTGGGCAGAGTTTGCTGGCGGTCTGCTGTCTGCGGTCAGCTGCTAATACTCACAGTCCCACAAGAGGCTACAGCCTGGGGCAGTGACACTTTCACCCCTTAGTCTCTAGCCGAGGGCAATCACTAATCCACACAGCCCAACTGGGCACTTCCATAGCTCGGCCACTGCTGAATCCACTTCCTGTTGGGGGAAGGGAAAACTCTCACTCAGAGCACTCTCAAACCTCAGAGTGGGAAATCGGTTTTCATCTCTCCCTGCTCTACAGAGGAAGCTGATAACCCCCTTGCCTAGGAGACATACCCTAAAGGCTTTAAAACATGAATAAAAAGATGAAAAGAACATCAACAGCTTCTATGCAGAAAAAGAGCAGGTCAGCAAACCTGAAGAGACCCTCAAACAGCAAAATGCATCAGACTGTCCTCCTTACATGATGTCTCTCATAGAAGAGACCATTAAAAGTCTCAAAAGAGAGTTAGAAGATAAATGGGGAAAGGAAAGAGAAGCCTTAAAGAGAGCAACAACTTCCCTGAAATACGAATTGGAAAAGTTAAAAATTCCCAGGAAGTGCAGGGAAACAAAATTGGTGAATTGGAAAAAATAAAAAAATCTCAGGAAAGTAAGAATTGTGAATTGGAAAAAATAAAGAATTCACTAGAAAGTAGGATTTGTGAATTGGAAAAGACAAAGAACACTCAAGAAAGTAGGATCTGTGAATTGGAAAAAGAAAATAATTCACTAAAAAAAAATTAGTGAAATGGAAAAAATTCCACAGACCAAAACAATACATTTAAAAACTCAATTGGACATATACAGAAAGAAGTAAAAAAGCTAATGAAGAAAATAATTTTTAAAAATTAGAACTGAACAAATAGAAACTCAATGATTCATTGAGACAGCAAGAATCAGTCAAGCAAAAACAAAAAAATGACAAACTGGAAAAAACCATGAATTATCTACTTCCAAAAATGACAGACTTGGAAAGTAGATCTAGGAGAAATAATCTGAGGGGTATTGGACTTTCCGAAAACTATGATGAAAAAAAGAGCCTAGATAATATTTTACAAGAAAGCATCAAAGAGAACTGCCCAGATGTAATAGAATCAGAAGGTAAAATAGGCATTGAAAGAATTCATCGAACATCTTCTGAAAGAAACCCTAAAATAAAACCCCAAGGAATATTGTGGCCAAATTTCAGAACTATCAGATTAAGGAAAAATTTTACAAGCAGCAAAAAAAACATTTAAATACCGAGGTGCCACAATAAGGATCACCCAAGATCTGGCTGCCTCTACATTAAAGGAAAGAAGGGCCTGGAATATGATATTCCTGAAAGGCACAAGAACTTGGGATGCAGCCAGAATAAACTACCCAGCTAAGCTGAGCATTTTCTTCCAGGGAATAAGATGGACATTTAATGAAACAAATGAATTCGATTTGTTTCTGAAGAAAAACCAGAACTAAACAAAAATTTGATCTCCAGAATAGAACTCAAGAGATAGAAAAGGTAAAATAACTCTTGAGAATTGTATTTCTGTTGTGGATATACAAAAAGAATACATGTATAATTTGATTGTACTGATATAACATAAAAAGGGAAGTAGATATGGAAAAGGGATGATGGCAGAATAAGGTGGGAAGGAGGGATAAAAGAGGGAAACCACATCCCACAAAGAGGCAAAGGAAACTTATCATATCTGAGGGAACTTAGAGAGGGAGGAACACTGTATGAATCTTACTCTCATCAGAGTTGAGCTCAAAGAAAAATAATTGACATTTGTTTTAGAGAAAATTCTCTTCCCCCATTAAAACGGGGGAGAGGAAAGGAAAAGAAAAAGAGTAATAAAGGAAGGAAGGGGAAATACTCAAGGGGAGGGAGGGATTATAAAGAGGATAAGCATCGTGATACAAGAGGGTACTATAAGTTTAAAAGGGGAAAGAGGGTTGGGGAGGAAGAATAAGTAAAGCATAATCTGGGGTTATTAGGATGGCAGGAAATACAGATTTAGTAATTCTAACCATAAATGTGAATGGGATGAACTCCCCCATAAGAGGAGGCAGATAGCAGACTGGATCAAAAGTCAGAACCCTACAATATGTTGTTTACAGGAAACACATTTAAAGCAGGGAGATACATATAGAATAAAGATAAAAGGCTGGAGCAAAATCTATTATGCTTCAGGTGAAGTCAAAAAAGCAGGGGTAGCCATCCTTATCTCAGATCAAGCAAGAGTAAAAATTGATCTAATTAAAAGAGATAAGGAAGGAAACTACATCCTGCTAAAGGGTAGCATAAACAACGAAGCAATATCAATATTAAACATATATGCACCAAGTGGTATGGCACTCAACTTCCTAAAGGAGGAAGTTAAGAGAGTTGCTAAGAAGAAATAGACAACAATAACACTGTAATAGTAGGAGATCTCAACCTTGCACTCTCAGAATTAGACAAATCAAACCACAAAACAAATAAGAAAGAAATTAAAAGTAAATAGAATATTAGAAAAATTAGGTATGTTGGATCTTTGGAGAAATTGAATGGAGATAGAAAGGAATATACTTTCTTCTCAGCAGTTCATGGAACCTATTCAAAAGTGACCATATATTAGGACATAAAGACCTCAAATTAAATGCAAGAAAGCAGAAATAGTAAATGCTTTCTTTTCAGATCATGATGCAATAAAAACTACATTCAACTATAAAGTTAGGGAAAAGACCAAAAAGTAATTGGAAACTAAACAACTCATCTTAAAGAATGATTGGGTCAAGCAGCAAATTATAGATACAATTAATAATTTCACTCAAGATAATGACAATGATGAGAGACGTCATACCAAAATTTGTGGATTCAGCCAAAGCGGTAATAAGAGGGAATTTTATATCCTTAGAGGCTTACTTGAATAAAACAGAGAAAGAAAAGATTAATGAATTGGGCTTCAACTAAAAACTAAAAGACAAATTAAAACCCCAATCAAATACTAAATTGGAAATTCTAAAATTAAAAGGAGAAATTAAAAATATTGAAAGTAAAAAACTATTGAACTAATTAATAAAACTAAGAGTTGGTTCTATGAAAAGCCAATAAAATAGATAAGCCTTTGGTAAATCTGATTAGAAAAGGAGAGGAAAATGAAATTAGTAGTCTTAAAAATGAAAATGGAGAACTTCTCACCAAGGAAGAGGAAATTAGAGAAAAATAAGGAGTTATTTTACTCAACTTTATGCTAATAAATTTGATAACCCTAAGTGAAATGGATGACTACCTCCAAAAATATAGAGTTCAGACTAACTAGAGGAGGAAGTAAATTGCTTGAATAGTCCCATTTCAGAAAAAGAAATAGAACAGGCAATTAAACAACTCCCTAAGAAAAAATCCCCAGGACCAGATGGATTTGACATGTGAATTTTACCAAACATTTAAAGAACAATTGGCCCCAATGCTATATAAATATTTGATAAAATAGGGAATGAAAGAGTCCCACCAAATTCCTTCTATGACATAGACATGGTACTGATACCTAAACCTGGTAGGTCTGAAAACAGAGAAAGAAAATTATAGACCAATCTCCCTAATAGAATATTGATGCTAAAATCTTAAATAAGATATTAGCAAAAGACTACAGAAAATCATCTCCAAGATAACTACACTATGATCAAGTAGGATTTATACCAGGAATGCAGGGCTGGTTCACATATTAGAAAACTATCAATATAATTGGCACATGTTAATAACCAAATTAACAAAACCATATGATCATCTCAATAGATGCAGAAAAAGCATTTGATAAAATCCAACATCCATTCCTATTAAAAACACTTGAGAGTATAGGAATAAATGGACTTTTCCTTAAAATAATCAGCAGCATCTATTTAAAACCATCAGTGAGCATCATATGTAATGGAGACAAACTGCAACCATTCCCAATAAGATCTGGAGTGAAACAAGTGCCCACTCATCACCGTTACTATTTAATATTGTATTAGAAACGCTAGCTTTAAGCAATAAGAGCTGAGAAAGAGATTAAAGGAATAAGAATAGGCAATGAGGAAACCAAATTATCACTCTTTGCCGATGACATGATAGATACTTAGAGAACCTCAGAGATTCTGCTAAAAAGTTATTAGAAATAATCCACAACTTTAGCAAAGTTGATGGTTATAAAATAAACCCATATAAGTCATCAGCATTC
Organism: Sarcophilus harrisii; assembly: GCF_902635505.1. Classification (NCBI taxonomy): domain Eukaryota; kingdom Metazoa; phylum Chordata; class Mammalia; order Dasyuromorphia; family Dasyuridae; genus Sarcophilus; species Sarcophilus harrisii. The sequence continues at coordinate 421,648,829 of NC_045426.1, forward strand.
TTATATATCACTAACAAAATCCAACAGTCAGAGTTACAAAAGAAATTCATTTAAAGTAACTACTGATAATATAAAATATTTAGGAATCTATCTGCCAAGGGAAAATCAGAAACTTTATGAGCAAAATTATGGACCACTATTTCACACAAATTAGTCGGATCTAACCAATTGGAAAATATTAAATGCTCTTGGATAGGGCGAGCAAATATAATAAAGATGACAATATTACCTAAACTAATCTATTATTTAGCGCTATACCAATCAGACTCCCAAAAACTATTTTAATGACCTAGAAAAAATAACAACAAAGTTCCATATGGAAAAACAAAAGGTCAAAATTTCAAGGGAATTAATGAAAAAAACATCAAATGAAGGTGGCTTAGCTGTACCAGATCTAAAATTATATTATAGAGCAGCAGTTACCAAAACTATTTGGTATTGGCTAAGGAATAGATTAGTTGATCAGTGGAATAGATTAGGTTCAAGGGATAAAACAGTGAACAAATATAACAACCTAGTCTTTGACAAACCCAAAGATCCCAGCTTTTGGGATAAGAACTTACTGTTTGATAAAAATTGCTGGGAAAATTGGAAACTAATATGACCAGAAACTAGGCATTGATCCATACTTAACGCTAGTCACACACAAGATAAAGGTCAAAATGGGTTCATGACCTAGGCATAAGAATGAAATTATTAATAAATTAGAGGAACCAGGATAGTTTACTTCTAGGACCTGTGGAAGGGAAGGTCTTTATGATAAAGCAGAACTAGAGATCATTACTGATCACAAAATGAAAATTTCATTATACCAAACTGAAAAGTTTTTGTACAAAACAAAACTAATGCAGACAAGATTAGAGAAGCTTAATCAACTGGGAAAATATTTTACAGTCAAAGGTTCTGATAAGGCCTCATTTCCAAAATATATAGAGAATTAACTCTAATTTATAAAAAAATCAAGCCATTCTCCAATTAAAAATGGTCAAAGGATATGAACATGACAATTCTCAGATGAAGGAATTGAAACTATTTCTAGTCATATGAAAAGATACTCCAAGTATATTAATCAGAGAAATGCAAATTAAGACAACTCTAAGATACACATCTACACACCTGTCAGATTTGCTAAGATGACAGGAAAAAATAATGATGATTGTTGGAGGATGCGGAAAACTGGGACATTGATGCATGGTTGGTGAGTTGTGAACAGAATCCAACCATTTTGGAGATAGTTTGAACTATGCTCAAAAGTTATCAAACTGTGCATACCCTTTGATCCACAGTATTACTACTGGGATTATATCCCAAAGAGATTATAAAGAAGGGAAAGGGACCTGTATGTGCACGAATGTTTTGGCAGCCCTTATTGTAGTGGCTAAAACCTGGAAACTGAATGGATGCCCATCAGTTCGAGAATGGCTGAATAAATTATGGTATATGAATATTATGGAATATTACTGTTCTGTAAGAAATGACCAACAGGATTATTTCAGAAAGGCCTGGAGAGACTTACACGAACTGATGCTGAGTGAAATGAGCAGGACCAGGAGATCATTATATACTTCAACAACAGTACTATATGATGACCAGTTCTGATGGACCAGGCCATCCTCAGCAACGAATCAACCAAATCATTTCCAAAGGAGCAGTAATGAACTGAACCAGCTATGCCCAGAAAAGAACTCTGGAGATGACTAAAACCATTACATTGAATTCCCAATCCCTATATTTATGACACCTGCATTTTGATTTCCTTCACAAGCTAATTGACAATATTTCAGAGTCTGATTCTTTTGTGCAGCAAAATAACCTTTGTCATGTATACTTATTGTGTATCTAATTTATATTTTAATATATTTAACATCTACTGGTCATCCTGCCATCTAGGGAGGTGGGGAATAAGAGGTGAAAAATTGGAACAAGAGGTTTGGCAATTGTTAATGCTGTAAAGTTACCCATGCATATATCCTGTAAATAAAAGGCTATAAAAAAAAAAAAAAAAGAATTGGCCATCATATAGTTTTGTTGTTGAAGTATATAATGATCTCCTGGCCCTGCTCGTTTCACTCAGCATCAGTTCATGTAAGTATCTCCAGGCCTTTCTGAAATCATCCTATTGGCTATTTCTTACCGAACAATAATATTCCATATTATGCATATACCACAATTTATTCAGCCATTCTCCAATTGATGGGCATCCACTCAGTTTCTAGTTTCTGGCCACTACAAGAGCGCTCAACATTCGTGCACATACAGGTCCTTTCCCTCTTTATGATTCTTTGGATATAAGCCCAGTAGTAATACTGCTGGATCAAAGGGTATACACAGTTTGATAACTTTTTGAGCATAGTTCCAAATTGCTCTCCAGAATGGTTGGATGTATTCACAATTCCATCAACAATGTATTAGTGTATCTGTTTTCCCATATCCCCTCCAACATTCCGCATTATCTTTCCCTGTCAGTCTAGCCAGTCTGACAGGTGTGTAGTGGTATCTCAGAATAGTTTTAATTTGCATTTCTCTGATTAATAATGACTTGGAGCATCTTTTCATATGTCTAGAAATAGTTTCAGTTTCTTCGTCTGAGAATTGTCTGTTCATATCCTTTGACCATTTAAATGATTTTTATTTGACTAAGCTTTTGTAAGGATTTTGAGTAGCTTCTTTTTCTTTGCTTTTGATGCTATAAAATGAAATTAAAATAATTTTGTGTTATTTAACTACTTAAATGAATCCATGATTTCATCAGAGTTGTACTCTCTGTAATAGTCTATATTAAGAATAATCTAGAATTCCATTTTCTTCTCCAATAGTCTCCCTAATATATACTCAAAACACACTGGTACCTTCCTTATACAGTAAACTTAGGTTCTCAACTTGGGATACATGCACATTAAAAATAATAATTGCATTTCAATAGAATTAGTTTCCCTGAAATTCCTAAGATTTTTTTTTACATTTAAAAATACTATTTCTGCCCAATTCTTATAAAGAGTATTCTGTACTCATTGCTTCTAACTCTTCTCTATCTCATTTCCTTATCCTTTGTTATTTAGTTTAAAGACTTTTCCATGATTAAACATGTTCTTAAAGACTTTACTCTTTGCTTGTGTATGTATGTGTGTGTGTGTGTGTGTGTGTGTGTGTATAAAGGTATTGATACCTCAAAACTTCTCTGAAGTTTTGTATTAAGTCTTTTGTTATTATTTCTTTTCAGTCATGTATTACTCTTCCTGACCCCTTTTGGTCTTTTCTTCACAAAGATTCTGGAGTGATTTAACATTTCCATTTTCAGCTCATTTTGCAGATGAGGAAATTGAGAAAAAAAAAGTTGAGAGAGTTGCCCAGGGTCACAAGACTAATAAATGTCTGAGGCTAGATTTGAATTCAAGTATTCCTAATTCCATAGAGTTGGAGATTTGTACATTATACCACTTACCTAATGTCCAGGAACTGGTGGTTAGACAGGGAGAAGAGACTATGACCTTGTTCTGCATTTAGTTTGTATTTACTACCTTCTAGAACAAATTATTTCAAAAGTCAGTATTCAAAAACAAGAAAACTTTTAGCTCTACATCTGTTCAATAGTCACTGGCTAAACAACTTTTATTTTAACTTCAACTGCTGGTAAAATGCTGGGATGGATCATTGAAGAGATGGCTCATGACAGCCACAAACTAAAGAGGTAATTTAAAAAAAGAAAAAAGGAATATATTTATCAAGAACATGACATATCAAACTAATATAATTTCATTTTGCCATACTTAATAAACTGGTACAAATAAATGTAAAGACAGTTTTCAATATACATCTGTGTTTTTATTTTATTTTATTTTTATTTTATTTTCAACATATGTCTTTGTAAAACTTTGTGTACTAAATTTTTCTCTCTTGTTCCCTTGCCCCTCCTTATCAAGATAGCAAACAATCTTTTAAACACCTTTGCATATTTGTCATGTTGTGCTAGAATAAATCAAGGCAAAAGATTAAAAAATGAAAGAGAAAATGAACAAACAAAAAGGTGAAAATTAAATGTTTCAATCCAAATTCATTCTTCATAGTTCTCTCTCTGTATTTAATTAGCAATTTCTACTCAAGTCTAGTGAAATTGTCTTGAAACACTATAGTGATAAGAAGAGTCAAGTCCATCATAGCTGATCTTCATGTAACCTTATTATTGATTGTGTACATTTTTCTGGTTCTGCTCACTTTACTCACCATCAGTTCATGTAACTCTTTCCAAGCTTTTCTGAAATCAGCCTGCTCTTCATTTCTTATAAATCAATAATATTCTATTACCTTCATATATCATAATTTACTCAGCCAATTACCAAATGATTCTTGCCATTACCAAAAAAAAAAAAAGCTGCTACAAACATTTTTTCCACATATGGATCTTTTTACCTAAAAGTGTATTTATTAATGGTTCAATACTAGTTTGGTAGGAGGTCTTCAGTGGATCGCTGTCTGCCACAATATTATCTAATTATGCAGGATTCTTACCATTTATACTATTGGAAACAGCTGGATAGAAAGCAGACCAAGATGAAGAAATCATATCACAAATATGGGGCAGAAATGGTGAATGATACTGATGAGTATGAATAATCCATTCATCTTTTAAAGCTCCTTGTCAAAGTTAGAAAAGTGTGTCCATGACCATATACTGATTTAGAAAACAACAAATTAATGTTATCTATACAGTATCATAATTTATTTATTTAATTAAACGTTTTCAATTATATGAGTTTGATACCTTTTTTTAAATCAAAAATTACTTCTTTTTCTACCTACATTGATCTCAGATATCCACTGTTAAATTTCTTCATTCTAACTCCTGATTATGATTACTTTTTCATGTGACTATAGATCACTTTTCTGAATAAAAATTCACTTAAAATTAAATTCTGAATAACTGAAGAAAACAAAGTTGCATAAAGAAACAATAAAGACAAATACATGTATTTTCACTTTTCATATCAAAGAGACAAGAGACTATCAGGCAGAATGGTGAATAAAATGTCACAGGCAGCTCTGTCTCAGGCATCAAACTTAATGGTATTCTTACAAGAAGGGGCAGGTAATAACAAATTGTTAGTATCTACTATATACCGGGCACTATTTTAAATGCTTTTAAAAATATCTCAATAACAAGATACGTTGAGATAAGAAGGGCTTTCTCCTGAAAATAACTAATAAAATGAAAAGGGCAACAATTAAATGTATTTTCAGAGGAAAATAATTTATTTTAACTATCACTGTCCCTAAATTTTATTCATCTTTTTATTTTTCAAGAAAAAAATTTTCTATATAAAAGGAGCCTTTAATATTTTAAATAGTTACCTCTAGTTTACAATTGTTTTGAAAACTGTTCACCCACTATGACCATTTGACATTTTATTTATGTCATAGTGTTAGCAGCCTATATTATTTAGACATTGCAAATATTTTTTCCTTCAGAAAAGCACTGAAAAAGTCACTTTGGATGCATGTGAAAATTGCCTTGAGTGCATCAACTTTATAAATGAATACTTTTGCCCTGCTATAATGGTTACTATTGCTCTTTCATTATTAAAGAATCATCCATGCAGAATGAAACCTTTAACAACATTTCCAATTTGCAGATGTGCATTCAAGTTTATGGATTTTTCAGTTTACGATTCCAATAGATTTGTAATGTCCTCATCTAGGTTAGCACCTGAGCCCTGCTTGAATTATGGAAAAAAAATTCAGCTTACTGTTTGGTTTATTAAAGGGGCTGTTACTCAAAGCTGCCTTTTTTGGCCTGGCATTATCAATCTATATGTAACTTTAATTTTATATCAGAGATGACTATCAAAACCCCAAGTAGTCTTTTTTGTGATTTTATATGTCTCTTGACTAGCATAAGCTGTCCCCTAAAAGGCAGAACAATAAAGTAAAATAAGCACTAGCTCCTGAAATAAAGGATCTGAGTTCAAATTGTCCTGACAATTGAAAATTCCCTTTGGCAGACCATTTATCGTTTCTAATCTTTAATTTCCTCAAAGTGACAGGATTGGAATAGATGACTTGTGTCCCTTAAAGTTTGCATATTTGATTTTATAAGGATATAGATAGAATTATTTTAGAAGTGGAACAAAAAAATAAAAAATGCAAGCAAAAACTATTGAAGAATTAGGGCTAAGAGCAATAGGTCTGGATCCTAGCTACTTGGAGACTGGATCACTTGAGCTCAGAAGTTTTAAATAAAACTAGAGTTAAAACATTAGATTAAATTAGAATAAAGCTAAAACATCAGGTTTCCATATTATGTTTACCACCAACTTGAGAAGCCCCTTGAGTGTGGGGTGGGAGCCAAAAATCTGCTTAAATAAATACAAACAAATCATTATTGATCACCTCCTTTTTGGTGTTTTCACCCCTTTTTTGAGCAAGGGCAGGCGTGATCAGCTCCTTTTGAGGGTTCTTACCTCTTTGAGAAGTCACAGAGGGTGTGACCACTCTATGTACAAACAAACAAACAAAAAAAAAAAAAAAAAAAAAAAAGATGTTATGGGCCAGAACTCTGAACTTGAAGCAAGGATTCTTACAAGGTGTTAATTCAGTGGAATTGATGAGACAGTGGTTATTTAGTTTAGCATGGTGATTCTCTAGTTCAGTATGATTGATTTAGTCTTACAACAAATAATGGTTTTCTAGTGATATAATGATTGGTTTATACTCAAGTGTAGAGCATATAAGCTGGAAGGAGAAAGAGATTCAATTCCATCTTTGGTCAGGCTCCTGGTGTCTGGCCTGGCCTCCTGCTCCTGCACTTATCCACTGAAATCGTGATTCTGGAAGGCCTCTAAGAAAATTAGCTTAGCCCCAAGTGAAGGAGATAGGACTTTATAGGAGATAATAAAGACTTTTGGACTTTAACACCTGGCTGTTCTTTTGGTGATTACATATATATATATATATATATATATATATATATATACATATTACATACACACACATACACATATATAATAGCAGTGGGTTTGAGTGTATGACTTGTTGTTGCATTTACAACTTGGGGAATAAATTCAGTTTTCTGTCTTTCTCATTTTTAAATTATTGATTTTCACCCTATGCATCAACTTAAAAGTTCACTTTTAATTTCTTTTTGATATTTTTTTCATTAAAATGGGAGTTGAGGTAACAACTAATTATGTTAGAAATAAGTACATTTTTTAAAAAGTTAAAGTTTCTATTTATCTCTACAACTTCAAATATCTTGTGAAGAGATACTGTCTAATTAATATTGATTATGCTATTTTTCTTTGTCTAGTCCTAGAATCTCTGCTTTTATTTCAACATAGAATGTTGGCTTTACCACTCAACTCAACTTCCCTGTCACTTCACTAAATTATATATATATATATATATATATATATATATATATATATATATGTGTGTGTGTGTGTGTGTGTGCATGCATATATATATATATATATACATATATATATATTAATCTGGAGGTCAGATATGAAGATAAAGCTGCAGTGAAATAATAGCATCACACTATTACGCTAAATAATAGCATCACGCTAAACAACAAGATTTAATCAAAAGAAACAACTGTTTTTAAGTCTATGTTTTTACCAGCTGTTATTGCAATGATTTCCTGGAAATAGTTTTCTGAACTACAGAAAACATACACTTCTCAAAGCAAGGATAGGAAATCTCATTTCCATCTTCCATTCTCTTTATGTTTCCACCTTTGATCATTTACACTGTCGAATCTCCTTCATATCTGATACTATGGCTTTCCCCTCAAATAATCTTTGTAATTAAATGTTTTAATTATTTTTGTTTGTTTTCTTTCATTTTCCCCCTCTTCCTAAGGACTACTAATATTGGTGATTGACAAATTAGCTGCTAATCTGCTTTGAAGTTGGACAGTCTTTCATGATGCCCTCTCTCCTTGAAGATATGATACATGATAATATATGACTGTCTGATGCCCTAGCCTTATTATAGTGAAAAATCGTATGTATATGATGATTATGTCTATCTAATGCTAAAACATTCTTAGGAAAAGTGAGATATGTCGACACTTACTCAGATTTGTTTCTATATAATCACATGATAATACTAACAATAATGCTACCACAAATGATAATAACTACCATTTATATAACACAAAGTATTTTACTACTATTATTTTATTGGATTTTTAAAATAAGCTGTAAACTATATGTTATTATTATTCCCATTTAATATATAAGGAAAATAAAATGGAGAAATTTAGCAATTTGCTTGGGGCACAAAGTTAAAAAGTGTATGTATCAGGATTTAAAATGAATATTACTGGTTTTAAACCTAATAATCTATCCATGTCACCACTTGTCAGCCTCAACATTACCTTAAGAAAGGAAAAAAAAATAAAGCATTTATCCAGGTGTTTGGTCTACACAATGGACTATTTGGAAGGATGTAAATTTTATAGGAAGCACACATATCCCTCAAAATCTTTCTGTCTCTCAGAATGTGCAGGCTATACTTTCTTCAATTCAATATGATTTAAATTTGCTAATCCTTTTGCTGTTTATTTGTGGATTTTCCTAAATCCTTTTTTCATTGTCACCTAAGAACTGATGTAATTAGGTGAATCTCTGATAATAGTTTTGAGAATATGACAGTAGAGTGATGTTTAAGAAACTCCTTTAAAGACATTATTGTTCCTCAGCCAAAATAATATGCCAATTGCCAAGCCTGGAAAACCAAATATGAAAGTTGTTTTTTTTTTAATTTTCAATGAATATTTTGTATAACATTTTGTAGCTAAGAAGACTACAATGTCTTTATCTTCTGGATATGTGAGAAGCATTCTTTATTAATTATATACATACCAATATTTTCCAGAAAAGTTCCAATCAATATAGTAGTAAATAGAATGAGTTAAATTGTTTATTTACTTCATTTAAAAGGATATTGAAATGAAAAGTTCAAAATAGTTTCTTCAATGTCTCTTTCTGTCTTAATACCTTGCCCTAGCAGTCATCAAAACAATGTGATACTGGATAAGAAATAGAATAGTCAGTCAGTGGAATAGGTTAAGTTTATATGACACAATAGTTAACAACTATAATAATCTAGTGTTTGATAAACCCAAAGATCCCAGCTTCTGGGATAAGAACTTACTATTTGACAAAAATTGTTGGAAAAATTGGAAATTAGTATGACAGAACTAGTCATTGACCCACCCTTAACATCGTATATCAGTATATAAGAAATGAATTCATGATTTAGACATAAAGAGTGACACTATACGCAAATTAGAAGAAAAAAAAGGATAGTCTATCTCATATCTGTGGACAGGGAAGGAATTTGTGGCCAAAGAAGAACTAGCTTTATAGAATGCATAATGGATAATTGTCATTATATTCAGTTTAAAAAGATTTTGTACAAACAAGACAAATACAGACAAGATTAGAAGGAAACAAGTAAACTGTGAGAAAATGTTTGCATCCAACAGTTCTGATAAAGGCCTCATGTCTAAAATATAGAGAGAATTGACTCAAATGTAGGAAAATACAAGCCATTTTCCAATTGATAAATGGTCAAAGGATATGAAAGAATAATTTCCAGATGGAAAAAAATTAAAACCATTTCTACTCATATGAAAAAATGCTCCAAATCACTATTAATCAGATAAATGCAAATTCAGACAACTCCAAGATCACACTACATACATCTCAGATGGGCTAAGATGACAGGAAAAGATAATGATGAATGTTGGAGGGGGATGTGGGAAAATTGGGATACTAACACATTGTTGGTAGAGTTGTGAACTGATCCAGTCATTCTGGAGAACAATATAGAACTATGACCAAAGTGTTATCAAACTGTGCATACCCTTTGATCCAACAGTGTCACTACTAGGCCTGTATCCCAAGATATCATAAAAAAGGGTAAAGGGCCTACATGTGCAAACATTTTTGTAGCAGCCTTTTTTGTAGTGGCAAGGAATTGGAAGCTGAGTGGATGCCCATCAACTGGAGAATGACTAAATATGTTTTGGTATATGAATGTTACGGAATATTATTGTACTGTGAGAAATAATTAGCAGGATGATTTCAGAGAAGCTTATATTAACTGCTGTTTAATAAGGTGAGTACACCAAGAGAACATTGTACACAACAATAATAAGATAATGAGATGATCAGTTCTGATGGATGTGACTCTTTTCAACAGCAAGGTGATTCAGGCCAGTTCCAATGGTCTTGTAATGGATAGAGCTATCTACACTCAGATAGAGGACTGTTGTCTGAAAGAGGATCACAACATAGTATTTTCACTTTTGTTGTTGTTGTTATTGGCTTGCATTTTGTTTTTTCTCATTTTTTTCTTTTAGATCTGATTTTTTTTTTGTGTGTGCAGCATGATAATTTTGGAAATATGTATAGAAGAACTGCATATGTTTAATATATATTGGATCCCTTGCTGTCTATGGGAGGGGGTGGGTGAAAGGGAGAGAGAGAAACAATAAAACACAAGGTTTTACAAGGATGAATGTTGAAAGCTATCTATACATATGTTTTGTAAATAAAAAAATCACAAAAAAATTTGACTTGCCCCTATTTTGAAATTTTATCTTAAACAAAAAGAAGCAAAGTTACTTGATAATTATGAACTGGAAGTCTCACCAAATTAAAATCTACCCCTGCTGAATTACTTGCATTATTCTGGAGAAATGGCATCAACCAATCTATTTATGAGCCTGGAATATGTCCATGAAATCAAATAAAATTTACTTTTCTTCTTTGATGGGATTTGTTCAATTTTATGTTGTGTGCTTGGTGAGAATTCATTCAAATAAATGATTTTTGGAACATTCCCTAGTCATTATTAATTTATTTTTGTGCTTTTGCTATAAAAGTGTATATTTAAGCTAACAAAATATATTTAAAAATTGCTTTTCAATGTTACTCCATTACTGTGCCTGAGAAGTCTAAGATATGGAGTTTTATTTTGTAAAGCATACTATACCCCAAGATGTACTGTCTATAAATACCTTGTCCAAAGTTACACAAATTTGATGTCAGCCAAAAATGTTCCAATGTATTGTAACCAGGTGAGAAATGAGGAAATGTCAGATATAGCTAGTTGTACGAGGAATAGACATCTTTTTTTTTTCTGTTTCTCACATGGTATATAGAAAGTATAACCCAAATTGTAAATGAAACACATTTCCGTTAACTACTGATAAAATATGTTATACTCTGAGCAAATAAACTATTATAAAATATGCCTTTTGCTTATACTGGCTAGTTGATCACCTAAAGAAAATTCATGCAAAAATTCTAGACTCTTAATGAATAGGGTAGAGCTCACAGATTAAAAACTTGGTTTTAACTTTTTGTGTAACAGGAAACTACGGGAAGTATAAACAAACAAGCAATTCTCTACTAATAATATAAAAACTCAATGAATGTAAGTATTATTTCATGTTTATGTCTTTGTATCCATGACATCCTATTCAGTATTTGACACATAATAGGCCCTGAATAAGTGTGTTGTCATTGACCAATTGACTAGAGGAGTGAGACACTAAAAAAGAGGCTACATTTTACAGGTAGATTTGAGTCATTCTCTTAATAAAGACCCTTTAAAAACGGCAGGAAAATAAACAATTTGGGAATAATTGTTCAAGTGAAAGATGTGAATATATCCACTATTAGAGATAAATAAAAAAGATGGTATGCTCTCAGCACCATGCTTTAAATATCATGTGATTGGTTTATTTCTGGGAAAATAATGGATTAGACATGCTTTCACTGATATAGATATCTGTATGAATTAATGTAAGGAAATTTCTTCTCTCATTGCCAAATAAAACTTATTCTTCAACATACTAATAGGCAATTGTCTGAGTCATGGAAGAGTTAAGTGTTTTACCTAATGTCATAAAGCGTGGATATGTCAGAGGCAGGACTAGACCTCATGTTTTCCTAACTCCAAGCCCAGTGTTCTATGCACTCAATATTATGTAGTTTCTCTTCTGAAATATTATATAATGGACTTACAAACACATGCACACATAAGATTAAAGAGAAAGGATAATGAAGTATTTCCATAAGAGGAGAGGAAGAAATAATCATGCTTATCAAAACCAGATATATAAGATTTTTAAAAAACATAGTGTATTCATGAATCTTCACCTTCCATTCTCTAATTAGTAGAACATAAGTAGGTAAAAAAAATAGGTTAAAAAAAGAAAATCAGAGCAAAAAGAAAAACCATGGGAAAAAAGCACAACTAATAACAATAACAAAAAAAAAATGGTATACTTCAATTCATACTCAGTTTCCATAGTTCTCTCTCTGGATGTGGATGACATTTTCTATCTTAAGTCTATTGACTTGTCTTGGATCACTGTATTACTGAAAAAAGCTAAATGTATCTTAATTGATCATCACATAATGTTGAAGTTACTATGGACAATGTTCTCCTGGTTCTGCTCACTTCACTCAGCATTAGTTCATGTAAGTCTTTTCAGGCTTCTCTGAAATCAGATTGTTCCTTTTCTATAAAACAATAATATTTTATTACATTCATATACCATAACTTATTCAGTCATTCCCCAATTGATGGGCATTTACTCAATTCCCAGTTTCTTGCCAGGGCAAAACAAAATTCTACAAATGTATTTGCATATGTGATTTTTTTCCTCTTTCATGATCTCTTTGGACTACAGGTCTCATTATGCTTTAGGTAATTCTCTATGAGAGACAAGTTTTAGATCATGATGATTCCTTCATGTAAAAATTCCCTGTAGCAAATAAGACACGGGTTGAATCTCTGTCCCCTATAAAGACCTATAAAACAGAGAGGGGGGACAGGTTCTTTTTTTTACTTTAATCATTAACTACCTTCATGTTCAATAGCATATTGGATAAAACATGCATCATGATTACATGAAGCTTAGAATACAATTGTATACTTTAAATGACATGAAAAATTGGATGATTGCATGAAGACCATATAATATCAAATAGAAAGAGAAAATACACTTATCTACTATTTTTATTAACATCATAAAAATAGTTATGATTTCCAACAAATAAATTCTTTTAGCATTAAACTAAGGTGAGAAGTGCTATGTTACTTTTTAAATGCTCACACTGATTTCAAGTATGTAATAAGAAACCAAAGTTGGTACTTTATATACATATGACCAAAAAGCAGTTCCTTGTGGTTTCTAAAAGCTTAAGCCAAATGATTTTTTTCTACCTGTTGTATGACCAAGAAGTGTGAAAATTATTTGGACATTCATGTCCATTCTCATTTAAGACCTTTAATAGATTTATGAACTTCTTCAATGAGAATAGATTTAACATGACATGTTTCATCATTGGTATACTATTCATCCATAATAGGTGGATTGTCACACTCTGTACCTGATGTTGCTGTAGGTTCCTACATTCTTTTCTGGATTTTCTAAGTCATGGATCTAAGTCTAGCTGCTGTTGCTGCTGCTGCTGCTGCTGCTATTATTTTTCAATAGGACTGATAACATCACAAGAGTAATGACTGGACTTTCTTGTGAATTGGATATGAGTGGGGCAGAACTACACAAAGTTATCAGCCTCACTCTCTCATTCAGAGAGATTTGCTGTGTTGCTTCATATTTGAGGAAAATAGTGAACAAGAATCAAACTTATGTACAAGAACTCTTGGAAGAACTAAGTATCAAGATATGCTGGGCAAACAATTCAGTTATATAAGCTGCAGATTATCCTGAAATGGCCAGTGAAAGCTCTATGTCCCTTTGTCATTGCTGTTTGGTCTTTCTGTACACACAGAAGCTACATTTAAATTTTATCCAATAGATCAATCAGTATCAATCAGACATTGAGGAAGTACAGCTGGGATCAGTTACATTTCAGCTAGGAGGTGATTTCATAGAGAACTGAAGGCAGCTAGAATGTCAATTTTTGGTTAACATAAATTAGATGTAAGTATTTTCTGCATATTGGTAACATACACATACAAAATCAGTTTCTCATTGATTTATCTCAATAGCAGAGAGGATATTAAAATAGGTAAGTAGGATTTGTGAGAATAATGGATTTAATTTAGTTTGACATAAACCTATCATCACTGCCTGAAGCTTTGCCAAATGAGAGTATAAATAATGCTGGATCCTAATTTTACACATTTCTCCACTAAAATGTCAAATTATAGATTCAATGGTTTTTAATATATCTAGCTAAGGAAGATTGGCTACATGTCTAATCAAAGAAAGGAAACAGGCCTAATGGTTATAGACCTTTTACAAGTAAGAACTCAACAGAAAGATAAGTTGAGACATTTAGTCTCAACTAGGAAAAGAACTCTAGATTTTAGTCATCATTGTTACTCTCTCACTTTAAATTGTGCTTCTTGATTATAAGCAATAATATGACATGTTAGAATACATTTATCAAAACTCTCTGTGTTCATGCTTTTTTAAAATACCCAGTTCTTTTTATGCACTGCTCTTATGAACATTAAGTTTTATTATTTCATCTAGGCCAGAAGGCATTTTTATTACAAATTCAACTACAAACGCATAAACACACTAAATGTGTGCATATCAATATACACATTTATACACATGGAAACACAATGTATGTTTGTATGTGTATATGAACAGAGAATCTCTGGAATAACATGGATAATAATCACATTAAAACAATAAGGAAAAGATTGGTTGAGGCTTATACCAGTTGAACATTGCTAGCAATGTCAACTGAGCATCTAATTTTCAAAATGTATGAGGTAATAACCAGTTCAAATTTATCTCTGAACATGCAGTTGTCTTTCCTTTAAATAATTTTTGTTAGTTTTTGACATGTTTTTCCCTACTTTTGGCAAATTAATTGTTTGCTATTTTGTCAATTTCCCCAATAATAGATTATGGAGATTGATCCAAATATTAAATAGAAGGGTTTCCTATAATTATTTGAGGGTATGAATGATTGGATATGCATATCTATATCCCATAATCTTCCAGAGAGTATAAATGCACAATGCTATAGATCTTCCTTTTGATTATCTTCTCTTTAAACATCACTTTTGAACTTAAACCAATTAGGCTAGCCATTAATCACTGTTTTATATATACAGAAAGAGAGAGAGAGAGAGAGAGAGAGAAAGAGATAACCTCAAGAAGTCTTCAATTTTCTTTCTGCAGATAAATTCATTGGCAGATTCTTGCAGCATTTTTTGGCATCCACTGTGTTTTGGCCTAGAATTATTTGTAAATTAAATGACATAGTGCTACATGAAAATACAACTCTGAAATCTCATCATATGAGTCTACTGAACTATTGTCTAAAGACCAAATTGTTTAAATTATATGCAATTTATGATCAGAAGATTCATGAGCAGATTATTAATTTGTCAATCACAACAATGCAAGAAATATATTTTAAAATGTATGAGATCCTTTTCAAGGATCATATATTTGGAGATTGAAAGGATATTATTCTCAATTACTTAGTCCATCATCACTTATATTTGTAGAAATTGAGTCACAGATCAATGAAATGGTTTGCTTATGTTTACCAGTCAGCAAAAATTTGAATTATACCTTAATATTTTTTATTCTAAATCCCTAACCATATTCTATTGAGCTCTGATATGTCCATAATGGACCCTTGGTAGTAGGTACTATTCATTTTTTATTAAGTGTGAGGGACAGAAAAATTTATGTTAGTTGAACAAATATGGTATTGGTGCTGTCTTCATAAAATATAAACTGTTCATAGGAAAACAAGGATTATACAAATGAAACAAGTAGGAAAATTGATATTTGTAAGACATTTTCACATCCACTTTACAAATGAGGATCCTCATTTGATCCTCACAATGACATTATGAGTGAGGTGCTCTTATTGTACCCTTTTTATCAATGAAGAAATTGAGGCTCAGAGATTTTAATCATTTCCTCATGTCACACAACTAGTAAATATCTGAATCAGGATTTAATTTTAAATTTTTCTTATTGTAAGTTCACTGTGCCACATAGATGCCAAAAATTAAAAAAAAAAATCAGAAGATAGCCAGGTGACAAAATATGTAATAGCTTAGATACTATGATAAATTTAGATCATCCCCATTCTTGAGGATCTGGTTAAAATTCAGTTATTGAGCCTTCAATGTTACATTTTCTGTTGGGAAGACTGAGGAAAGTTTAAA
Organism: Sarcophilus harrisii; assembly: GCF_902635505.1. NCBI lineage: Eukaryota > Metazoa > Chordata > Mammalia > Dasyuromorphia > Dasyuridae > Sarcophilus > Sarcophilus harrisii. The sequence goes on from NC_045426.1 coordinate 421,665,029, forward strand.
CAAACTAAACAAAATCTAAACTGGTTTACTTTAATTAACAATTTGCAAATCATTTAATCAATATATTATTCTATTTCTGGAGTCTGACATAATTGTTTCCACCTACATAATAAAAAGTAATGTTGACAAAGTACTTTCAAATGTTTGAAAGCATTCTCAATAGTAACAAATTATCAATGATTTTATGTCATTTTGTTACTGTGGTTTATATGGAGGAAAAGATCTGTTGCACTTATTTCACCATATTTCATCCCAACACAGAGTATTTAGCAAGTAACTAGGACACCACCATCACTACCACCACCACCACCACCACCACCACCACCAAAGACCCCAAAGTTAAAGTAGCATGTTTTATCATAATGTAGTAATCACTGAAAAAATGCTTTAGGTTATGTTATTCTCCTGTCTTTTGTACTTAACGTTGTCTTAAATAACTACATTATCAAAGAGGAAGTGAAGGACTCAGAAATAAATAATCATGAATTTCAGCTCAAGTTAGCAATTACTGATCATTATTGGATGGCGTGGTAAAATGAAAAGGACTCAAATGTTTCCATGCAGTTGCCAATAGACTTGTATCACATCCAGCATAAACACATATACAGGATCCACAAATGAATACGCTTGTTATCGGTCTCTGTAGAAAGATCAAAAAGTGAGCTAGAAACTGAAATACTCTTTCTTTGCTAAATATAATCATTCTAAATCAAGGGTCAGCCACATGGTCAATGTGGGAGCAAATTGCTCTCTTGTTACCTCTGTCTATACAGGAGAAAAATGAAAAATGAAAAATCTTGTTTTCCTTGGCTATCAATATGTCTCCTTTCATAAATATTGCAGTTGTTTTGAGAAGAAAAACAAATAACGTTAACTTTTCTTTCTTTTAGATTTTGGTTTTGCCTTTTCATAATACTCTTCACATTTTCTTTTATGCTAGTCTCTGAATATTCTCTCCCTAGCTGATGGGTTTATTACACTGGAAATTAAGAAGTCTGTATGTATTACAGGTAGTAATCCCACATCTAGTATGGAAACTCCCTAATATTTTAATTTAGTGCCACCAATCTGAAAAAGAAAAGAAAAAAGAAAAGGGAGGAGGGAGGGGACTGACAAACTTTAGATATAGATTGGACAAACTTTTTCTTAGTATTAAAAGTATCTTGATGCCATTGATTATCCAGACAAACCATTTAAAAACTTCCTTTAATTTCACATCATCTGTATTTTGGGGAAAAAATCAAATAATGTCAATGACCCTTGTGGCTCATCTGGGATTTTATGACTCCTCTCATAATTATGAACTGACAAAAAGATGATACAAGGCAAGTTTGCTATCTGAGAATGGAAGTAGAGCCTTGGGTAACATTAGTGAAATTCTACTATCACTCTACTATGCATTAGCATCATTGTATATGGGACCATTCATTGAGGGAAATGAGAAAAATCCCTTGGTACAAATGCCATCTGACAAGAAGAAATAAAACCACCTGGTCTGCTCCATAGAAAAGCACAAAACAGATGAATCTGAGCTTTGTTTTGGTCCATGGAGGCCCATGATTTCATTTGTATAGTTTTATTAATCTTATTAATTGTATTCCAAAGGCCACTGCCCAAAATGCCCAGCTTTAGCACTGTAGACTTATCTATTTTTGAATAATTAATGATTCTTCATATTTGTATGTTTTCTTCTTTTCCTGTACATTCTCATTATCATGGTTGTCAATTATTTTCTAAAGCTGTATTTTCAAAGTAACTCTACTATTAGCAAATTGCTCAGAAGTTGTTAATAGCTCTCATGAGAGCACTTGTCTTACCCCATATTTCCCACCTTATTCAAAGGTCACATTAATTATAGGACTCTTGCTGGGATTAAATCAACACGCCAGTCAGAGGGATCCACAATTGTGCTTCAATTGAAATACAGAAAATGAAGTATCAGGTTGTAATGAATAATCCAGAGAAAGCCATTTAATTTTAATTCTTGCAGGTACAATCATGACAAATGAGAAACAAATCCTACTTGGACTTAGTTATATCTTTGGCAAAAACTAATTTAAGTGAGATTTTTGGCTTTTAGCTTATAGCTAACAAAGAACTATCCAAAACTGTTAATTACTATTCACAGAAGGCAGGCTAGGGATTCTTATAACCTGATCTGAAAGCTTTCAGTAGGTTATGGGTGGCCTAAAGATAACTCTCCTAACCCTAATTTCCATTTTCCTATTATATTGCACATACACAAATTCCTTAGTGACTCTCTCCTGTGCCTTGTGTCTGCTTTGCCTACAGCCACGGTAAAAGATTGTATTCTGAGAAGAACCAGGACACAGGAATGGGAAAAGTGGGCAAAGAAAAGAATAGAGAAACATATTTCTAATATAAATTATATTTCCCACAGGTACCCAAATATTCTGAAGGTTTTGTTTTTTTTCCCCCCCACAGTGAAGTCAGTTTGTTATTATGCCTCCATTTTCTTTCATTCTTTCTGTTTCCTACCAAATCTCCCTCTGGAAAGGTTTTAGTTTTTAATAATTCAAGATTTTAAATCATCTTCTTTAAGTGTCAAGTTAAAAACCATTGGTTTAGGGATGTACTGGAACAAGTATGAACCAGCTCCTAGAGAGCTGATTGTTAAATTTTCAGAGTGAGTAAATAATACAAAATATAATTGTCTATGCTTAATAAAATTATATAAAATTAATAATGAAAATTAAATTCAGAAGTATGTCGTATATAAAGGGGGATGGAGAGATGATTGCTAAACATTTACCAACACATTACTAACCATACCTTTAAAATGCTTCAGTGTATGCTAGCTTGGCTATGAATTCAATTTTGCCACCTCCATATTGCTTTATTTAATGACTGCATTTGTTTTCAAATCTATGTGCATTTTGTGCTGTCCTCTTTTGGTTAGAAGAAACTATAATTAAAACCAGAAAATATAAGTGGGAAAATGAAACTACATTATTATTTCCATAGTGAAACAAAAATGGGAATATCAAATGACTGTCGGCAATCAATAAAATCTTTTTTTCCCCAATTTTTTCTCTTTTCTTTTTCTTTTCCTTCTATGCTTTTGATTATCTACTTTCTCTTTTTTTTTCTTCATTTTTTTATTCTTCCCAGTCCCTTTCTTTCTTTCCCCCATTCCCTTGATTTCCTGACCACTCTTTCTTTTCACCACCACCTCCAACCAACAGCCCATTTTTGTTATAATTTACTTCTTATACCCATACTTGTAAAGTGAGTAGGTGTTAAAATGGTAACACTTGTCAAATGCTTCCACTCACACTTAAATATGTATCTTCCCAAATCCATACTATAGCATGATATTCCAGTCACTGGTATTCCTTTGAGATTCCTTCAGGAATTGTTAAAATGTGCATATGCTATTTCAGGCTGGTAAAAGGAATCAGTTGTATCTCCAAATTTGTTTTAAGAGAAGTCTTCATAATGTGGAGTCTATAAAATTTTGTAGTTTTACAGGGAAAATATTAGATCATTAACATGCAGATTATAACCTAGCCATACTTTATCATATTGTGAACTCCCTGTTCTTTGCAATATGGTAGATAAGCCCCTTCCTTGTTTTATCAAAAAATTACTTGGATAGCAGTGCAAATGCGATTTTAATCAACTTTTATAAAATTGGAAAATTTCATTTTCCTTAAAAAAACTTTTTAGTTACTTCATTACATGATTTCTTATTGTGCTTGCTACATGTTTTCTGTTTCCAATTGAAGTTTTCTGAGATAATTTTCACTTTTATTTTCATGCTTTTTCAAAGAACTGAAGTGAAGAACATTCCCATCAAATTTCTGCTCTCTGTTATACTTCTAGCAAAGGTGGAATATGATTTAGTTTGATTTGTGACTACCAATCAAAAAGGTTCAGAAATAATATTTCTCTAATCGTCTGCTCATTACTGCAATATAAAAGACTATAAATTTAGAATTGGAAAGGTTTTAAAAGGAAATTGAATACAACTTCCTCTTGTTACAGACAAGGAAACCAAGGCCAAAAGAAGTTAAATGACTGATATAGGGTCATACAGTGAGTAAATGTGGTTCTTCTTGACTTCAAATTAACTATTCTATAGATTATACTAAATTGTTTCTCTCTCTAATAGACCAAGAACATTTCCTCACATAAAATGGAGCTGGGCACATAGAAAATTCAAATGTTTCTAAAAATTATATTTTAATTCTTGTCCATTTTAGGATTATCTAGTAACAATGATAAGTAAATATCTGAGGGCTATGAACCATTGAAGCATTAATGACTAAAACTATTAGGATGCTACTCCTACCTTTAGAATAAAATAATTTTGGAAAAGCAAAGTGGTAATGGATGTAATCATTTGATAGAATTAATCACTTGTAAGAGGTGACATAAGTATGGAAGGAAAGAAGATGGAACAATAAAGTTAGAAAAGAGACATAAACCGAATTAAACTCACTATTTTAACTATATACACATTTTCTTAATTTAGGAATTAATATATATGTGATTAATATTTGTACTGAAAAAGTAGAAGAGTTGTGGGTGTTACATTTTTTTTAAATTTTCCCCTGAATTAAAATATTTAAACCTTTTTGAGATAGATAGAGAATTAAATCTTCATTATAAATTATTTTGTATCATTATAAATGAAATTATTAAAATTTAAATGCATTAATGTTGCTTTATTTAACATAACTAGGTTTTTATTTTGACAGCAGTGGTGCAACATAAGTGTTATGCTTGAGTGCCACCATGGTTTGGAACTCTTAGCAGCCAATCAGGCCAGATTTCTAATGCCATTTTATAATTATTTGTACTGCTCTGATGAACTAAATAATTGCAGACTGTGAGAAGAATATCTAGATATGTAATTGCCATTAAATATTTAGGATTTAATTTAAGTGTTCCAGCTGTGAACTCATTTTTGCGGGAATTTTCTTGATCTGACTCTGGGCAAAGAAGCAAAGTAACTTTTGGCCTCAGAATATGAGCTGAATACATCATGTAGATAATTGAAGCTCAAACCCTAAAAGTTGTATAAACTGAATAATGTAAAGCTTCAGGGTACATAAATTTCCCCACTTCTCTTTCTTTCAGTTGACATCTTTTAAGCCTCTGGATTTGAGAGTGGATTAAATCTTAAATTAAATATTTAAACTTAAATAGACCTTGTTTCATAGGTGGGTTTTTTTTTTTAAACTAAAGAGAATCAATTATCAAGTGTGGCTGATAATTTGTAGGACATGGAAATAAGAATTGTCAGTGGAGCTGTCTGAAATAGATAGCATTTTTCTTATTAAACTGAATGAGAACTGTGTTTTAGTTATCTCCCAGAAAAAAATGGGCAGCATGTCAAAGCAAAGAAAGCACTGGAACAAGTCTCCAAAACCTGGGCTATAATAGGTTGTCTACATCATTGTATGATTTTGTGAGTCAGATGAAATTTTCCTGGGGAAAATGTTTTATAAACTGTAAGGACCAAAACAAATGGAAGTGAAAATGCTGTCAGCCTGCTTTTAGTGGCATGCAATAAGCTAAATTTTCTAGGCATAAGTAGTTTTTGAGCCCTATCAGAACCAGCAAGTGAGATTGTTCAGTTGATGTCAGTAATCTTTATAAGATTATAGAAAGTTGTTGAAAATTGTTGGATTTTCTAAGGGTAATGTTTCTTGAAAAATTTTGTTTTGACAAACTATATCCGTGAATGTATTCTTCTTCCTACACTTATTCATTGGGCCTTTCCTGATAGCAATGCAGAGAGGCCTTTCTATAAATCTTAGGCCACATTCAGTGAATTGTGTTTTGTTCTAAGTAATTATAGAAAAGACTTTGCTAAACTGAATAATGCTCAGAAGATAATAATCACAATGGTGATGGGGACTATTTATTGTTTTTGCCAAATAAGTATCAATTAATGAATCAGAGATTGGGCAGAGAATTCTGGGAAGATGAAAGAGTAGGTAAGAATATTTCAAGCTCTCTAGATTTCCCATACAAAGAGAACAAATTTGCAGCTCAGGGCAAACATAGACAAGTGAAAAACAAATGTGTTGTGGGGAAGAATAGTAGTCCTACTGGACAACCCAAGAAGATCTGAACAAAGACACTGGACTGGGGTTTAACTTGTATGAACCTCCAAGCTAGTTCTATAGAAACAACAAGCTAAGAGCACTATGGCTAGCTGGGTTATGCTGGAACTTCAGCCTGAATCAGAAGAACTTTTACTTCCTGGATAAAAGTCAGTCTGAGTCCCAGAAAACTGAAGGAATCTGGGCTGATTAGCAATGCCAGATCCAGCTGTGATACTGAGAAGCTGCCCTGGCCTAGAAAGAACTTGCACATTAGGTAAGTATAGAAGTAATGGGGCACAGATACTGCTGGCTGCATATACTGGAAAGAGGGTGAAACTTTTGGTTTGGGGTTCCAGGTCAGAGGGAAGAACTGAAATGAAGCTAAAGATGCCAACCTTCTTCCCCCAGGATGAGAAGAACTTGTACTAATAGTTCTTATTGTAAAAAGAAAAAAAGAACAAGCTAAAAGGAATGAACACAACCACAGAAACTTACTGTGGAAATAAGGAATAGTGGGGTTCATGTTCAAAGGAGCACAGTAAAGTGAAAAGACTTCTACTCCAAAGAGTAACATTAAATGGCTACCTGCCCAGAAAGAATTTGTAGAAGAATTCAAAATAGACTTCAAAAGTCAAATGAAAGTGATTGAGAAAAAAAAATTGCCTTGGGGTTGGTTTTTCTCTTTACAGAGGTCATTAAGCTAACATTGACTTGGCTGATGATCTTTTATTAGGACTTTTGTTGAAGAGATTCATTTTCAAGTATGAATTGTACTATTTTTCCTCTCAGTTTTCTTCTAGATATTAAATAATGTAATTCTTAATATTTTGGTGAAAAGAGCCATGATGGAATGGATACGGATTTTTTTGTATAAATCAAAAAAGAACAAATAGAAAAAAATGTAATTGTTTAAGACACACTAAGAGGATATTCTTGTTTGTACAAAATTGCATTTCTTTTCATTCTAATATGAAATTTCATCCATTGCATCAATAAAAACAAGAGACAGTCTAATTAGTTTGTTAAAAAAAAAGTGTTAAGGTCTCATTATCCCTCTTACACATGATACAGGTAAGCTTGTAAAAAAAGAAAGGCTCAAGAAGGACTTCAGAGCCTGTATTGTGCCTTACATAAGGATAAAGCCTCATCAGTAGCCAATCCATGGTGTATTACTTTAGAATTTAGTTCAGTCCAATGAGTGACACTGTTATCAAAGATATAAGCAGGGATGAGGGGACACAATAAAAGAACACAATAAAAGCTGCCCAAGTGCAGTTCTAAGGGTAGATGGAGTGAATCTAGGAAGCTACTCAAGTTCTCTCATTTTCCCTCAAAAACCACATGAAATCAAGCGTCTGAAGAGAGTCTGATAGAATGAAACCACTCCAGCTCAAGATAGACTTGCAAAACCTCAAGAAAGGTCAGTCTCACTGGAGTGAAAAGGATGTTCAGTATAGCTCAGACAGACACTGGTAAAGCCAGTGAGAAAGTCTTAATCAGAACAAATCATCAATTGAGACTTTCGGTCCTGGTTGGATAGAGAAGCAGATTAATGAGGCATCTTCCAGTCCTAGATCACAAAGCAAACTTTGGGAAACCAGTCTATTTCCTAAAAAGAGCAAGCAAAGTTACCCCCCTGCAAACAAAAGGAGCCTCTTTGCTCAAAGTCAGGACTCAGAACTGCACAGAAGAAACCTTGGGTTAGCACCACTTGCTGTAGTAGAAGAAAGTTTAAAAACAAAAACAAAAACAAAAACAAAAACAGAGGAAATAACAAAGTAAAAGGAAACAAAATGACCAAAAACCATAATAGAACCTTAACCATAAAAAGCTACTATTGGGACAGCGAAGATCAAAATACAAACTTAGGTGTGGACAAAATGTGCACAAAAGAAATCTCAAAAAGGCATGAATTGGTCTCAAGCCTAAAGAGGCTTGTTGGAAGTGCTCACAAAAGACTTTAAAAACCAAATAAGACAGGAAGAAAACAATGAGAAAAGAAATGTGAAGTATGTGAGAGAAAGTCTGTAACAGCTTGAAAAAGGAAAGCAATTCCTTAAAAAATACAAATGGCCAACAGAAAAATAATACACTGGGGTGGGGGGAGGGGAGGACAGTATGTTCAAAAGTAGAATGAACTATTTGGAAAAAAAGATGCAACTTTTCTGAAGAAAATCACTTATTGAAAACTAGAATGGGACAAATGAAATCTAATGACTCTATGAGATATAAAGAATCAGTCAAACAAGATAAAAAGAAGAAAAAATGGAAGAAAATATGAAATACCACATTAGAAAAGCAGCCAACCTAGAAAACAGATCCAGAAGAGACAATTTAAAAATTATCGGCCTACATGAAGGCTGTAACCAAAAAAAAAAAGAGTCTGGGAAGCATTCTTTAAAAGATCAAGGAAAACTGCCCCAAATTCTAAAAACAGAGGTGGGAAATACTCATTGAAAGAATCCATCAATCACCTTTGAAAAGAGATCCCACAAAGAAAACCCCAAGAAACATTGCTGCAAATTTCCAAATCTATAATGGCATGGAAAAATATTCAAAATTTCAAATTGAAATATCAAAGAGCAATAATTGGGATTACCCAAGATCTGGATAACTTCTAGAATAAGAGATCAGAGTGCTATATTCCAGAAAACAATGGACTTGGTGTTACCACCAAGAATTAACTATATGAGACAGAACATCATCTTTCAGGGGAGACAATGGATCTTCAATGAAGTAAAAAATTTTCAATCATTTCTATTGAAAAAAATCTAACTAAATAAAAAATTTAATTTACAAACACAGGATCCAAGGGAAGTATAGAAAGTTAAACAGTAATACACACACACACACACACACACACACACACACACACACACACATACACAATTTAAAGGTTAAACTGTTTACATCTCTACATGGGAAAATGCTATCTGTAACTTTTCAGAACTATATTTGTCACTGGGGCAGATAGAGGGCCACATCACATGGATGGAAGATGTGGTTGTGAATGGACTTTGATAATATCAAAGAAAAAGTCATTAAGGAGTAGTAAAAAAAACTTTACAGAAAGAAGAGGAAAGGGGAGGTATAATGGGACAAATTAGATCACATGAAAAGGCAGAAAAGATCTATTATAATTAATGGAAAGAGAGGAGGCAGATGAACACTGTCTGAAGCTTGATTTCATCAGTTTGGGCTCTAAGAGGGAATAACTTAAACATTCAATTGGATATAGAAATTAATCTAACTCTATAAAAAGTAGGAGGAGACAAAGGAAAAAAAAAGGGGGAGAGCCTAGATAGAAGGGAGGGCAGAAACGCTAGGGAAAAAAAAAATAGAAAAGGGGGGGGTGATAGATAAGATAATGGATGGGTGTGTCAAAAAAAAAAAAATAAAACACTACTAAGGCCAGGGTGAAAAGAGAGAATAAAAGTATGTACAGGGGAGAAAATAGGATGGAGGAAAATACAGAGCTGGTAAATATAACTTAATGTGAAGGGGAATAACTCTCCCTTAAAAAATAAATGAATAACAGAGTGGATTAAAAAATAGAATCATACAACATGTTGTTTACAAATAACACATTTGGAACGGAAATGCATACAGTGTAAAGGTAAAAGGTAAGAACAGAATTTATTATGTTTCAACTGAAGTTAAAAAGAAGGAAGAGTAACAATTCTTATCTCAAAGTAAAAGTAAAAATAGATCTAATTAAAAGAGGGAGAAATGTACATCTTGATAAAGGGTACTGTAAACAATGAATTAATAACCATATTAAATGTATATTCACCAAATGATAGAGTTTACAGTTACCTAGAGAAAGTATTCAGCCAGTTACAGAAAGAATTATATTAGTGAAGGATCTCAAACTTCTCCTCTCAAAATCAAACAAATCTAACTACAAAATAAACAAGAAAGAAACTAGGGAGGTTAACAGGATCCTAGAAAATCTAGATATGATAGATCTCTGGAGAAAATTAAATATGGACAGAAAGGAAAACACTTTTTCCTTGGAAGTACATGACACCTATACAAAAATTGATATGCACTGAAGTAACAAAATCCTCAAAATCAAATTCAGAAATGCAGACATAGCAAAGCTGCCCTAGTAACTATCAGAGGGATGTGTACTATTGTTCTCCAGCAAAGATTGGCATTATCTTTATTTTCAGCCTCTATCTAATTCGTCAATTATCAGAGCACTACAGGCTCTTGAGAAAAATTAGATACTGAAAAACCTGTAATAGATTAGTTTTTGACCTATTTATATGTAGCCTCATAATGGGAGGAAATCTGATGCCCTTATTTAGACTATTGGTAGTACTAAGGTCTTCATTACCAGTATATCAATTGGTCTGCCTTCTTCTCTATAGTGAAAACACTTCAAACTGTGGAATTTTCAGAAGATTATATTACAGATAATCCTGAGTACTTTTCTGAATTACAATGATTTTTTTTTCTTTTTTTTTTTTTTTTTTTTTTTTTTGGTAATTAACAAGACTCTTCTTATTATTGAGCACTTAACAAAGTGGCAAAGTGGACCTGCTAAAGAAAAAAAAAGGCAGAAAATGAAAATGAACATTGAAGGAATACATAAACACATCATACTCATCTTTATTTTTTCAGATTTACAAAGAACTATGAATCTTGTAATCATTTGGTAAGTTTATAAATGCCACCAGCAACAAAGATAACCTTCTTTATAGGGTTGTGATTGTATCACATTTTCTTTTTTCTTTTTCTTTTACTTTTTTTTTTTTCTGAGACAATTGGGATTAAATGACTTGCCCAGAGTCACACAGCTAGAAAGTTTTAAGTGTCTGAGGCCAAATTTGAACTCAGGTCCTCCTGATTTCAGGGCTAGTGCTCTATCCACTGCACCACCTAACTGCCCTGTTTGTACCATATTTTCACTAAATTTGAAAACAATAGAGGCTTATCTCTTGAAAATAATCAAGATATTCATATAATTTTTTGGCAAAAAAGCATCTAAGTGTGAATAAAAATAAATTCAATACATTAGAATTTCCAGTATTATGCCCTTCCTGATGGTACCTATTTCAACAAAAATATCGCTTGTGCAATCCAATATATTTTTAGCCCTAAAAGAAGAAAAAGACCTGTGATTTTTCCTAGAGTTAATCTCTTTCTTCTTTATTTTTTTTTCATGAAAAACAACCATTACAAACTTTATTGCCTTTTATGGCAGAGGAATGACTTTAAGAAACCTGGCTTTCAGAATGTCAATAAGCTATTACCTTCAGAATCTCGCTCAAATAGTTAGATGAACATGTCATGCTGCCTATTAAAGATATTTCAGTTTTTAAGTCTGAAACAGAGCTTTCTATTAAGGACTCAAATTCTGCCTCTGATACTAGCTATATGAACATGGGACATTTACTCCTGAACCTCAGGTCTCTCATAGTAACATAAAGCACTGATACTCATAGTACTTAATTCATATGGTTGTTGTGAAGCTTAAAAGAACTAATAGGTGTAAAGTACTTTGAAGATTGTAAAAACTATAAAAAACTCATTTATTATTGTCAGATAGCCTGGTAGCCTGGTTCTGGCACTATAAAAATTATGAGAGATTATAGTTCAAAATTTCCTTCCCAAATCAAATTACCTAGCATACCTCACCTATTCAAATAATTTTTTATCAGAAATAAAAATGCATTCTTGGTCATGTCTATATTGATTTTTCAGAAATATTTCAATGTCAAAACTTATTAATAAGAGCCAACTTTCTTTAAAAGCACTGTCAAATACATCTGAAATCTCTGTAATTATTCAAATGCTATACAAGTTATTTGAAATATGAAGAATATTAAGCTGTATCATTTCTAATAATGTATCTTAATTTAGTTCTGTTAATTTCAAGGAATTTGTAGACACAGATAAATCCCATCACTAAATGTTGGAAGTCAGTTCTGTGACAAAAATTATTTATTATACACTTTTGGAAAAAAAAAAAAAAAACAGACTGCTTAAATTCAACCGTATGTGATTTAAGAAAGGCCGTCTGCACTACAAATGTCACCTGATTCCAATATTCTCTAGGAATACCAGAAATGGCTACAAGGTATTTTAGGTACACACACACACACACACACACACACATGTACATGCACATGAACACACACACATCGTATCCCAATTAGAATATAAATTCTTTGGCCAAAAAAAAAAAAAAATCATGATTTTTCCTTTGTTTCTCCAGTGCTTCTCACAGTGTTTGGCATATAAAAAGTATTAAACAAATACCTATTAATTAATACGTGTTTATTCAGCCAAAAAAGATAAGAAGACCTAAAAGATGGCAAAGTCAAAGACAAGTTAAATATTTTACTTGAATAAAGTCATGAGGATAATGGATAAAGAGTATGATTCAACTTGAAATTTTTTTATTACTGGGAACTCTCAAAGGAAATAAACTTTTTATCAATACAATTAAGAACTTTCTTTCCAAAAATTTGTTTTAATTACCTAGGAGCACTTGGAAGGGTAAGTAACTTACCCAGGGTCACAAAGCCAATAATTGTGAAAGGAAGTACATTTTTATAGTTGCTAATATAACTCACTATCTCCTACTCTGCACTATATCTCAATTTATAGAAGACATAGGGAAATTGAGAAAAATCACTGCACACACAGATCATATGTTTCAACATACCTCTGGCTCCTCTAAAATATTTTTGCATGTTCATCTGAGACAAATAAACTCATCTAAATAGGAAAAAAAGAGTTATCAAAGATTCTGTGGCCATAGTACTGAATCAAGAGGTATTCCTAACTCAAAAAAAAAAAAAAATGCCATATAAAATCAAGTTGAACAAATACATGATGAAAAACCACCAAAAATGATACTACTTAAAATATAATATAATTCTATTTACAAGCATATATTAAGTGATATCTATGTGTCAGATACATAAACTCCATGCAAAAATAATAAAAATGATGATGCTAACCCAAATTACCTTAGAACTAAACCAGTTAAACTCCCAAACTTCTACTTTATTGCACTGGACAAATTAATGAGAAAGTTCAATTGTAAAAAAATAACAAATAAATAAATATCTAGAAATAGTAGGGACAAAGCTGAATGGGAATGAAGAGACATTGCATTCCCAGACTTTGCTATATTATGAAGTAATAACTATCCAAATATTTAGTGTTCACTAAAATTTTGAAAGTGAGCAGAACATACTAGATATTCAAGTCATGATCAACCAAATTTAGTAGCCTGATATTGACAAATCCTAAAAAATAAACTATTTGGGGAAGATTATCTGTTCAACAAAAACTCCTGGGAAATCTAGGTTGGGGGAAGTTTGACATAATACAGATTGATGTCATCAATTATATTTTATCCCATTATAAATTGCATGTGTATAATGTACATATGAAATATCTCATGATAAAAAGAGGAGAATGGAAACAGTTATAGATATAATATGGAATAATAGCAGGGGAAGGGCAATGAAATCATAGCTATATAAGTAATAGAGGTGATCATCAAAGAGATAATTTCAATCACCTAAAATTTAACAAAAAACTGTATGATCAAAGACAATTCAACTAGTATAAAAAGAAATACATACATACATACCTATATGTATATATATATATATATATATATATATATGTGTGTGTATGTGTGTGTGTGTGTATACATTTATATATGTATATATATATATATATATATATATTAAAGATAATACTCTGTCATACATATGGGTGTATATATACATGTATACATACACACACACACATATATACATATATGGCATAGATAACTATAGACAAAGATAAAGTAGTTAATTTTCTTTTTTTTTAACTTTTAAAATTTTTTTAAAATTTCTGTTTTTAATTTACTTTATATTTAATTGGGGGATTTAAATTGTTCTTTTTCCAGCTTTTTAGTCACATGTACATTTCAATGATTTTCTCTTTTCTATTTTTTTTATGTCACTATTTAGATATATAAAATTTCCCCTAAGAACAGCTTTGCCTGGGTCCCATTGATTTGGTAAGTTGTCTCATTTTTGTCATTCTCTTGGATGAAATTATGGATTGTTTCCGTGATTTGTTGTTTGACCCAGTCATTTTTAGAATTCAATTATTTCATTTTTATTTTTTTTTAGTCTATCACACCCTGCTCCTTTATTGAATATAATTTTATTGCATTGTGGTCTGAAAAGGAAGCATTTACTATTTCTGCCTTTCTACATTAGATTGGGAGGTTTTTATGCCCTAATATATGGTCAATTTTTTGTGGAGGTACCATTTACTGCTGAGAAAAAGATGTATCCCATCTTATCCCTATTCAATTTTCTCCAGAAATCTATCATGTCTAGGTTTTTTTCGATTCTATTAAACTCCCTAATTTTTTTTCTTGTTGGTTTTGTAGCTAGATTTGTCTGATTCTGAGAAGGGATAGTCAGGGTCCCCCTCTACTATAGTTTTTCTGCCTAACTCTTCCTGTAACTGACTTACAATCTTTTCTAGTAATCTGGCTGTTTACCACTTGGTGAATAAACACTGAGTATCTTTACTATTTCATAGTTTACAATATCCTTTATCAAGATGTACTTTTCTATCTTATTTATTTTAATAAGGATCTAATTTTACTTGTGTTTATCTGAGATCAGAAATGCTACCCCTGCTTTTTTTTTTTTTTTACTTCAGCTGAAACATAATAAATTTTATTATAGCCTTTACCTTTCCTCTTTATGTGTCTCTTTGTGTTAAATATGTTTCTTGTAAACAACATTGTAGGATTCTGTTTTTTAATCTACTTTGCTATTTACATATATTTTATGGGAGAGTTCCTCCAATCACATTCTCAGTTATAGTTACCAGCTTTCCATTTCCCTCCATCCAATTTTCTCCCCTGTATATACTTTTGATCTCTATTTGTACCCTATCCTTAGCTTTTTTTTTTTTTTTTTTTTTTTTACTATTTCACTAACTTATCTCTTATTACCCCTCTCCCTTCTCTTAGTAGTGTTTTTTTTTACCTGTCCCACCCTCTTCCTTATCTCTTATTATCTCTCCTCCCTTCTCTTAGTAATATTTTTTAACCCACTCTATCCACTACCTTATCTTCTGTCACACCTTACCCTTTATCTTACCTTTTCCCATAGTTTCTGTGCTTCCTTCTATCCTATCTTTCCTTTTTCTT
This sequence comes from Sarcophilus harrisii, assembly GCF_902635505.1. Taxonomy (NCBI): domain Eukaryota; kingdom Metazoa; phylum Chordata; class Mammalia; order Dasyuromorphia; family Dasyuridae; genus Sarcophilus; species Sarcophilus harrisii. The sequence goes on from NC_045426.1 coordinate 421,680,302, forward strand.
TCCTGTTTCTCCTCCTACTTCTTTGTAGGATTAGAGAAATTTCTACACACAAGTGAATGATTAAGTTAGTTCTTCTTAGAGCCCAAACTGAGGAGATCAATCTTCAGACAATGCTCATCCTCCTCCTATCTGTCTCCTGAGTATAATAGATCTATTGCAACTCTTCATTTGAACTTATTGTTTCATTATGCCTGGACTTTCCTCTTTTTCCAGTGCACTCCTTTTTCCTCCCCTTAATGTCTTTTTCCTAAATGTCATCTCATGAAAGTCCATTCACAGACATATTCTCAGTCCATATGATGCTCCCCATTGTCTGTCCCACTGATAGATAGTTATCAAGACTTACAGATATTGCTTTCCCATTCACATATGTAAGCAGTTTAACTTTTAAATAATGTATATTTTCCCTGTTTATCTTTTTATGATTCTCTTGAGATCCTTTGTTTATAGATTAAATTTTCTATTTAGTTATTTTTTTTAATAGAAATGATTGAAAATTTCTTACTTCATTGAAAATCCATTGTCTCCCCTGAAAAATGATGCTCAATCTCACATGTTTTAGTTTTTAATGTGTTTTTTTCTTAGCTTTTGTATCCTTTCCACATGGTTAAGTCTACTTTTTAAAGAGTTGGCTTCTTCAGAAATTATTTTTCCTTCCTTTTCCAAGTTATTGGGTCTCTCATGCATACCTCTCATTTCCTTTCTCATTTTTTTCTTCTACCTCACTTGCCATTTTTCAATGAGGTATTTCACATTTGCTTTGTTTTTTTCATACTTTATACTTTTACAGATTCTTGCTGTCTCAAAAAGTCATTAGGTTCCATTTGCCTCATTATAGTTTTTAATGTGGGATTTTCTTCAGTTAGCTGTTGTAGCTTTTTCCCCCCGTTTTGTTTATTGTACTGTTTAAGGAGTCACTTTCTTCAGACAACTTTTTCTCTTCCTTTTCCAAATTGTTGGATCTTTTATGAATATTTTTCTTTTCCCATTTTTCTTCTGCCTCTCTTATTTGCCTTTTGATGTCTTTTATGAGCATTTCCAAGAAACCTCTTGAACTTGAGACCAATTTATATCACTCTTTGACATTTATTCTGTGGGAGGGGGTAGAGCTGAGATGGTGGAAAGGAGACATGTCTTTTTCTGAGCTTTCCCCATGTCCCTAAAATGAATAGCAAATCAAGCCTCTGAACTGGTTTTGTAACGACAAAACTCATAAGTACTTGAGTGTAACAAATTTTTCCAGCAGAAAATAATTTGAAGATTTTCAGAAAAGGTCTGTTTCTACTGGGCATGGAGGGAGATGGGCCAGGTTCAAGTAACCAAAGGTAGACACCAGAGCACAGAAAGTGCAGAGATCCAGGGTGGTGTGGTGTCCCACATGCTGGGGAATATACCAGAGGAATCTACAGCAGTGTTGGCTACTCTCTTCTGATTGCAAGCAGCAGATCAGAAGATTAGCTGTAAGACATCCAGTGTAAATGCAAAAGGCAAATAGTGAGCTCTTAAATCCCAGAATATTGCAAGACCTGGCCACACCCATCCAGCTATCCACTATCCACTATATAGCCATCCACTATCACCTGTAGAAGAAGCTTGGACAATCTCTCAGTTGCCCTAAAAGCAAGCCTCAATCTTAAAAAACAAAAAACAAAAAACCTCTGACCATAGATCATTTTTATGGAGAAAAAGAACATATTTCAAACTCTGAGGACACTAAAATCACATCATCTCCAGATAAAACTCCAAAGGGTGATATGAATTGATCCCCATCTCACAAGGCTCTCTTGGAAGAATTCCAAAAGATTCTTAAAAGAGAGTTAGAAGAAAAATGGGAAAAGGAAATGAGAAATTTACAAGAGAGTTTGGAAAGGAAACATCTGAAGAAAACTCTTTACAAAGTAGATTTAGTGAAATGGAAAAGGTATACAGCTCCTTGCAAAACAGATTTGACAAAATGGAAAAAGTGGTTACTTCTGTGGACATTCTGCTCTCCTCTGAGTTTGTGTTTTGGTCTGCCCTGTCACCATAGTAGTTTTCTATGGTCAAGTTTCTTTTCTGTTTCTTGCTCATTTGCTTTCCTTTTCATTGCTATTTCCTCTTTTTTATTTTTAAGGGGGAGTTTTGTTTCTGGGGTAAAGGTGGGGATGGCCCAAGCTTCCTATGCAGCTCTGAACCTTGACTTTGAACACAGGGACCCCTTGTGGTTGCAGGGTGCAGCTTTGTCTGCTCTTCTTAAGAAACAGTCTGGTTTCACATAATTTACCTTCTGAGCTGGGACTGCAAGCTACCCCACTGATTTGCTCCTCTACTGATTCCGGACTGATAGTCTTAGTTGCTGATTTTCTGTGATTAAGACCCTGTCACCAGCTTTCCCAGAGTCTACTTGACCTTAGTGGAATACCCTTTTCACCCCAGGGGGAATGATCTTTTTTGAAGTTTTTTCAGTCTATCTTGAGCTTGAGAATGGTTTTATTCCATCAGACTCTGTTCAGAGACTTGGTTTCATGTGGTTTTTGAGGGAAACTGAGAGAGCTTAAACAGCTTTCTGACTTTACTCTGCCATCTTTGCTCCACCCTTAGAACTCTCTTATTTGACTTTTAAAGTCTTTTATGAGCAATTCCAAGAAGTCTCTTTGGCCTTGACACCAATTCATATCACTCTTTCAGATTTTTTCCATAGATATTTTATCCTCATCTGAGTTTGTGTGTTATTCTATTCTGTCCACATAGTCGCTTTCTAACTTCAAGATTCATTTCTGGTTCTTGCTCATTTTCTTTCCTATTCTTTTGTATTTCCTCTTTTTTTGCTTTTGTGTTTGAACTTTGCTTTTATGGTATGCTATCCCAAGCCTCCTGTGCAGCTCTGAGCCTCAGTTTTGAGCATAAGGGCCCATTGTATTTGTAGAGTTAGCTTTACTGCTCTTCTCAGGAAATAACCTGGTTTCCCAAAGTTTGCCTTCTGAGCTGGGACTGCAAGCTGACCCACTGATTTGGTCCTCTACTGATCCAGAGCTGATGGTCTTAGTTTCTGATTTTCTGTGATTAAGACCCTGTTATCAACTTTTCCAGAGTCTATCTAAGCTGGTGTGAACACACTTTTCACCCTAGTGAGACTGACCTTTCTTGAAGTTTTTCTAGCTCTAGCATAGAAAATAGGTGTTGAGCCAGGAGCTAGAATTTGGATAGGCAAATAGAAGTTGTGTAGCTTTTGCTTATCCAGTATAAGTTAAATAAGTCAAAGGAATTTTGAATTATATTTGTCAATATGGTTTTCTTAAAAATATTTAATATACTCAGAGAACCCAAAGTTGAAAATTCTACTGATGCTTGCTTACTTCAGATTTAAAAACAAATAGTTATTTGGAAGAAATAGTTTTGTTTTGTTTTGTTTTTTGTTTGTTTTGTTTTGTTTTTGCAAAATGCAGTGTCATTTAATGATTAGGTTTTTGAAATAGAAGACAGGAAGAGCTAGTTTCAAAGGCTACTTAAAAAGTCTCACAGATCTCAAAGTGTGAAACAACAGTCAGCTATCTTTGTCTCATGCCTGAATATATTTCGTACTACAGCAAGGAAAGTAATTGAATTATGTCTTATTTATTTGGGGACTAATCATGAAAAACGCTTTTATGCTTTAAATTTAGCAAGTGCCTTAAAATATTTTAACTATGTCAAAATATGTCAATTCATTCAATCTTAAAACTTCTGAAAAGGACTAGTGAAGTAATATTTCTATACATTAAACTTTCTTCCTACTCATGAATATGTAGCTCTTGAAGCTCTCCACAAAATCACCTTCACATATAAATCTAAAAATTGTGGGAGTGAGCAAAGTATTCTTCATGATGGAAGTAATTAATGGTTTGCAAAAGTCAACTGATACCATTGTTCTCTTTTTAAAAGATTTTTAAATATTCATATGTTCTTCTCAGGCAGGTATTTTAATTATCAAATATTACTTGAAAATTTTCATGAAAAAACCAAACATTTTGATCCATAAAATTATCTGGACAGAATATTAAAAAATAAAGCTTATTAAAATGTTCTTAGAATGCACATTTCATTTATTATAGACAGATTTACTAGCAATGTTTAGAGTTTGAACATATCAGATTTAGTTTCTTGTGAACTCAAAATAAGACCATCTATTAAAGTTTTCTGTACACATGTGAAAGATCAGATTTCACTAACTGCCTTTTATTATTGCTTATTTAGTCCATATGCTTCATATACTTCATACACAGTCAGAGGCTCCCCACCCAGGAACACCACTCCCCCAATAATTCTGCACTTTTACATGTCTATTTCTCGGTCTTTTCTGGATTTCTGATCTTGAACAGGAGACAAAACTGCCACTTCATACCTGTTTTCTTTTGTAGTGCCTCAAAATGGGTTTGATTGTGCCAAAATATAGGTCTATGACCTCCTTTTTCCTTAGTGCACAGATTTTTTCTGGGTTCTAGAGGACTCTCATGAGTAGGCCACAAATCTTCTCTTTGTCCTTATGATACTCTGGGCTGGAAAACATGACATCTTTTGAATTTTTTTCTACATTTCCTCATCAGGATTTGTTCTGGAGTTTTCTTAAATGAAGTTTAATTTTAATACTTCCCAAATTGGTTTTGCTCAACAATGTACTTTCTATGAAAGATGAGAACTAAAGTCACAACTAAGCTTTAGATGTACTCTCTTCCAATGAGTTGTAATTTCTCTCACACAACGCATTTTTATCAAGATTTTTACTTGTCTCATTCCCTGACAAACCAAAAGTATAGTACTGCAAGGAACATATGCAGTATGAACTCTGAACCAGGAGTTGGAATATTTGGTTTCTAGTTTTTATATTTTTTATTGTTTATCTGTATGGTACTGGGAAAATCAGTTCTAGTCTTTGTGCTTCAGTTTCCTTATCTTCAGAAAAAAGAAATTACATTTCACAATTTCTATCATCCATTTCAGTTTGAAAACATTGTGAAGTGGATGAAACCAAGATGGTAAAGATAAATCAATAAATTGTCTGAACCCTCCTTATTTTTTTTAAGAAATAACATTAATTCTAAAAGAATTGTAGAGTGATAGAATCCATGAAAAGATGTAGTGAAAAAATATTCTAGTCAAAGATAACTTAAAAAGACTTCAGGAAAGGTCTGTCTTGTTTGAGTAAAAGGGGAGTGTAGGCCAGAACAGGCTTGTCTGAAAAATCCACTTGAAGGCTCTTTAACCACAGTACAGATCAACAACCAAAGTCCTGTGGTTCTGGCCTCAATAGGCCAATGGAAAATCAGTCCAACTGTGAGGCATCCTGTCCCAACACAGCAGGCAAGCTTCCAATCCCAGAAACCAGGACACAATAAGCATGATTAGGATGCAACCAGGCTTCCACCTCCACAGTCCTTTATCTAATTATCAGACCACTGATCCTCAATGCAAAAACCTTGGGCTTGTGCCACTTATACCTCAGAAGAAATTCTAAACTTTCAAAACTGAGCAAAAAAAAACAAAAAACAAAAAACAAAAAAGGAACATGATCATAGAAAAGTTTTGTGCAACATCAAAACACAAATTTAGAAGAGGACATTAATGTCAAAATATTTATATTCATAACCTCAATGGGGTATATGAATTGGTTCCAAGTCCAAAAGTCTTCTTAAAAAATATATTTTAGTGCACAATAAATACTGGTATATATAAAATAGTATTTATTGTGCACTTTCATCTGTTTGCCATTAGCTTTCTTTGTTTGTTCTGCAAATATAATGCATTTAAATAATTTGTTTTAATTCCATTCTTCCTCAGGATATTATCTTCATAATGCCATTAATTTCACAGTGATTTTTTATTCTTTAAAAAAAGGATGAAACTTTAAGGAATGAAATAATAACTTGTGATGTAATCATTTTGTTATATCGTGTGACATTTCCAGGGTTTGATGTTATTATTTTTTATTTATAGAATTGGGTTAAAGGACTCAAATTACTGTTTTTAGAATGTCATTACATTTTGAAACACAAAGAATAACTGTCTAATGCTTTGTAGAAATTAAAAATAATCAAAGGACCTGAAAACCTGATTTTTTTATTTTGATTCCAACAAGAATAGCTTGTATTACTAAAGTTGTGTTTGTATTCTCTGGGATGCATTCTTAAGCATTCGATACTGTCAAATATACCAAAGGCAAAAATAATAATAATATTAGATAGTGTCTTAGGTGTAGTAATCTACAAACTAAATAAACCACTTTTGGCTTGAAAAATATATATTTTAAAAATCAAATAAGAGAGGTAGAAGAAAAATTGGCAAAAAGAAATGAGTTATAAAAAAAGACTATGAAAAAAGTCAACAGCTTAGAAGCAGAGTATTATTTTTCCTTTTGTCTCATACAGTTTTTTCAGTTATGATTTCTATTTCTTTGAGTTTTTTATTTTATTTTTTCCAATAGTACTTTATTTTTCCAAATACATATAAAAATAGTTTTCAACATTTATTTTTGTAAAATTTTGTATTCTAAATTTTTTCAATCTCTCCCTTATCTCTCCCATCCCTAAAACAGAAAGAAATCTGATGTAGATCAAATAAATGAATTCTTTTCAGGCATATTTCCACATGTGTTATGTTGGAAAGTACAAAAATTAATTGAATAAAACAATTCTTTAAAAAATTGAATTGGTCTATTGGGGAAAAAATGTACTGAAGAAAAATACTTCTTTAGAATTTGCCAAATGGAAAAGGAGGTACAAAAGTTAACAGAAGAAAATAATCCTTAGAACTAAAATGCAAGCAAATGAAAACTAATGACTCCATGAGACATCAGGAATCAGTCAAATAAGAAACTAAAATTATTTATAATCATATGAAAAAAATGCTCTGAATTGATCAGAGAAATGCAAATTAAGAAAATTCTGAGGTATCACTACAGACCTTTCAGAATGGCTAAGAAGACAAGAAAAGATAATGAAGAATGTTGGATGGGATGTGGGAAAACTGGGACACATGCATTATTGGTGCAGTTGTGAATTGATCTAACCATCTTGGTGAGGAACATGGGACAATGACCTAAGGAGCATCAAACTGTGCATACCCTTTCATCCTGCAGTGTCTCTACTGGGCCTGTATGCCAAAGAGATCATTAAAAAAAAGAACAGAACTTATATGGGCAAAAATGTTTCTAGCTGCCTTTTTTGTAGTGGCAAGGAACTGGAAACTGAGTGGATGCCCAACAGTTGGAGAATGACTAAGTTACAGTATATGGATGTTCTGGAATACTATTGTTATATAAGAAAGGATCAATAGGATGATTTCAAAAAGACCTGGAGAGGAGGAAATGGATAGGGGTGAGATATAGAAGTTTGTGTAGATTAATAAAAATGAGATCCATAAATAATATGAATGAGATAAAGAGGGAGAGTAAAGTCAGGGGAAGGGGATAAGAGAAGGATTACCTTAAAGGTAAGGCAGTGGACAGAAATGAACCAGAAATGTTAGCAGGGATAGAAAAAATCCACAAAAATAATAAAAATAATGATCAGGAATATAATTTATTAATATAAAAAACAGGGGTCATAATCACTGATCCTAGACAAAATTTAAACTAATAGATTTAATCAAGAGAAAAATAGGGAAGCTACCCTATATATAAGCCATATTAATGATGTGTTTTATACTATTTAAAATAAATAGACAATGTAAGATTGAAATACTGCTATAGTACAGGAAATGAGTTGATGAATTTAGAAAAATATGGTAGGATGTGAAATTATAAAGGATAATGTTATCATTCTTTAGAGAAACACAGGATAAGGAAAGTATGACGTTATATAGACATGTGTGAATATAAATTTGTATCATTATGGATATCTATATATAAGTATTTGTATATGTAAATGTGAATTTATACATGCATACATACTTACATAGTCATCTTTAATTGTAGCCTTCTTGGGGAAGTTGGAAGGAAAGTGGAGAAAAAGAATAAAGGAAAAAATGCACAGCATTTTTCAAGAGAAACCCTACAAAGAAACAAAAGAAAAGATGGACGATTCTGAAAACCACATGAAGAATTTATTATATAGACTTCCTTGAAATGGAAATTTGTTTTATGTTTTCAATCCTCTCTTATGTTCTGCTGTGCATTTGTAAATTTTTTTTGCTTTTTCGATTTTGTATTTGTTTTAAATTAATACATTTTAAAGTTATCTATATTCATATGGAAAAAATTCTCTAAATCACTCTTGATTAGAAAAATAAAAATTAAAATGACTCTAAAGTACCATTTCTCATCTATCATATTGACTAATATGATGGGAAAAAATGATAAATGTTGGAGAAATCATGGAAAAATTAGTTACAATAATATATTGTTTTTGGAGTTGTTACTTGATACAAACATTCTGGAGAACAATTTGGAATTATGTCAAAAGGCAATCAAACATTATATACCTTTTGATCCAATAACACCACTACGAGATCTGTATACTATAGAGATCAAAAAGCAATATAAAGTACTGTATGTACAATAATATTTATAGAAGTTTTTTTTTTTGTAGTCGTGAAGAATTGAAAATTGATGTGATATCCATCAACTAAGGGATGAGCTGTAATATGTGAATGTAATGGAATAATATTGTATTATAAGAAATGATGAGCAGGTATATGTAAATGAAATTCCAAAAAGATTTAAATGAACTGATAAGTGAAGTTTGTACACAATAACAACATTGTGTAATGATACACTGTGATTGACTTAGCTCTTCTCAACAATACAATAATCCAAGACAATTTCAAAATGCTCATGATGGAAAAAAAAAATCACATTTGGAGAAAGAACTATGGGGACTAAACGCAGATTGAAGCATACTATTTTCACTTTTTTCAGTAGCTTTTCCCTTTTTTTTCCGGACTCTTCTTTTACAACATGACTAATATGGAAATACACTTAACATGATTGTACATGTATAATCTGTATCATATCAGCTCCCATCTTAGTAAAAGGATGAAAGTGAGAAAGGGAGAAAAAATAGAATTTAAAATCTTATAAAATTCATATTGAAAACTGTTTTTACATGTAATTGGCAAAAGTACTATTTACAGGGGAAAAAAGAAAGAAATGTGAAATGTGAATGATGAGTTTCTATGAACTAGAAAATTCTAAGTGGAAAAAAGATGTAGCATCTTCTAGAAGAATTTAATTGTTTTAATAATTATTAATGTGTTCTGGAATATTAGAAGTTTATTTGAACTAAATATTTTATCCAAATATGTCATCAAAGTAGACTTTTCAATTTGTTTCTATTTACTTTTGGTTTTTGTTTTTAACAGATAATTACATTGATGTAAGAAAATCCTAATGAAGACAATTCCCAGAACCTTTGAAGATAGTACTCAGCAATTTATACTTTTAAAGAGTTACCAGTGATTAGAGGTTAAGTTAATTGCTCAGTATCACAGACATTTTATGTCACATGTAGGACTTAAGTACAGGACTTTCTGATTTTGAGACCAGAATTTTTTGTACAATTTATGTGCTTATTCAACATTCCTTCATTGTCTTATGTTTCTTATACAAATCTGCATCAGTATTTTATTCCTTAGACTTAAAATTTATAGTAGTAAAGAACTCAGGAAGGTTGTTACCTTTATTTACCAAGGGTCATATGTACCATGTGCAATGCATACTCAGCATATAGTTAGAAATAAGAAAGAATGTTTAAAAAAAAATCCAGAAAACTAACCAACCTTGAATTACCCTTGACTTCTGAACATAGATTATGCAGGAGGGAGTTTATTTCAGTCATGCTTAGATACATTTTCTAGTCTGGAAAACTTAGTTCTTGGAAGCTATTTGAATTTTGTGGATAATGCCATTATACTCCCCACCTATAAAGTGTTTTCACTTGCTTCCAGAATACCATGATGAGACTACTTTGTGATCTCATATGTCTCAAACAGCTGAATAATTTTTTTCTTTAATTAGAATGACTACATCCAGTGAGGAATAGGCAGATTCATTCTAGACAAAACTCAAATATTATAGGAGTTTATTTTGTACTTTGTACAATAAAGTTACGATTTTTTTTTTTTTAAATGCTCCAAAAGGGAAAAAGTTGGAACAAAAGGATTTGCAACTGTCAATGATGAAAAATTACCTATGCATATATCTTATAAATAAAAAACTATAAAAAAAAGTTCCAAAATGGATTATATGGCAAAAATGATGATAATAGATTATAAGTGAGCATGTTAAAGAAATGGAAAATCATTTTCCCTCTGGTTTCTTTCCATAAACATTGCATTCTTGGGTAATATGCACCAAGCTGAACCAGGTCGTATATTTTTTCAAAGTTAAATATCTTTAAAATGAATGAAAACCTATCATGCAGTAAATCTGAAATGGTGTAATGATTTTCAGTTGCTCCAGAATGTAAGAAGTGGGTAGGGATTTTATTTCAAACACTAATGTCATACAGTGGTATAAGACAATCACAATTGGAAATGGACAGTACTCTTTGAGTAAATGTGTAATAATCAATAAGATAGTCTTTTAAAATTATGCTGTCCTTGCTTTTATGACCTTGTAGAACTTTAAACCATTTTCATTCATTTTCAGTACTGATATTCCCAGGATAAATCTATATCTTGGGAACATAAAAAACTTATATTGACAAGAAAATATACCTTGCATTAAATTTATAGCTATTCTTTGACAACGTTTAGTCCATTGACTGAAACTTATAGCAACATGAACTTTTTATCAGTTCATGGAAGTTAAATGAAAGACAAATGGATATGCACATCATATCTGTGACTTTCTCAGATGGACACATACAGGCAGTTAAGTATTTAAGGTTTTCCTGAGCTTTCTTCAAATATTCAAGTATTGACTAAAACCCATCTTCACAAGAAATCTTTCTTATTCTCCCTTAATATCAAAATGCCTACTCTCTGTTAATAGTTATGATTTATCCTCTATATAACTTACTTTTTTCTATTACCTAATTGTGTTTTTTTGTTTCTTCTTCATGGGAGTACAATTCATTGTGGGTGACTTTCTTTTTATTTTTATTGCTCAATATAGTGTTGTTACATACTCACAAGTACACACACACACACACACACACACACTATGATTTGGAGTTAGGACCACAAGAATTAAAGTGGTCTGAGTTCACATCCAGCTTCACACTCTTACTAGTAGGGTGATTTTGTGCATGACACTTTACTGTTTGCTTATCAGTCAGTCAGGTGGCTTAGTGGATAGAGTACTGGGCCTGGAGTTAGGAAGGCCTGCGTTCAAATTTGGTCACACTTCCTGACTCTGTGATCTTGGGCCAGTAATTTAACCTTTGTTTCCTTTAATCCCTTAGAAAAGGAAATGGTTAATCACACCAGTATTTTTGCCAAGAAAACTTCATGACAATAATAGTATAATTCATGGGATCATAAAGAGTTAAATATGACTGAACTGAACACTGCTATGTACCAAACCATACTCTGTGTGTGTGTGTGTGTGTGTGTGTGTGTATTTCTGAGTAACAACACTATATTGAGCAGTAAAAATATAAAGCTGAGAAAGTCACAGTTTTTTTTTTTTGTTTTTTTTTTTGCTTTAGTTCCTCATCAGTAAAATGAGTTGAAAGAAATGGTAAAGCATTTCAGTACCTTTGACAGGAAAATTCCAAGTGAAGCATAATATACCACTAAAAACTGAATGAGCAGCAATATTTATCTTCTTTCTTCCTTTCTTTTTTTTCTCCTTGTTCCTCTTTTTTCTCCTCCTCTTCCTCTTTCTGCTGCTATTGTTGTAGCTGCTTCTCAACATCATTACTTTAAAAATTACTTAAGAAACAAACAATAACAACAAAAAACTTCATTGTTTATATGTTCTCCAATGCCAAATGTTATTAATAGATAATACACTGGTGCTTTAATGTCATAAAAATTCTGCCCGCATTGAGGATAGGACATGGACAATGATATATGTTTGGTGGATATTTCTCTCTTTTTCTTACCAAAAAGATAGGAAAATACACTGATGCATGCATAATTACTATAGAAAACAATCCATAATGGTTAATCCATCTTATAGCATCATCTCAGACTCTCATAGTCAGATAACCCATAGTGATGTTAGTTATAAAGTAGGCAGAAAGGTAAGTCACATTAAAATTTTTATAATTATCAGATGGAGAAAAAAAAAAACAAAATAAAACAAAACACAACTTTAGCTACCTGGGTTTTGGCCTAATTAAGAAAGAGTAAAACTCATAGCATAGTCAGAAAATTACTTTTTCCTGAAATCTAAAGATTTAATTTTGATAATAGCTAAGTGACAGACTTAGCTTGGGATCTGAGAGGCATGAAATCAAATTTTAATGTAGACACTATGTTTTTGACCTACCTTAATCACCTCATCTGTAAACTAATTCACAAGATTTGGTTGTGAGAATAAAATGATATATTTAAACTATTTAAAAAGTTTAAAAAGCTCAATGAACATTAGTAATTATTGCTTTTTATTTACTGAGTCTTTTGATATAAATTAAATAAACAAGTAGTCTCATTTTTATAAAGTGTATATTTATAACAGTTGTTTATTGTTATCATCATTTATTTTCAAATCTGATAACAAAAGATAATAATTTCTTTAGCAGATAATTTTTTGGAGAGGATAACATTTTTTGGAGAGGATAAGTTGAAACTTACTGACTCATTATAATCAGACACAATGCTACTCTTAAGTTGGATTACATGAATTTGTGTTCTCAGGCATGCACTAGTAGATGAATATATGCATTTCATTTCCTCTAAGTGTACAATATTATGTTGCCAAAATTGGGATCAGTCTTTTTATTGGTTCAATAAAGCAGTCCAATATCTTAACCAGTTCAATTAAGAAAAGTAGTTGCATTCATTCACAAAGGTACATTAAGTTTTATTGTGAGTTAAATCCCTAGTTGATCTTGTGATCAAAAAAATGAAATAAAAAAGTAATCTTAAAGCAAACATTCACATTCATTGCATTCTTCTCAAGTACACAAATAGGCTTCATTATTATAGTTTATGCAAAGACCAAAGCCTAAGGCATAAAAGAGAAAGAAATACTAAGGTACAGAAATGAACATGGAAGGAATTCTAGTAATGGGAAAGAAGAAAAAGGAGGGAAGTTCCTATGTGAACAGGAAATGGAATATTGGCTTGGAGAAAAAGCATGAAGATGAGTAAAAACCTACAAATCTGGAAACACCTATTCCAATAAAATAAACAGAGTACTTTAAATACCATTCTGGGGTGGGGGGAATGTATTTTTCTTAGAAGTAATAGTATTTTTCAATAAAGGAGTGAACCTGAGCTGTTCCATAGGAGCTTTAATTTGGCAACTTAACGGAGAACTAATTGAATAGGGATGAAAAATGGCAACTGATAAGAGCTGATGTCATCTTGTACTATTGTGTTGACCATTTGAGAGAAATTAAGAGATGTTGATAAGGTAAAATTTATGACAAATTAGATATCAGGGTGAGGGAGAGTAAAGAGTAAAGTGTATGTTCATAACCTTGTACCCAAATGACTTACAGAGTGGTAATGCATTCAAAAGAAATAACTTTTGAGAGAAGGATAAGTTTACCTATGAAGATGAATTCCATTGTGCATTTATTGAACTTGAGAGGATAATGAAACAACTAAGTAATAATATCCAATAAATAATTGGCAACACAGGTAGAGCTGGTATAAGTATTTTAATTTTGGAGTAATTTAAAAATATATTATGTAGTATGTGAATATATATTATGTATATAATGAACATTTAATATATTTCCAGGATCCTTTAAGACTTTAATATTTTAGTAGATATGTAAAATCATTTATGTTGAGATGATCTCCCTCTAGTTTTGAAGGACACATCCTCCAGAGGGCATTTCAACCTATCTTTGTTCTGCTTTACTTCCTCCAAAAGTACTTGACCAAATCTTCCTCAGTCTCCATATTTCATCATACTTTAAAATCTCCATAACCCAAATTCTTCTCATACTTAAATGTATCTTCTTCATGTTGGTTCCTTCCTCCTTATAGCAAATTACCTCTGCTGGCATCAATATTGGTTACAATTTGGAAGGCCTTGCTTCATTCCCATCTCTGTTATATTTCTGACTCTAGATTTTCCATTTTCCAAGGGATAGAGTCGGAGGCTACAGAGAAATCAAAAAGGGATGAAGAATAAGAAATGACCAGTAGGTTTGAAAATTAAGCTATCCAATGGTAACTTTCTAGGGAGTAATTTCAATAGAATTATGAGATCAGTAGTCTGCCTGCAAAGTTAAGAGAGTGACAGGAAAGGACATGGACTTTGGTCATGAGAAAGATATAGTTCAATAGTCAGTGGGTGTGGATAGATTAAATTAAGGTTTTTCAATGAGAGAAACATCAATATATATGTAGGCAGTAGGAAATAGCCAATAGACAATGGAAGGTTAAAAATTACTAAAAGCATGGATATGATAGATGGGACAATCTCCTGGAGTAGTTAGGACGGAAAGGAATTGCTTGTGACTATAGAGGAACTTGAATAGCAAGTAGAAGAGCCACTTCATGTTATGAAGGAAGCCAATGTAGGAATAATGGCCTGAGAAAGAGTTGTGAGGTGCAGGGATTACTACATCACATGATGAAAATGAAGAATATGGTAGGGGTCACAAATCAGAAGAAAACATGGGATGACAACAAATTATGACCAAATTAAGGAATTTTGAACATCATGAACATGGATACAAAATAATTATTGGTGATAGGATATTCAATAATATGACCATATACATATGTAAAATGGTTCAGTGGAAGAATAGGTCATGGGAAAAAAGTTAAAATACCTTTCAAAAGATAAATTTAATGTGTTATTTTTAAGAATAATATTTTCATGATCAGCAGGATGATTTCAGAAAGGCTTTCAGAGACTTACATAAACTGATACTGAGTGAAATGAGCAGGACCAGGAGATCATTATATACTTCAACAACCATACTATATGATGATCAATTCTGATGGACATGGCCCTCTTCAACAATGAGATGAACCAAATCAGTTCCAATAGTTCAATAATGAATAGAACCAGCTACAACAAGCAGAAGAACTCTGGGAAATGAGTGTGAACCACTACATAGAATTCCCAATCCCTATATTTTTGTCCACTTGCATTTTTGATTTCCTTCACAGATTAATTGTACATTATTTTAAAATCCGATTCTTCTTGTGCATCAAAATAACTGTATGGACATTTATTCATATATTGTATTTAACATATAGTTTAATATATTTAACATATATCAGTCTATCTGCTATCTGGGGGAGGGGATAGGGAGAAGGAGGGGACAAATTGGAACAAAAGGTTTTGCAATTGTCAATGCTAAAAAATTACCCATGCATTTATCTTGTAAATAAAAAGCTATAATTAAAAAAAATAATAAATTTGCATTAATTTGTAAAATAAAAAGAATAATATTTTCAGATATCTCCAGGATTGATTCATTTGCATAGATTCAAAGGCCACACCCACAGATATGCACAATGTCACCACAATCATAAATTTATTGCAAATTTCTACTAAGTCAAATCGTGACTGTCAGTAATATGAAGGTTAGGAAATCAGCCTGTACATATGCCAGCAGTAGATAAAAAAAAAACCAAATATCAAGCCCTTGCTTTTTTCTTTTTCTACCCTCAGTTTTCTAAATTATTTCATAGAATGCAATCACTTGCTGAGGATATTAGTTGGTACACTATAACTCCTTATTTCTCCCTTAAGATCCAGAAGGTATTATTATTATTAGACTTCTATCACTTTTTCTGACTGTGGAAACATGCATGTCCAAGGCAACCACATTTTACCATTTCATAAAGAAATATAGGAAGAAAAATTTATAAGACAAATATGAAGATATATGAGGAACAGTTGATAAAAATAGGAAATTACTCTATAGACACCATAGTTGCCTAGAAAGAAGAAATCATCAAACTTCCATTTTTGTATATATAATAATTGGTCAGATTAGGTATAAACCTTCTCATAATATAATTAGAGGCAGCTAAGTAGATCAATATTGGGAAAGAGTTCAAATCTGGCCTCACACACTTATTAGCTATGTGATCATATTCTTCATTTCTCAAACATACAGGAAATTGATCAGAATTTATTAAAGAGTCATTCTTCAGTTGATAAATAGTCAAAGGCTATGAAAAGGCAATTTCTAGAAGAAGAAACCAAATCTATTAATATTAACATAAAAATGCTCTAAATCACCATTGATTAGAGAAATGAAAATTAAAAACAACTAAGATACCACATGGTTTTATCAAACTGGCTTATATGACAGAAAAGGAAAATGACAAATGATGGAGAGAATGTGAAAAATTTGGGACACTAATGCAAAATTGTTAAATTTTGAATTTGTTCAACCGTTCTGGGGAACAATTTGGAACTTCACCCACAGAACTAAAATATTGTATATATCCTTTAATCCAGCAATACCTCTACTAGATTTGAATTAAAAATAAAAATCAAAGAAAAAGATAAAGAAATGTTTTATACAAAAATGTTTATAATAGTTATTTTGTGGTGGCAAAGAATTGCAAATCTAGGGGATGCAGATTATTTGGTGAATGGATAAACAAATTGTTGTATGATTATGATGGAATATTCTTGTGCTATAAAATAAAGGTGATAACTTTAGAAAAACCTGGAAAGACATGTATGAACTCATGCAAACTGAAGTAAAGAGAACTGAGAGAACATTGTACAGACGAATAGCAATATAGAAAAGAAATCAACTGTGAAAGACTTAGCTAAAATGATCCAAGACAATTTCAAAGAACCCTGAATAAAAATACTGCCTTCTGAGATAGAATTAAGGAAATTTGAATACAGATTGAAGCATATTTTTGAACTTTCTTTACTTTTATTTTTTTGTGTTCCCTTTTTAAATATGGTTAATATTGAATTATTTTTTACATGACTTCAGGTGTATGATCAATTTTAAATTGCCTGCCTTCTTAAGGAGGGGGATAAAGCACGAGAGAGAGAGAAAGTTTGGAATTAAAAATTTAAAAAAAAGATTATGATTTTCATGTGTAATTGGTTTAATGAAACAAATAAAAATATATATTTAAAATATATAATTTAGCCAAACCTGAGAGTGCAGTAAAGTTATATAAAATAAAAATAAAAGTTTAATTTAGGACCAAATCATCAAGGAATTTATATAGAAGAGAAAAAAAAAGGAGTACTTGGACAGACCCTTGATAGGCACATGTGATATGGAAAAACAACCAGCAAAGAAGACTGAGAGATAGGAGCATAATTATAATAAGGAAGTATCATGAAAATCTAGAAAGTACAAATCATCCCAAAGGAAAAGGTCAAATGTTTCAGACAACATGTGGGTGTGTTTGTGTGTAAGTAAAGAACTAGAAAATACAAAATAATGTAAAATAAACCATAACATAATTAGCTCAATAAATATCAAAGAAAGTCATACTTTATTCATTACTCTCTGCAATGAAAATTTTAATGTTATTTTCTATGGCTCTTTTCTAAAGGGATTTACCAGACTTTGAAACACATAGAGAACATCATGTGTAATATATATTGTTTTAGTAAATATAAAGGTTTATAAGACTGTTTCTAAAATTCTGCTGGCAAAATATAAAGCATGAGATTCAGAAAATCTGTAATCCATGAAACTGTGAACAAATAAAACTTCATTTAACACTAATTTGAAAGCTAAAACTAAGTCCAACATTTTAAAATTATTTATGTCAAAATAATGACAAATATATGCAAAATTCTCAAATGAAAGCATAGATGTTGTTAATGTATATCCTTTGAAACCTACATGTCTCTGAGACTTTTTCTCCACAGAGTCTTTTTTACATTTTCCTTTTCACATTTTAGGGTAGGATCTTTCCATCTGAGCTGCTCTGCATTCTGTACAACATCATCTGATTTTTAAAGGGGAGAAATAACAACTTAATTAAGTGCAGTATGAAATTTTGGAAAGACAATTATTAACATGCCCTAGTTTCTCCAGTGGTATTATGAGCTGGTAATTGAGAAAAATTTGAACATAGATTTCAGAGCTAGATACAGGGAATAATATAGGAATTAGTTTTGACTAGAAAATATTAGGGTATATTGACAACAACCCATCTACTTAAGCAAGTTGACGATTGATTTCTTTATTAAATCAATTCATCAATACAGTCTCAAGGAGGTTGATAGCTGACTTTTTTCATTAGTGTCTGGACTTTTTAGCAATATATATCATGTACTTATAGCATTTATGTTCACTTAAAGGAAAGATATAGAGAAATATAGGATTCCCTAAAACTTGTAAATGATACTAATTCCATATATTAGCAAGTATTCATTTCAAAGAAGACTATTTGAAATTTATTTTTAAAAAATCCAAAAGAGATTAAAAGAATTGGATTAAGTAATGAGGAAACCAAATTATTACTCTTTACAGATGATATGATGGTCTATATACACTACAGAATCAGCTAAAAAACTACTAGAAACAATTCACAATTTTAACAAAGTTACAGGATACAAAATATATTTACATAAATCAGCAGCATTTTTATATATTATCAACAAGGTCCAGGACCAAGAGATACAAAGAGAAATTCCATTTCAAATAATGTTCTATAATATAAAATATTTGGCAATCTATCTTCCAAGGAAATGTCAGGGACTATACAAACTACAAAACACTTTCCATACAAATAAAATGAGATCTAATCAGTTGGGAAAATAGCAAGTACTCATGAGTAGGCCAAGCAATTATAATAAAAATGGCAATATTACCTAAATCAATCTATTTATTTAGTGCTATACCAACCAAATTCCCAAGAAATCATTTTACAGGTCTAGAAAAAATAATAACAAAGTTCAACTGGAAATATAAAAAGGTCAAGGATTTCAAGGGGTTTAATGAAAAAGAAAATGTCATTGAAAATGACCTAGCTGTGCCAGAACTAAAAGTATATTATAAACCAGGGGTCATTAAAACCATGTAATAGGTTAGGTTCACAGGATAAAATATCAATCACAATAGCAATCTGGTATTTGTCAAACCCAAAGACCCCAGCTTTTGGAATAAGAACTCACTATTTTACAAAAACTGCTAATAAAATTGGAAACTAGTATGGTAGAAACTAGGCATTGACCCACACCTAACATCAAATACCAAGATAAGGTAGAAATGAGTTCATGATTTAGACATAAAGAGTGATATTATAAGAAAATTAGAAGAACATAGGATAGTTTACCTCTCAGATCCATGGAGAAGGAAGGAATTTGTGACCAAAGAAAAATTGGAACTCATTATTGGACACCAAATAGATAATTTTGATTATATTAAGTTAAAAAGCTTTTGTATAAACAAAACTAATGCACATAAGATTAGAAGGGAAGCAATAAACTGGGAAAACATTTTTAAATTTAAGGCTACTGATAAAGGCTTGATTTCTCAAATATATAGAGAACTGACTCAAATTTATAAGAATTCAATAAAAATAAAAAATAATAACTTTTTTTAATCCAAGAGAGAGTCTATGTTCCAACCAGACTGTTTAAATAATTGACTTTCTTTAGCTTTGATTTCCTATCAACTGCTTACAAGACAAAGCCATTAAAAGAAAAATCCAAAATCATTCTCCACTTTACCAAAAACTTTTTTGATACTAAGTTCTTGAGATCTGGAATGTATTTTTTGGGTTTAAATAAGATACTCCATTTACACCCAGAATCATTTACTTTAGAGATATTTGTGATATTTAATGTGTAGATTATTTTCAACAATAAAAATGTCCCATTAAAACTATATGATCTTATTTTGAATATATTTTTCTGAAGATTTTTTAAGTCACAGTAGAACATATCCAAAACAATTAATTCACAGTTGAAATGTCTTTAAAACTTCCTTTAACTCAAAAGTCTTATAAATTTTCCTTCTTTTTAAAAATTTAATAGTATTTTTTCAATTGCATGTAAAACTAGTTTTCAACATTCATCTATGAAGACTTTAAACTCCAAATTTTTCTCCTTCCCACCCTCCTCTCTCTTCCTCTCCAAGAAAACAAGCAACCTGATATTGGTTATTTGTGTAAAATCATGGCAAACTGATTTCTATTTTAGTCATGTTGAGAAAGAAGATTCAGAACAAAGGAGAAAATATCAGAAAGAAAAAAGAAAAATAAAAACAAAAAAGCTTCGATGTGCATCCATATCACATAATTCTTTCTTTGGATGTGATCAGTATTTTCTCTTGAGTCCCTTGGAATTGTCTTGAATCTTTGAATTGATGAAAAGACAAAAAATTATCAAAATTAATAATCACATAATATTGTTGTTAACTGTGTCAAATGATCTCCTAATTCTGCTCATTTTACTCAGCATAAGTAAATGTCTTTTCAGTTTTTTTTTTTTTTCTGAACAACACCTGTTCATCATTTCTTATACAAAAATAGACGTACAATCCTTACATATAGCATAATTTGCTTAGCCATTCCGTTGGTGGGTATAATAAATATTCTGTTCTTTGCCCACCACAAAAAGAACTGATAAAAATATTTTTGTACATGTAGGTCCTTTCCCCTTTTAATGATCTTTTTAGGATACAGACTTATAAATGGTATTATTGGATCAAAGAGTATGAATAGTTATAGTCCTTTGGACGTATTTACATCATGACTACACCAATGATGCATTTGTGTCCTAATTTTCCCCACATCTTCAGCATTTATTATTTTTTGTTATATTAGCCAATCTGATAGAAGTGAGATTTAGAATGGCTTTAATTTGCATTTCTCTTATCAAAAGATTAGATTTAGATTTAAATCATTTTTTAGCAACATAAATAGCTTTGATTTCTTCATCTGAAAACTACCTGTTCATATCCTTTGACCATTTTACTAATTGGGGAATAGTTTGTGTCCTTATAAATTAGATTCAATTCTTTATATATTTTAGAAATGAGATCTTTAGCAGAAATACTGTATAAAAATCGTTTCCCAGCTTTCTGCTTCTCTTTTTGTCTTGGCTGATTTGGTTTTGTTTGTGCACAAATCTTTTGAATTTAATGTAATCAAAATTATATATTGTGCATTTTCTAATATTCTCTGTCTCTTTTTGATCATAAATTCTTCTCTTTCCCACAAAATTGACAAATAACCTATTTCTCAAATCTCTAATTAGCTTGTGGTATCACTCTTTTTCTCTAAATCACATATTCATTTCAACTTAAGGTTGGTATCAGGTGTGAGATGGTGGTCTATGAATAGTCTTATTCTTAAACATATAAAAATATTCTCAGAACCTTTTGACCATGGGAATCATGATTATATTGGGAAAGGTAACACTCAAAAAATTAATACAGAACATTACCCATTTTGCAATTTCTATATGAACAAGTTGTTAACTATATTGTAGAAAGGTTGGATTAACAGTGAAATAGCCACTCAAGATGAATTATCTTACCTATTCCAGAAAAAAAAAAATAAGATAAATTTCTTTTAAATACTATACTGTTTTTGTTACTAACTCTCTCTCACACAGATATACATACATACATATCTCTATAATTACATTCATTGTGGTGTTTTATATTAATGATTCTATGTCCCAGACTCTTTAAACATTTTGCATGATACTATGGATGATATTCCATTAACAATATGTAAATACTTATTCAGGATAATAACACCTCTACCACACCAGGGTTTTGAGAGGATTAATCTTTGTTAAGAATTTTGAAAATGAAAAGAACTAGTGCAAGCAATGTTATATTTTACATTATCTATTTCTATCATTCATTCATTTCATTTTTTTTAGTGAGATGAGTTATAAACATTCTCATCGCACAATCTAAAATATGTTAATATTCTCTTGAATTCTCTTGAATATTCTCTTGATATTTCTCTATAGTGTCTTTATCCTTGTTTTTCAAACTTAAAGAATTACCAATTTTATTTTTATATGTCATCAATTGTATAAAACTACTTTAATATTTGATTATATTTATTACTGTTTCAGAAATTGTTTTAAAAATAATAAACTAACTTCTAAGTGTTTCAAATGGGATTCAGATAAAGCTAGATATTTTCTACTTGTCTTCAACCAGAAAAATGGGTCTCATGACAGTAGATCAACTATTTCATGTACTTATTCATATGATGACTTTATATTAAGAGAAGGATCTACTTGATTAAAAACTGACTTATTAAAAAAGGAAATATTTTCTAACTTTCATATCTGGCAAAGAATTGAATGAAGGATGTATTCAGATGATATAATATTCACACTTCAGAGACACATTCTAATAAGAAAGGGTTTTGTTAGGAGCATGTGACCTAACAAAGCAAAGGTAGCAAATGGGACTTTTGCAGAGATATGGAACACTCCCTTAATCCCCAGAAAAGTTTGTTGAGTGAGAAAGCAATATAGTTTCACCTGATATTCAGGAAAATCACAAAGGCAGCTATTTAAAGGGAAAAATGGTTTGGAATATAAAGATGAAATAATGAAAATAAATAGAAAGCAAACAATAGATGCACATAGATGATAAAGGACTGAAAAACATGAAAGCTGTGCAAAAAAGAAAATGGGCTATATGGGAATGAGATAGATTATCATATTATTGTTTTTGTTTACTTAGAAGAATATTTTTAGTAATTGCTGATACATTTCAATTCTTGAGAAAACTGACAGATTGAAAATTTAATACATTAAAAATGATTCCTTGTTAGATATTTACATTTATTCCTTATATATTTTGACTATCTGACTCTTTAAAAAGTCATTTGAGGTGATTTGGTAACTTTACTTCTCATGTTAGTGCTATTGATTTTTGTTAATTAAAATAACTGAAAATTTATTGTAGTCAAAATTAGCTATGGTCGCTTTTATTTCTGGTATCATTAAGATTACTCATTACTTATGCATAATTATGAAAAGTACCTTCTATTCTCTTCTGAAAAAAATAGCACTTACTTGCACCATATCCTTATTGCATATTATTGATATATTAAAGTAATGTATGCCTATTTTTAACATGTTCTTTGGCTTGTAAGTGCCTCTAAGCCTAAATTAAGAGAATGCAGGAGTTAACATACTTCTGTCTCTTTGCTCAGTCCTTTATATTCACTCATCCTGGTTTTGATCATGGAGAGACACATCATAAGTTCTGGATTTAATTTGAAGACTGAATAACAATGTATCTCATATAAACTTTAGTATTTTTCCTGACCCATAAACCTGCTACTCAGAATTCCGTCTGGGATCTTATCACCTGTTGTCAGTATCATAAAACTATGTTAGAAGTGCTCTGTCTGGAGCAGCTAGGTGGTGCAGTGGTTAGAGCATAGGCCCTGGTGTCAGGAGGACATGAGATCAAATCCTGTCTCAAACATTAACATGTATTACTCTGTGACCCTGGTCAACTCACTTAACCCCAATTGCCTAGCAAAGAAACAAACACACAAACCAACAGAAATACTTTGTGTCTCAAAGTGATAATTGATCATATTCCAATACAGTCTTGCTACCTGTCAGTTTCTTCCCAGGGACCTAGTTCAGGGAACTCAGGAATCAAATCAAAATTTAGAGATGCTGTTAAAAATAACAATTTTACAAAAACAAACAGCACAATAAGCCTGTGCTAATGAACAGAGACAGGAGAGGGCAGGGTAAGATTGGGAAACAGTTCTGAGTTGAAACTCAGACTGCTTTTAAAAGGAAATAATGTGAAATCCAATAGGAAAGATAGATTCCAACCAGATTCCAACACAGCTAGAATACCATACTGAAAACTGTATTTTATTCTGTTGGATGCCAGAAAGGCTTTTGAGTAGGATAGTGTTGTAATTGGAACTGTGGCTTAGAAAGGTTTTAGGAACAGTATGAATGCTGTCTTGGAGAGAAGAGATGCTGAAGGATAATACGCTATGGTAGCTAAGGAAGCTCTAAAATAAAGCAATAGGAATATGAGCAAAAAAAAATAAGGATAGGTAAGGGAAATGTTTTATAGAATCAGAATTAGATTTATACATATATACACTTATAATTTAATTAGCTTTTTAATTCAATTAATTGTAAATAATAGATGCATTAATATAGGAGAGGAAAGAGAAATAGAAGTCAACAAAATTCTGTTAATTGATGATATAAGATGATGGTTTCAAATTTCAAGAAGGTGAAACCTAAGAAAAGATCACTGGATGGCCAAATGAATTTTAATAGGTGACATTAAAAAGAGTAGTTTCAGTAGAGTTGTGAGAACAGAAACTGTATTGTGAGAAATACAAATGAGAGTTAATGGAAGAATGAAGTATAGGTAACTCTCAAAGTTTGACAGGAAAGGGGATTAGACGACAGGGACAATAGCATGGAAGTTATATTAGGGTCAATGGAATATTTGCAATTAGAATAATGTGGTGAAATGAGAGATGGCTTTAAATTCAGAAGGCAAAGATTTATATCATATCCCTTTCCAGATATATGTAAAAATGACTATGAATCCATGAAATAAATCTGAATTTAGGATTTATAATTCTTCCCCAGTGAGGTAAATGAGATTTTAGCTGTTATTAAAAGAATCCTTTGTTTTTTCCTCTTCCAATGATTGCTTCTACTATTAACTGAGCTAGTAAATATTGAAATGCAACACTTAAAGACCAAATATATGCACAATATCATAGTGTTAAAGAACTACAGGAGGAATCCCTACTCTCAAGGCACTTAAATTTTATTGATATAGCCCATTATGCACACAAAAAGTAACACCAACTCTAACATGAAGTAATCTGAAAAGGAAAACAGATAGTACATGAGAAAATTGGAAGAGTAAAAAAGATAACTAATTGGGGTTTGAGAGTGCTTTTGACTAGTAGGTTTTATCTAAGCCCCCTTTTGAAAGCACTTAGGTGACACAGTGATTAGAGGATTGGGTTTGTAGTCAGGAAGACCTGAATGCAAATATAGGCTCAGACATTTACTAGCATTGTAATACTGGGCAAATTATTTAATCCAGTTTATTTCAGTTTCTTCATCTGTAATATGGCAAACCACTCTACTGACTTTGCCAAGGAAATTACAAATAGGACTGCAAAGACCTAGACATGTTTAAAATGATTGAAGAACAACAGGACTCCCAAAGAGATGGAAGATGAGGATGATGCATATTCCATGTAATTTTGATAGAATTAGAATAGTACCTCTGGCATCAATGGAATAGGAAGTTCCTTTGTGAATAAATTCCATCAACATATGTCCATACCTTGGCAGAAACTAGGCATTGATCCATATTTAACACCGTACACCAAGATAAGGTCAAAATGGGTTCATGATCTAGGCATAAAGAATGAGATTATAAATAAATTAGAAGAACATAGGTTAATTTACCTCTCACACCTGTGGAAGAGGAAGGGATTTATAAACAAAGAAGAACTAGATATCATTATTGATCACAAAATAGAAATTTGATTATATCAAATTGAAAAGTTTTTGATGGGAAAACATTTTTACAATCAAAGGTTCTGATAAAGGCTTCATTTCCAGAATATATAGAGAATTGACTCTAATTTATAAGAAATCAAGCCATTCTCCAATTGATAAATGGTCAAAGGATATGAACAGACAATTCTCAGATGAAGAAATTGAAACTATTTCTAGCCATATGAAAAGATGCTCCAAGTCATTATTAATCAGAGAAATGCAAATTAAGACAGCTCTGAGATACCACTACATACCTGTCATACTGGCTAGAATGATAGGGAAAGATAATGTGGAACGCTAGAGGGGATGTGGGAAAACTGGGACACTGATGTATTGTTGTTGGAATTGTGAATACATCCAACCATTCTGGAGAGCAATTTGGAACTATGCTCAAAAAATTATCAAACTGTGCATAGCTTTTGATCCAGCAGTGTTACTACTGGGCTTATATTCCAAAGAGATTTTAAAGAAGGGAAAGGGACCTGTATGTGCAAGGATGTTTGTGGCAGTCTTCTTTGTAGTGGCCAGAAACTAGAAACAGAGTGGATGCCCATCAATTGGAGAATGGCTGAATAAATTGTGGTATATGAATGTTATGGAATATTATTGTTCGGTAAGAAATGACCAGTGGGATGATTTCAGAGAGGCCTGGAGAGACTTGCATGAACTGATGCTGAGTGAAATGAGCAGGACCAGGAGATCATTATATAGTTCAACAATAATACTTTATGATGAGCACTTCCGATGGACGTGGCCCTCTTCAACAATGTGATGAACCAAATCAGTTCCAATAGAACAGTAATGAACTGAACCAGCTACATCCAGTGAAAAAACTCTGGGAGATGACTGTGAACCACTATATAGAATTCCCAATCCCTCTATTTTTGTATGCCTACATTTTTTATTTCCTTCACAGGTTAATTGTACACTATTTCAAAGTCAGATTCTTTTTGTGCAGCAAAATAACCATACAGACATGTATACATATATTGTATTTAACTTATACATCAACATATTTTATATGTATTGGTCAACCTGCCATCTGGGGGAGGGGGTGGGGGAAGGAGGGGAAAATTTGGAACAAAAGGTTTTGCAATTATCAACGCTGAAAAATTACCCATGCATATCTCTTGTAAATAAAAAGTTATAATAATAAAAAAATTATGACCATACTTTGACTACAATTTACAGTCTTATTTTGATATTTCCCCAGTTCATATAGCCAGTGGATTTTATAAAAAAGACTTAAAGTTATATCTTGCTGGCTTCAAAGCTAATTCTCAAAATATTCTTCTATATACTGCTTCAAATATGCAAGGAGGAAAAATAATAAACATTTCATTTTAATTTTTAAAATTTTATTTATTTTAATACATATTGTTTCATGAATCATGTTGGGAGAAAAAAATCAGAGTAAAAGGGGAAAAAAAAAACAAGAGAGAGGAAAAAAATGGGAAAAAAGTGAACATAGCATGTATTAATTTACAATTCATCTCCTTAGTTCTTTTTCTGGATATAGGTGGCATTTTCTGTACAAAGTCTATTAGAGCTGTTTTAGATCACTGAACCACTTAGAAGAATCAAATCTTTCACCGCTGATCATTGCACATACTTGTTGTTACTATGCATTATGTACTATATTGTGTTATAGTTTGTATAAATATTTCCAGGCTTTTCTAAAGTGAGTTTTCTCAATATTTTAATAGAATAATAATATTCCATCATCTTCATATATCATCATTTATTCACCATTCCCCAATTTTTGAGCATCTATTTATTTTCTGGTTCTTTCCTACACAAAAAGAGCTGCTACAAATGTTTTTGCACATGTCGGTCCTTTTCTCTTCTTTATGATTTCCTTGGGATACAGAGCCAGTAGTGGCACTTTAGGATGAAAGAGTATGCACCGTTTGATAATCCTTTTGGCATAATTCTATATTGCTCTACAGAATGGTTGGATCATTTCACAACTCCATTAAAAATGCATTAGTGTTCCAGTTTTTCACACATCCCCTCCAACATTTATTATTTTTTTCCAGTCACCTTAGACAATTTGAACGATGAGCAGTGATACCTCAGAGTTGTTTTAATTTGCATTTCTCTAATCAAGAGTGATTTAGAGCATTTTCTCCATGTGACTATATAGATGATTTCAATCTCAATATCAGAAAATTGTCTATTCACATCCTTTGAATATGTACCAACTTGGGAATGACATATTCTTATAAATTTGACAAATTTCTTTATATATTTCAAAAATGAGACCTTTATCAGAAACAAAGATTCTTTCCCAGCTTTGTACTTAGCTTTTTATATTTTTTTTTCTGTTGGTTTTGTTTGTGCAAAAAAATTTGATGTAATGTAATAAAAATTGTAATTTTGCCTTTCATAATGCTCTCTCATTCTTCTTTGGTCATAAATCTCTCCCTTCTCCAAATTTCTGATAGATAAATTATCCCTTGCTCTCCTAATTTGTTTATAGTATCACCATTTATGCTGAAATCATGTACTCATTTTGACATTATTTTGGTATGGGGAATGAGATACTGGATTATGATGAGCTTCTCACATATTATTTTCCAGTTTTCCCAGAAATTTTTGTCAAATAGAGAATTCTTATTGTAGAAGCTGGAGTTTGGGGTTTTATCAAATACTAGATTACTACAGGTGTTGTATGTATGTAATGAATTCCAAGGATCTACCCTTTTATTTCTTCGCCAGGCCCAAATGATTTTAATGACTGCTGCTTTTTAATATAATTCTAGGTTTGGTACTGCTAAGCCACTATCCTTTGTATTTTGTTGTTGTTGCTTTTGTTGTTAATTTCCTTGATATTCCTTTTCTTCTTCAGATGAGTTTTTAAATTATTTTTTCTAGTTGTATAAAATATTTTTTGTTAGTTTAATTGATATGGCACTGAACAAGTAGATCAAGTAACCCAAGATTAGTATTTTTTATTAGAATTAGCTTGTTTAGTCATGAGCAATTAATTTTCCCCATTCTTTAGATATTACTTTATTTGTATGAGAAGTGTTTTGTAACTGTGTTCATAAAGTTCTTGAGTTTATCATGGCAGAGAGACTACCAAATATTTTATTTTGTCAATAGTTATTTTAAAGGTAATTTCTCTTTCTATCACTTGCTGATAGGTAGATAAAAATGCTAATTATTTTCTTGGATTTATTTCACATGCTTCAATGTTGCTAAAGCTATGAATTGTTTGATGGGTTTTTGGATGAATTTCTAGGATTCTTTATGCATATCATCATGTAATTTGCAAAGAGTGATAGTTTTATCTTCCCATTGCCTATTATAGTTCTGTTAATTTCTTTTTTCTTTCTGTATTGCTAAAGCCAACATTCTAGTATGATGTTGGATAATAGTGGTGATAATAGGCATATTTGTTTCATACCCAATCTTACTGGGAATATATCTAGTCGGTTTCTCTCTATTATAAGTAATGGTTGTTCTTTGTTTTAGATAGATACTGCTAATTATTTTAAAGAAAGCTCCCTATATCTCTATACTAGTGTTTTAAGGGGAATGGGTGCTGCATTTTGTCCTAACAT
Source organism: Sarcophilus harrisii (assembly GCF_902635505.1). Lineage (NCBI taxonomy): Eukaryota > Metazoa > Chordata > Mammalia > Dasyuromorphia > Dasyuridae > Sarcophilus > Sarcophilus harrisii. The sequence continues at coordinate 421,709,408 of NC_045426.1, forward strand.
TTTTCTACATCTATTGAGATTATCATATGTTTTCTGTTGATTTGTTATTGATATAATCAATTATGGTAATAATTTTCCTGATACTGAACCACTCTTGTATTTCTGGTATAAATAACACTTAGTCTTAATGTATTATCCTGCTGATGAGTTTCTGTAATCTTTTTGCTAGTATTTTATTTAAAATTTTGGTATCAATATTCATTAGGGAGATTGTTCTCTAATTTTCTTTCTCTGCTTTGGCTCTTCCTGGTTTAGGTATCAGTACTATATTTGTGTCATAGAAGGAATTGGGCAAGACTCCTTCATTATCTAATTTTCCAAATAGTTTACATGACACTGGAATGTATTGTTCTTTAAATGTTTGGTAGAATTCACTAGTGAATCTATCTGGGCCTAAAGGGATTTTCTTAGGAGTTCATTAATGGCTTGTTAAATTTCTTTTTCTAAAATAGGACTATTTAAGTAATTTATTTAGTTTTCTATACATTAATATTTATATACAATTTATATTTTTGTAAATATTTATCCATTTTCGTTAGATTGTCAGACTTGCTGCCATAGAGTTGGGCAAATTAGCTCCTAATAATTGCTTTATTTTTTATTTTATTGGTGGCTTATTCACTCTTTTCATTTTTGATACTGATGATTTGTTTTTTTTTTCTTTCCTTTTTCTAATCAAATTAACCAAAGCTTTATCTATTTTATTGTTTTTTTTTTCAGAAAACCAATTTAGTTTTATTTATTACTTTTATAGTTTTCTTAGTTTCAATTTTATTTATCTCATCTTTGAGTTTTAGAATTTCTAATTTGGTATTTAATTTTTTTTTTTTTTAGCTTTTCTAGTTGCATGCCCAATTCATTGAGCTTCTCTTTCTCTATTTTATTCATGTCATTATTTATAAATATAAGATTTTCCCTAAGAACTGCTTTGCCTGGATCTCATAGGTTTTGGTATATTTATTGTCTCATTATTTTCATTCTGCTGTGTGAAATTATAGATTGTTTCTATGATTTGTTGTTTGACCTACTCAGTTTTAGAATTAGATTATTTCATTTCTTATTGGTTTTTAGTTTATTTTCCCCTGCCCCTTTATTGAATATAATTTTATTGCATTGTATTCTGAAAAGGAAGTATTTACTATTTTTGCCTTTTTGCATTTGATTATAAAGTTTAATAGTATAATAATAATATTAAATTAAATTTAATAATAATAAAAATAATAAAAAGTATAATAGACCTAATAAATGGTCTATTCTGGTATAAGTTCCAGGTATGCCAAGAAAAAGATGTATTCCTTTCTGTCCCTATTCAATTTTCTCCAGAAATCTGTTATATCTAAGTTTTCTAGAATTCTATTAATCTCTCTAGTTTCTTTCTTGTTTATTTTTTGGTTAGATTTGTCTGCTTTTGAGAGGGGAAAGTTGAGGTCCTCCACTAGTATAATTTTGCTGCTTCGTGTAATTGGCTTAAAATCTTCCCTAGGAATATTACTGCCTTACCATTTAGTACATACACATTTAGCATCTTTACTACTTCATTATTTACATATTCTTCAGCAAGATGTACTGTCCTTCCTTATCTTTTTTAATAATATTTATTTTTAGTTTTGCTTTAGCTGAGATTAGAATTGCTATCCTTCCTTGTTGTTTACTTCATCTGAAGTATAATTAATTTTATCTAGCCTTTTTACTTTTACTCTGTATGTGTCTCTCTGTGTCAAATGTATTTCTTAAAAACAATATATTATAGGATTCTGTTTTTTAGTCTACTATTCTATTTGCTTCCGTTTTATGGGAGAGTTCATCCAATTCATATTCATAATGATGATTATCAGCTCTGTATTTCCCTCCATTCTATTTTCTCCCACCTATCCCACCCACCCACTTATTTTCTATTACCCCTTTTCCCCCTTCTCTTACCTTTTTTCTTAGTATTACTGCCCTTTCTTCTATCCTGCTCTTTCCTTTCCCCCCTCTTACTCCTCCTACTTTATTATAAGGTTAGATAAATTTATACATCCAATTGAATTATTAAGTTATTCCCTCTTAGAGCCAAAACTGATGAGATCAAGCTTCAAAAAATACTCATAATCCTCCCTTCTTTCCCTGGATTGTAATATGCTTTTTGTGCCTCTTCATGTGATCTAATTTGTCCCATTACATCACCTCTTTGTTCTTTTTTGTACAGACCTTTTCCCACCACTTTTTGTGCTTTACTTTGATATTGTCACATTATAGCCCAATCATAGACAAATTCTCAGTCCATGTAGTGCCTCCCTCTGTCTGCCCCAGTGATAGATAATCAAGAGATAGAGATATTGTTTTCTCATCTAGGCATGTAAACTGTTTAATCTTTAAATAACATAGATATAGATATTGATGTTTCCCCTGATGCCCTTTCTAAGTTTTCTTAAGTCTCCTGTTTGTAGATAAAAATTTATATTTAGTTTGGGTTTTTTCTATAGAAATTATTAAAAGGCTCTTAGTTCATTGAAGATCCATTGCCTCCTTTGTAAGATGATGCTAAGTCTTTCTGGGTAGTTAATTCTTGGTTGTAACTGTAGATCCTTTTCCTTCCAGAATATTTTATCTCAGGTCCTCTGACCTTTTATTATAGAAGCTGCCATATCCTAGGTAATCCTGACTTTTGCTTCTTGGTATTTGAATTGCTTTTGTCTGGCAGCTTGTAGTATTTTTCCCTTGAGATTGTAGTCCTGGAGTTCAAAGTTATGTTTCTTGTGGTTTTCCTTGTGGGATTTTTTTTTTTTCCGCAGGTGATCTATGTATTCTTCCAATAAGTATTTCCCCCTTTGCTTCTGAAATATATGGACAGTTTTCCTTAATGATTTCTTGAAGAATTTTTTGATCATGGCCTTTAGGTACACCAATAATTTTCAAATTTTCTCTTCGGTATATGTTTTCCAGGTCAGCTGTTTTTCTATTGTGGTATTTCACATTTTCTTCCATTTTTGCATTCTTTTTTATTTTGTTTATCTCTTTCTGTCTCATAAACTCATTAGCTTCCATTTGCCCCATTCTGATTTTTAATGTGTGATTTTCTTCAATTAGCTTTTGTATCTATTTTTCCATTTGGTTAATTCTACTTTGGAAGGTATCATTTTCTTGAGAGATTGATGTCATAACATGAGCTTATTAACTGACTAACTGAGAAATTTCTGTTTTATCCCTGAGGCAACAGTGAACCATTGAACAATTTTTTGAAATTGAGATAACATTCAAATGTGTAAGTTAGAAATATCATTCTGAATGATCAATAAAAGAAAAGAATATAGAGGAGGGAGGAAAAAGATAACTAGAAGTGAACCTAATTGGTGGATGTGAGCAATACCTTAGGAACAAATGACAAGGGATTTAACTCATTGTAGACTATCAAATAAATGAGCAGAAGGAAGAGGGCAGATGAAAGAAATGCTGGGGAGGTAAAAATGTACCATAACTTTCAGGTCATTTAAAAAGATAGCTGAAAAAATGGGGAAAATAAAAAAAAATGATGCTAAAGTTATACTACATAAGTGACTGTGGCTTTGGAGATTTCCTAAACAGAAATAAGAAGATTTGGAGAATGAAGATATTTACAAATTGAAAATGGTGAGTTCTGCTTTGGATATGTTGCATTTGAGATTCCAATTGGATATGTAGCTTTGGATGACTTGTAGGCAATTGTTACTATCAAATTTACATAGACTATCAAATCTATAGTTATTTGTGTAGACATGATCTTTGAAATCATGGGATTTAAATCAGATCACCAAAGCAGAAAGGTGGGATAGAAGTAAGGAAAGTTCAAGATAAATTCTTGGGAGACATTCATTATTAGTGGCTAGAAAATGGGTGATATTTCACTAAATAAAATGAAGAATTTTTCACATCCATAACAGAAAAAGCAGGGAAAAATCTTATTGTGACAACGAAATGAGAAGAAAGCATTCAGGAGAATGCTGTGATCCACAGTTTCAAAAGCTACACAGAAATCAAATACAATAAAGCCTAATAAAAGACTGTTAGTTTGAGAATTTCAGAAATCATTGTTACCCTTGGAGATAGAAGTTTCAGTTAAATTTGGGAATGGAAGCCAGGCTACAAAATATTACAGAGTGATTAAAAAATAAATACATGGAGATAATTTGGTAAATATATTATTTTTATAAATTTGAAGGTGAAAGAGAAAATAATATTGAACAATAATTTCAAGGAATTACAGTATCTAGTAAAATGTTTCATTGTTATTATTGTTATTTGTTTGTTTTACCAGTGAAGGAGACCTGTGAATGTTCTTAGATATTAGGGATTGTACTAATAGACAAAGAAAGGTTAAAATGTGAACAAGGAGTGATTTATGGAGAAAATTATTAGACAATTAAATATAAAGTCAAGGATATAAATAGAGGGCTAATGTTTGACAAGAAAAAGGGCCACATATAACTCAGAGACTGAGACAAAATAAGAAAACAGATATGATGTAAAAATCAGTCATTTGAATAGCCTGAAAAGATGAGGTCCTCTGATGAGAAGGAGGGAGACAAAGTGCATTTAGAGGAGAAATGATTGTGTGAATTGTGGAAAGGAGTGATAAAATATAAATCATTGATAATTGAAGAGAATGTTTTGATGCAATGTTGTATTTTATTCAGTTGGAATGATTGTTTAGAATTCCATTAGCTAATTCCATTTAGCACAAAGTGAAAAAGTAGAGAAAGTAAATAGGAGGAGTAGGAGTAGGAATAAATCAGGTTTGGAATTTTGAGTATGTGTGGAATTTGTGAGTAACAATAGCACAGTAATGAGTACAAGTCTAAAGGTTAAAGCATAGTGGAGTAGTCAACTGTTATTTGACAAAATTGAATATACAGGAAGTATAATAGACTGAAAAAACAGGCAAAATAAGAAACAATTGGATATCAAGATGATGTTTAATAAATAGATTTAAGAGGAATGGGGAGTAGAGGATAAAAGAAATGGAAGCAAAGAAGGTAATAAGAATATTGCATTTCAAAGTTCAAGATTATGGAGAAAATATTCAGTAGGGCTATCCCTTCAATTGGCTGAGGTGGTCATAATACTTGATGAATTGGCAGACCAGATTCATCAAAGACACATCAAAGTGTATCTTTATATTGTAGCTCTCATTTTATTCAGTAGTAAAGAGAATGTGAGTCATACTTAACCTCCTGAGAAAATGGAGAAGTAACAGGAAGACTGGTACCAAGGGCTGAGAATACGAAGTTGATGCTAATGGAGTAAACCATAAGGGGATATGATTGTTGTATGATTGCAGCAAAAATTTCAAAATTTTATTGATAATCAAAGAGTATATGAACAATTTTTATTGAATCTCATGAGAAGAAAAAAGCAAACAAACAAACAAAAAACAAAAACAAAAACCCTGATATTTGAGAAGGTGGTCACAGAGCATCTTTTATTGGGAGTTATAGTTCAATGAAGAAAAGATGGAAAAAGCAAGACAAGAAGATTTATGGAGTAAATAAGAGTTTCATGACCTAAAATGTGAATACAGAGGGCATAATAGAAGGTTAGTTACAGGAATAGAGGGACTCTGGAAAGGGTAGAACCCAGAAAAATCAAGATGACACCATGGGGAGTGGTAGCAATAAAAAAATAAAAATAAAAATAAAAGAGTTTTCATCTTTTTATACAGCATGGCATTAGGGGAGTAGGAGTTTATCATATGGAAAATTATTATCTCCACAGGACTGAGAAAGCACAAGTTGACCGAGACTGTTACTCTCCCAGAAGCTGAGAGTACATTTTTTATGTTGGATAAGCTGCAGTAGCATATACACTCTCCAAATTCCAGGCGCTATAATTAGCTATAGAAAAGGGTTTGTTTGTGTTTTGTGTGTTTGCATTAGGGTGTTTGTATTATTAAAAACCCATAATCACTTGCCCAAGGATCTGGCTGGACTTATCCTTCATGCCAAATTTTTTGTTTCCACCAAAGATATTGGAATATTTTTTTTCTTGAAAATTCTCATTATTATTTAGCACCAAACATAAATAAAATGCCCCACAATTACCAGTTAGTTATTTTTGTATACGGAAATGAAGTGATTTGTCTAAAATCAGAAGAAAAATAAATAACAAAGGTTTTCTTCTCTGTTTTATTATATTTTACACATTTTTTTTTCTATTTCCTAATTTAAACTCTAACCCTATTAACCATACTCTTTATTGGTATATCCATGTTGCTATTAGTTGATTACACATTTAGTTGAAAGTATTTTATGCAGAAAAAGCATTTAGAAAAGCCAACATCCTAAATCAATTTGTTATATTTTTATAACTTACCACTTTAAATACACTCCAATTATTTTGCCTCCACTCAGAGCATCCAATTAAATTGGCATCATAAAAAAATTGTTATGATACTGCAAAAAGAAATATAACTTATGGAAAAATCTGAATGTCAATGATCACTTTGCCTACATTTCCCCATAATTATAGAACATTTTAGTCACTGTATTAAAATTAGATTTTATGTAACATTTTCATGATGTTTTCTATCTCAGGTAAAAATGTTTCCCTTTTCTGCTTTTCAAGATATAGCACACAATAATGTGAAAAAGGAATATAAAAAGATAAAAAGACTTCATAACTTTTTTCTTTACAATCTTTTCAGTTCCTATACTTTTTTTAAATTGTTACAATTTTACAACTGCTGACTTTGTGCTACTGATTCTTAACAAGTTGCTGCCATAGATATGCATTTTTTAATTGAATTTTCAGTTTCAAATTCAACTTCTGACCTTTCCACCTTTCTTGATGCTTTTTTTTTTCATCCTAAGAGCTAGCTTCTAAAGTGAGAGATGCAGCTGTGCATTGTTCCATATTGTGGAAATACAGCTGACTGAACATTCTAAAGATACCTGGTCATGCATGGCTACTGAGCTGACTCTATCTCTCTTAAACTTCTTCCATTTCTTCTGAACTGACCAGAACCAGTTTGGAAATTCAAGAACTTACTTTTTCTTGTCTCATGACTACTCAGTTTTATTAATTGTACTTTCAATAAATTTTTTAATCTCTTAAATTTTGAATAATGAAGTAGGAAATGTCCTATTACAAGTTATTCTCTACATATAGCAAAATTTATATGACTTTGCACCCAAGTGCTTCACCACCCTTCATAGAAGGAAAAAGCCTATTATAAAAGTCTGGTGCAAAATTTAGTAAGAGAATAAAGGACAAGCCCAAAATCTAAGATACATTTCTGAAATGCTAAAGGGTTGGCAAACTATGGATCTAAGAGCCATAAAAATATAGTTGTATTTTTAATCTACAATTTTAAATATAAAACAATTTGTTATTTTAAATAAAATTGCATTTAAAATTAAAAACTGATTTTGCACCAAAAAAAAAAAAAAAAAAAAAAGGAATTCAGGTCAGTATGTATAACAGTATATAGTAGTGATCTTCTCTTTAACATACTAATGTGGACTTCAATTTTGAAAAGGAAATTTCCCTTTGAAAGAAAAATTTTGAGACCCAGGAACTCACTCTCTCATCTGACAAAGAGAAATCATTTAGTCTACTTATTTACATTATGTAGATATATGTAATATTACATGAATATTTTCATACCTTAAAAGAATAGAGAAGCTTAAGCAGGAGGTTTGTTTAGCTTTCCTTTTGCTTATGAAAAGCATTTCGTTGATTTTCATTTTTTTTTGAGTTCATGTGTGTGTGTGTGTGTGTGTATCCTTATGCCTGATTATTTGAGAGCATGGCTACATGTGCACATTCAGCCCCTTGCCAACTACCTTTTGTCCATAAGTTATTTCTGATCTTTATTGAAAGTTTTATTGCAAGAGGCTTTTAAGTGAAGTATGATTAGTAAAATCTATATTGTTTTAAAGAACAATTTAAAATCTCAATCTGCCTATATGATATCAAGAGGAAATTTTGTACAAAGAATGCTCTTACATGGGACATATTGTACATAATCTGATATATATAGATAGATAGATAGATAGATATAGATATAGATATAGATACATATACATATAGACACACATATAGTTGAAGACAGCCATTTCTGGAATATTACAAACTGTAGCATGAACTCCCTTTCTCTCAGGGTGACATCATATATCAAGACACCATTATTAGAGTCAAGAAAAACCACATAAGCCATTGACTCAGACATCTCGCATTTTACAGGTTTACTCATTACATAATTTCTTTTACTATCTTCTCTTTTTGGTTATTGAAATCTACTAAGTAATTAAAGCCTCAAGAATAGTTTTCGGATATGTAATTCACAGTCCCATTGCCCTTTCTGTTAAGAACTTTTTCTTAATATCTAACCTAAGCTTTTTATACCTTAGCTTGAGGCCATTGTTCCCTTGTTCTACTGTCTTTGAGATTGTAAACAATTCACTTTATTCATTTATATTGTTATCTGCAAGGTGTAAAGATATTTATAGTCTGTGAACATTTTTCTACTAAGTCTTATCTCTGAAAGACTGTGTTAAGTTTTGCAAGCCTTTCCTGACACACATTCTTAAAGACAGATAAGATGCTGTATGTACCCCAATGACTGTTCTGGTTTTAAGATTTTAATTGTTGCAATAATTATGCACCCAAATTTGTAAAATTTGAATTATTTTTTAGTTTAGAAAAGAAGATTAAATGTCTTTACTTTACCCCCCTCTTGGTTGTTATCTCAATCACAAGCAAGTTTTGTTATTGCTTTTTTTGCTTGCTGTTTTGTCTTCACTTAGTACTTAGGATTGAAGGGAATTGAAGTGAATCATAGTTATCAGATAAAATCTATGCAAGACAATTTCAATATGGGGATTAAAACTACTTGACATTCTGATGATAGCTAACAAAACTTGTGTTCAATTTTACTAAAAATGAAAATCTTGAAGAAATGATAATTGTCATACAAATCTATAAATGATAGCAGCCCAATAAATGATAGCAGCCCAGTTTTTTGGGAACAGAGTGAGTATGTTACAGCTTTAGTCTTTCCTCCAAAATTTAAATTTAGTATCAGACCCGCAAAAAAAAAAAATTCATAGAGTGTATGACTACCTGACAATAGCGATAGTTTTCCTCCACCTACTCATTCTTTATTATAAGAAGTTGCCTTTGTTTCAATCCACACATCCCAAGGTATTCATTCTGAAGTTATGGCACACATGGATGGTGCTACCTTTATTACTCCTCTCTTTTAAAATAAAGGTAATGTATGTCTTGGTTGATTATTTTTCATTTATACAAGCTTCCATAGTGCTATTGATTATTATAGGTGTCCAATCTGGAACCATAAAAGTATAAAATAAAGGCAGTTTGGAGGTGATTTAATCAACCCCCTCATTTTGCATATGAGGAAAATTAGGCCCAGAGAGGATAAATAACTTCCCCATTGTCACACAAGTGAGTATCAGAGGCCAATCGGAGGTAATTCAGCTTCATAATAGAATTCTGCTTTTGGAGTAATATAGATATCAAAGCGATCCTGCCTTAAATGAATCACCACAATATGTGGTTTACCTGTAGAGATAATCCACTTTTTGAATATGGCACCATGACAAATATTCTTTGTGCTAAAATAACCCTTAATAATGGCAAAAATTTAAATGATTTCACAGTGTCCTAAGAGGGATGTCTGGGTCCACTGAAATGACAGCTTATAATGGCTGGTAATTAGGTAACACTAATATCAGTGTCTTGGCTGAAGGTGAATGGGCAGTTATTTTTCTGTATGAATCTCCTGTAACTCAACTCCTATTTAGTTTCAATATACTTTAGGTGGTATCAGTTCCTATGGCAAGATATTCAGAGATTCCAGAAAATGAAATCTTCCCTCTACCTTAGTACCATCTGTCCTGTATTAGTATTAGTACTTAATTATTATCTAAACTACTAATGCATTTGGTTCTGAATCAAGGAGTAATATAAAAGTTCAGAGATTGAGTTATAAAGTTGTTTCAATTGTCAATGTCAATAGTACATAAATTGTACTAGTCACTACTAGTTACTAGGTACTACTATTATGTTTCAAATATCCTGATTTGTAGTCTGATATTCAGGATTTGTGGATTTGTTTTCTCACTCTCTAAACTATTGGGCAACCACTTACTGTCCCCTTGGTTCTAGTTCTAACACTCTCTTGAATTGCCCATGTCTTTCTTGTTTTTAAGTAACCTAACCAGTCAATAAATATTCATTAATTACTTACAATATGTAAATAATTTTTTTTTTTAAATACTGGGAATACAAAGAAAAGCAAAAGTCAGTACCTGCCCTCAAGGAGGCTGCAGTTTAATTGAGGAGAAAGCTAGTGAACAAATATGTGCATACTAGTGATACATAGGAAATAGAAAATATTTAATAGAGAGGACATTAGAATTAAGAGAATTTGGCACAGCTTTTTGGCATAAGATTAACTTACAGTTGGGACTTAAAGGCAGTCAAGAAAGTGATGAGCTGGAGATGAGGACAGAGAGCATCCAGGCACAATGGACAATAAGAGAAAATTATGGGAATCAAGAGATGGAGTATCAGATCTGTGGAGTAGCAGGTCACTGAATCAAAAAAATATTTTATAAAGAATAAGGTGTAACAAAAGTGATAAGGCAGAAAGGGGCTAGGTTGTGAAGGACTTTGAAAATCAAACAAAGAAACTGGATATAACATGCTTGAATGCTTAACAGATTCTTTTATATTTCACTTTGGAGGTAATAAGGAGTCACCATAGTTTAATGAATAGGGAAGAGGTCATATGGTCAGACATGTGCTTTAGGAAAATTATGTAAATAGCTGAATAGAGGATGGATTGAAGTGGGGAGAGGCTGGAGTTAGACAGATCTGATGAGGGGAGCCTGAAACTGAAAGGGGAACCCAGAAACTCGAACCCTGACTCTGAGACCCACTTCAGGGAACCAAGATAAAGTGGTTTATCTTGGTGGGACTAGTTGAAGTAATTTCATTTAGTTGGACATCTAGATTTCTATTGACCCCTATTGTTGGCTCAAAACCACTCCCAGTAAGTGGTCTCATCTAAGTCTGGGGGCAGTGACAGCATTGAAACTCTCAGATTTCCTTATAAAAATGCCAATTTTGAGGCTCAGTCCTTGCAGAAGACCTAATATACCAAGCCTGGCATAGCATCAATCTCTGCCCACTGAAATGATATTCTCTTTCAGCTTTACACCCTCTCTTTATTCTCACCTATTTCCCTAATGAAACTTTATACCTCTCTATTTGGCAATTCTCTACTAGAAATTTTACTTCTCTATCAGGACCTTGCCACTAAGGAATTCAGTCTTTTTATTCATGAATAGCAAAGGCTGACTTCCCAATGCCAATAATAAATTTCTTTTTATCAGTATAGCTTTTCAGCTTCATAAATTCCTTTACAAAGGACCTCTGCACCACCAGAAGGGGGTTCCCACAACTCCCTACCTTGTGTGAATCCTAAGAGGATTTAGGGGAGCCAAACCTCTTCTTTTGGCTCCCTGAACCCTGAACCTGCCACTAACCTCATCATTTAACTGCCTGACCACCCTGAACACTAATCTTGTCATTTTAGTTGCCTGAATCTAATCTCATCAGATCCATCAATAGGTAATTGAGATTATCCAGAAATGAAATTATAAGGGTGTGAAATAGAATGGTGATGGAAAAAAAAAAAAAAAGAAAAAGTTTTAGACAAGGGCATATTTAAGAGATATTGAAAAGGTTAAAGAAAAATAAAAACCTTGGCAATAGATTGAATATGGGATCAAGGTAAGAAATAGTGAGGAATCAAGGATGATTCCTTGGTTGCAAGCTTCAGAGAGTGGGAGGATGATGTTGCCCTCTACAATAATAGGAAAAAAGACAAGAGAGAAATGAGAGGAAAGGAGAAATATAATGCGATCAGTTTTGGACATATTGAGTTTAAGATGTTTTCTGGATATCCATTTAGAGATCTTTGAAACTCAGTTGAAGATAAAAATTAGAAAGTTATCAAAGAAGTTAAGTCAGAATTAGTTGAGAATGTTAGTTTAGAAATGTTAATTAAATACATGGGAACCTATGATATCACAAAATGAAGTATAGAGAGAGAAAAGAAGATTCAGGAAAGAAATCTGTGTAGCACTTACATTAGTGTGATTTAGATGAGAGTCCAGCAAACAAAATTGAGAAAGAATAGTCAGATACATAGGAGAAGAAACAAGAAAGAGTGATCTACTGAAATCTTAGAGAGAAGGGATTATTAAAGGAAGAAAAGATATATTAATACTATCAAAGGCTAAAGAGAGATAGAGGAGAATGGAACTTGGGGAAAGCACAATGGATTTGTCAATTAAAAAAAAGCATTGATAATTTTGAATACAGCAATTTTAATAGATGAGATTGGAAGCCAGATCATAAGGACTTAAGAGTGACTGAGAGGATAATTTATAGCTCAGTCCTCTCTTATTATCATATTGTCTATTTTACTTTTTTATTATTTCATAGTGTTGCTCATTTTGATTTACTAGATTTTGAATCTCTTGTATGTGGTTTCCTCCCTGATCTTTAATATTCTGATGACCTAGATTTCCATAAAATGACCATGAATAATGCAATGTCTATATAGACAACCAGTTTGTTCACTAATCTGGATATTTCCTAGAAAAGGTGAAATATATCATGCAAAATAATGGATAAATGTCCATTTCTTTACTTTTTGTCTTTACAATGAAACTAAAGGGGGAAAAATAGATATTTTCCCTTATATGTACCTAGAACTCAGGTTTCTGTCCAAAAATATTTTCTTACTTGATATTCTCTATACAATTTACAATTGTATATCTATTTATATCCATTGCAACTCTATCATTCAAGACATAGGTCAATAGTCTTCCCCTTTTAAATCTATCATGATCTTCCAGAAGGTGATGTGAAATAATGAAATGAATAGAAGAATTAATTTTTCAGGATGCTTAATGTGTATTCAAACTATTTCTATTTTTGCTTTACTATTTAAATAATTTTAGGCAAATATGTTTACTTCTAATAAGTTGTTTTCTCATTTGAAAAATGAAAAGTTTGGATGTAATGATCTTAAATGTCTATTTCAAATCCATGACAAGGCCAGTGATTCCTTTCTTGGAAAGCAATCATTTGTTCAAGAAGCAATTGTGACATATGTACTACATGCTAAGTGTTCTGTTAAGCTCTGTAAATATGAAAAAAAAAAAGTTTACTTTTCAATTCTCTTATTCGTCTATACGACTTAATTTTTATTCAAGTATGTGTCCACTATTCCTACTAGACTTTAAGGTACTTGAGGGCAGAGTTGTATCTTTAAATACTTTTATAGTCTCTCAGAAACTTAAGTAATACTTTATATAAAATAGGTACTTAAGAGCATAATGTCATTCATAATCTGAAAATGAATTAATATAGTCTTGGCTATCAATTTTTTCACTATTATTTTGATGCAAAGAGATTCCTACTAAACTATTCTATTTTGAGTTCTATTGTCTGGCACAGTGAACCAAAATTCTTTCTTAGAAAAGCTATTTAGAGTACAGACAATTAAAATGAAATATAATTCCTTATTAGCGAAACATAACTAAAAAAAGAATTAAAACCTACCATTGAGATCTCTTTCATTCAATAGTTAGCTGTTTTTTGTTTATGCACAATTCACCTCTTTTTTTTTCAAATCATTATAAAATAAAATCTTGAAGTGATCTCATTGACCATGTATCCCAGCTTTCCCATTTTATACATGAAGTAAGACTTGAGGAAGCTGTGACATAATGCCATAACTTATCAGTGAGAGAATTTGAACTCGTTGTTCTCTCACTTTAGAACATGATTTTTTCACTGTTCTCTGATGCCTCAGTTTTCTTGTTTTAAAATAGAAATAATTACATGTAACATGAGAATTGTATAAACTTTATAACATATTTGGTTTTAATTTTCAATAGAATAATATCAGTGAAAGGCTAGAGCTGGCACTATGATTCCAATACTTTAAAAACTCTTAAGAGTGGAAATTCTTTCCACTGTTGTAGATTGGTAACTCTCAAAAGTTTCCTGTGGAACTTAAAAGGTTAAGTGTGTTGTTCATGATTGTTTACTTAGTGTTAGAGGCAGGGCTTGAAGTCAGTTCTTCCTGACTTCAGGAGTTTTCTTTATTTATACTTTCACATGCTAACTGTCTCTTGAAGACATGATGAAATCATAAATTGTTGCTACTGTCATTATTTTGCAAAGTTTAATACCATTTTCTAAATATGAGATTGTACATTTGTTATTTATAATGCCTTTTATAAGGTGTAAGAGTTTAACTAACTACAACTGAAAGTTTAATTGGATCCTCTGTTAAGTAGATTTCTTCTGAAAATTATTTTATAAGAATTCATATTTCTTATGGGCTGAAAAGTTATCATTGCTCAAACGTTTTGCCATACTCCATTGAAACTTTGTATATGTTTCTGCAGTCATGTTTATAACTAGAATGTATCTGTAATATTAAATGTATAGTCACTTGAAAAAATGTTCTGAGATTTAAAGTCCCAAATGTTGAAGTTTTAAAACATATTCATTTTAGATCACTGTTATTTTGTTCTTGGACATTTTTCACTCTTCACTTGAATCTACATAGGGTGGTAGGCTTCTAATCCTTTTTTAAATATCATCATTATGTTAACATTAAGGATTGACTTCTTTAGGGATCATCACTGAACTGAGTGGGCTTGTAAGATAATTGTTAAAGCCTTCTGAACTTGAGTCCTTTCTTTTATTTAATAACCCAGGGGCATACATTATATCTTAATACTTCACAGTTTAAGGGATTTCAATTTCTTTCATTTGAAGAAACAAGCTTTTAAGTCTTAATACTACAAATTTAGATGGTTGAAGCTAGGTATATGTGTCAAAAAAAAAGAAGCTTGAACACTTATCAAGGGATTTCAGGCAAATTATACAGTCATTTAGGAAAAGAAAAGTTATATCTCTAAAGATGTATTTCCCCCCCCTTTTGAGAATATAACTCTTTGATCCCATTAAACAAAAGGTATTCATGTCAAGAGAATGAAGATGAACAAGGAAAAAATATATATAAATGTATATATGTATATACACATTATATATATTCTCAATAATAATTGCGATCAAGATGGAAATTAATTGTTATACAACTAAAAAATGATCATCAGTATCTGGTTCTTAAAGGAAACTGTGGTTTCTAAGAGATGTTTAAAAGAAAGAGAAATTTTTTTATATTACTACAAATTATACAGGGATATAAACTTGGATTATGGAATATTGAGTGTTGGGAACAATCTATAAATTAATTTTGTGACAATGTTAGCATTTTATTTTTCCAAATACATGTAAAGATTGTTTTCAAAATTTATTTTTGAAAAATTTGTGTTCTAAATTTTTCTCCCTATCTTCCTTATCTTCTACTTCCCCAAGACAATAAACAATCTGATAGGGGTTACATATTCATATTTTTATACATATTTCTATAGTTATCATGTTGTGTAAGAAAAATCATATCAAAATGGAAAAAAAACACAAGTAAGAAAAACAAACAAATAAAAAAGTAAAAATACTATGCTTTCATCCACATTCAATATCCATAGTTTTATCTCTGATTCTGAATGGCATTTTCCCTCCCAAAGTCTATTGGAATTGCTTTGAATTACATTTTGGAAAAAAAACAATCCATAATACTTGATCATTGCATAATATTGTTACTATGTATAATGTTTTCCTAGTTCTGCTCACTTCACTCAGTATCAGTTCAAGTAGGTCTTTCAGGCTTTTCTAAAATCAGCCTGCTCATCATTTTTTAAAGAACAATAATTTTTTCCATAATCATATCTCAAAACTAATGGGCATCCATCAATTTCCTGTTCCTTGAAAAACTTTAAATGTTAAGATTAATAATGTACATTTTATGCTAGAAACATAAAAAAGCCATAGAAGATTTTTTTAGTAGGGGAACAAATATGTGATTTAAAAATATTAATTTGAAGGATGTGAGAATGATTGATTTGAGAGAAGACTATTTTTAGGAGATCATTTTGTAATTACTGTGAAGTATTTCCTTCCAACTCTCTGTCTCCTTTCTCTATTTCTTTCTTTGTCTCTCACACACACAGAAGAAGTTTGATTTATTAGGAAAAAGAAAAATACTTACAATTACAATGCAAATATCCAGAAATGAATTCCATTTCTTCAAATAAGTTGATATATAGCCTTGGGCAAATTGCTTGGACAAAGACTAGACTCAAAGCACAAATGAGATGTATATTGAATTTTTGGAAGACAAACATGAGAAAGGATAGCTAACACATAGGATGATTAAATCAGGATCCAAAAAAGACCAGCTTGTTTTAAATTAAATCAAAGGAATTCTAGAAGGATCATTTTTTCTTAAATTGGCTTCCAAAAGCAGCATTAGATATTATATTATATTATATATTATTGTGATCAAATAGCATTGCAGACAATAACTATAGTCATGAAATGAAAAGATATTTATCCTTTAGAAAAAAAAAAAGTTATAACAAACTTGGACAGCATACTGAAAAGAAGAAACGTCACCTTACTGATAAAATCTCACATAATAACAGTTATGTTTTTTACAGTAGTCATGTATGACTATGACAACTAGCCTATAAGAAAAGCTGGGTGTCTCAGAAACAATGTTTTGAATTGTGGTATTGGAGACTTTTGAAAGATCCTTGTACAAAAAAAGAAATCAAATCAACTAATGCTTAAAGAAATCAATTCAGAATATTCATTAGAAAGTCAAGTACTTGGGGCAGCTAGGTGGCCTAGTGGATAGAGAACCAGCCCTGAAGTCAGGAGGACCTGAGTTCAGATCTGACCTCAGACACTTAACACTTTCTAGCTGTGTGACTCTTTGTAAGTCACTTTACCCCAATTGCCTCAGCAAAAAAAAAGAAAGAAAGAAAGAAAGAAAACAAAGTTAAATACTAACCTTTGACCAGATAATGAAAAGGCAGAACTCCTTGAAAAGTCCCTGATATTGAGAAAGATTGAAAGAAAAATGGGAAACAATTTCTATGAACTTGGATAGACTTTGACAGATGAGAGGATCAATTGATATTTTGTGGGAAATATGTAAAGCTTTTCCCTATAATAAAATAATAATTAGAAACTGAATTGAACTTGAAAATTACAAGAATCTACCCTAATACCCCTTCCCCAGAGGAGAGACAAGTAGCCAACTTTCTGGTCCTATCCTACTGCTTCTATTCCTATTAAAAATTAAAATCTCCTTTAAAGAAGGGTGAGAAATGGAAGAAGCTAGAGATGTCTTTTCAAATCACATAATGATTTCTTTAGTATATGTGTGAAAGATACTTCTCACTGAAATTGCTTTAAGAAATCCTTAGTATTTAGATTTAGTATAAAGATAGTTATATAGTTCTCTTCCCTGATCATATAAAATCTTTGTTTTGGTTGTCACATTAGGACAAAGGCACAAATAAAAAGGTGGGGATGGAAATTAAATAATCAGTTTCCTCTTCCCCCTTCCCTCCCACCCACTTCTTCCTTTCCCTTCTCCTCCCCACTGGATAATTCCATAAACACCTTCTCTCAACTTTGTACAACCATGGCTAAGGCGATTCAGCTACCTTATACAAAAAAATAAATAAATAAAATTTGCTCATGTAGGTAGAAAACAATCTTCTTATAACTTTGAAGATGTTTTCTGCACTTGATGAGAATCACGATTGCATGCAAACAGAATTTAACCACTTTCAGGAAGTGCTACTTTGGTAAAAATGGAAGGGTAACTGCTGTGTTCTCACTCCTTAAAGGTTTAGGGCTCAGCTTTGTAGAGCCTGAAGGATACTGTGTGCAGGAGATAAAAGAAAAACCTGGATGCCATACGAGATTAACTTGGCAATGGTGATAAGAACATTTAATCAATCATAAACTAGCTTCAAGAAGTAGATCAGATCATAGTGACTGGAAGGCAATGTGCAGCATCCACAAGTAAATGATTGTTATTTTCCTTTTGAAAACAAAGACCATGAGAATTTGAGTTTCCTTGACTACTTTGATAAGAAATTTCAAAATTGATAGTATATATTAATGTGCTTAGCTCCCTGAGTATAAGTGCTGTTTAGCATTCTCTAAAATCACAGTGTATATGTATATGTATATACATATTTATATATGTATATATGTCATATATATACATAAACACTATATACTCCTTATAGTCTTCCTGAGGTAATTACACGTGTGTGTGTGTGTGTGTGTGTGTGTGTGTCATATACATTTAACCTCCTACCACAGGTACCATAATTATGAACTCAATTAGTATTTTCTAAATGATAGGCAAGTTGGTTTTCTAAAAGATGGAATGTAACACAAGTGGTAGATTAAAAATCATTCTGGAAAAATACTCTGTACTTTAGTCCCTGTGGAATAAAGGTTTTAGTTTTATATAGTAAAACCCATGATAATCAGAATCTCCAAATATGTACTTGTGATATTGCCATGCAGTCTAAAAACACTACAGTCATCACTAGAAGTGAATAGGTTATGTAGTAATCCCCAGAAATAAAAGCTCTCAGAAGGCTTGAGGGAGGGAACAAATTTCAGAAAAAAAGCTTTAAATCAGAAATAATAGCAAATGCTATTAGATAGTATTCAATGCCAAAACAAAAGGATATATTTGGATGAACTATGTGCTCACTTAAAATATAATTGCATTAGTGTTGTTTGCTACTTGTGAATCAAAAATAGTACAAAGAATCCCCCCCCAAGTTAATGTAACTCCTTCCACCAATGACCCAAAGTCACTATTTTTGTTATCTAAATATATAAAAGAATTCCTTGGTTTTTTGTGTTTTTTGGGGGGGCAGGGAGAGGCTGTAAGGCAGCTGGATTCAGTGACTTGCCCAGTCACATGGCTAGTAATACCTCTTTAGATGTCTTATTTTAGTAAGACAATTAAGACTTTTTTATATGATAATCCATGTTTACTTTTTATATTTATATTAAATTCTGTTTTATGAGTACTTTTGATGTCTTATTATTAAAATTTTATCTATGTCTCAGAGATTTTCTGATTTATTTGAATGAAAGAGCATTGTTCTATTTTCCTTCTACTCTTCTTCTCTAATGCTCTAGTTTAGGTTCCATAATTCTCAAGATTAATATTATACTTCCCCTGGGAGCCCTCTAAGAGTCTGACTTAGGCCATTTAATAGTTCTGAAACCTGGAAGAGTCTTCAGTTGAAGTTTTCCTAAAGCTGGATACTCTTCTAAACTTGACTCCTTACCAACTCAGATACCAAAAGATAGACAAAAACACTGAAATACACCCTGCAGTTAAAGACATTGCATCTAAATGAGTGAAATAATATGTATGCAGAGAAGTACACATATTAAGAAGTATATTTCAGTGCTGTCTTTGTCAAGTAGAGGCCTTAGTTTTACAGTCAACATTTTACATTAACTTCCTTTATGACCTTCAGCTAGTCACTTGAACTCCTTGAATTGTAATTTCATCATCCAATATCTAGATGACTACTAAGATCCTTTCAGGCTCTGGATCTGTGGACTGATAAGTAAATATGAATTATATAAAGAGTTAATAGAAAATATTTTAACAATCTATAGAAAGTATTTTCTATTTTGGAATATTAAAATAATGTCATTTTGTCATTCAATTTAGCCTATAATTTTAGTTTTTCAAGATTATTTAATTTTTCTGTTTCTCTAGTACCTAAAAAATGGCATGTTAGGTATTTAATAAATATTTGTAGAATTTATTTTGTTGTTGCAGATTTTTGTTGAAGGCCCTTTATAATTAAGCTGAAAATAATCCTTTTATCGCTTAAGCTGAAAATAATCTTTTTATCTCTTTATCATACTACTAAACTATATATCATCTTAATTCCAATCAAAATGGACTACTTAGCAGATTGCTTCTCATATAGCCCTTTCCCACCTCCAACTTCTAGCAATGTCCTCTGGGAATTCAATTCATTCTTTTCTTTCTACCTATTTGAAATACTGTATTTTCTTTATGGTACAACCAAATCCACAATTCCTTCATGAAACTTACTTTTTTATTTTCTTGATTTAATTTAATCTCTACTTCTTCAAGCTTTTTTTGGCCATTCATTACAAATTAATGCATGCATTTTATGAGATTAGAAGTTGATAATGGGGAGGTACTTGTTTTATCAGTTTATTCAAATGCTTCTATCACTGAAAGATATAATGTATGCTTAACAAATATTTGTTGAATTGAATCTTGGAAATGAAATGAATCTAAAAATCATCAATTTCACCTCATATGCATACAATAAACCTAACAATTTGATGTCAAACCCCTCTTAAAATTTTCTAGTGAAGCTCCTTCAAGCAGCCAAATTTATTTCTAGAAAAGCTTAATTGGTAGAAAGTATTTGTGTTTATCAATCCTCAGTTTGCCTTCATGCAACTTTTACTCATCACTCCTAGTTTTACCCTGAGGTTATATGCAAATTAAAACCTCCATTCATATGACAATCTTTCATATTCTTTAAAGAGCTACCATATTCCCCCTAAATCCTTTCTCCAGGCTAAATAGTGGGTTTCCTTAATTTGTTACTCTAAATTGAATAACTTGGTCTCTTAATGGTTAGAGTAACCCTCCTTCATACTACTTGTCAATATCCTTCCCAAGTTGTAGAGCCAAGAAGTAAACACAATAATTCAAATGTATTATGGCTAAAGAGGAAATAGAATAAATATTTAAGGTCCATCTGTTAAGCACTCTGCTAAGTGCTCTGAAAATATTTTTACTTTTGATTCTAAAGCAGAAGAAAGTGGAACTATCATTTGTTCCACTTTCTTCTGCTTCAGAAGTTAGTTGAAGGCAAACTTACATAGGAATGATTGATCTAAATTGCAAAAGGAAAACTAATTTTAAAAAAATAATATAAAGAAGCCAGATATCAGGGATACAATTTCATCATGTAAAATTAATTAGACATTGGAAAGGCTAATAATGAATCTAAAGAGAAAAGGGAAGTTAGAAGATAATTTATGTGGTGAACTTAATTTGTTAATGGACAATAAGAAGGAAAGAAATTAGTAAAGATGGAAAAGAGACCAGATTTAGGAGAAGAATCACCAAAATTCAGTGTCAAGGAATGTAAGAGAGGAAAGATTTTGAAAGTCAGTAATGTCAAATACCTCATTTCATATCCAACACAGGAAAATCTGCATATTTTTTCTATTATGTCTTTCTCTTCTTTATGCATCTCCACTCTTCTATCATGTTTGCTTGGAGAAATCCTAACCATTCATTTCCCCAGTTCAAATGTTATTCTATAATCTTTTTTTTTTTCCCAGATGACCACAGCAAAATCAATTTCATTCTCCTATGAAGTTTTATAGCACTTTGTATGTAACATGAATTGGTTTATTTTTCATGATGTAGTTTCTGTGTGTGTGTGTGTGTGTGTGTGTGTGTGTGTGTTTGTGTTTAGTTTTACTTGTAAATTTATTAGCTTCTTGGATTTAGGACATGATACTTCATAAGATATTGGATACTCCAGTCTCTTCACACTATATGCTTTATATTATTTTATTATCTTTAATACACATTGCTTTATAAGCCATATAGGGAGAGAAAAATCAGAATAAAAGAAAAACTATGAGAGAGATAAAAAAAAAAAAAAAAGTGAACATGGCATGTGTTAATTTACTCTCCATAGTTTTTCTGGATGCAGATGGCATCCAAAGACTATTATACTTGCATTGGGTCACTGAACCACTGAAAAGAACCAAATCTTTCAAAGTTGATCATCACACATTCTTACTGTTATTGTATACAATGTATTCCTGGTTCTGATTGTTTCACTCTTCATCAGTTCATGTAAATCTTTTCAGGTCTTTCTAAAATCACTTGGTTCATTCAATAATATTTCATTATATTCATATACAACAGCTTGTTCAGCCATCCTCCAATGGATACCTGCTCATTTTCTAACTCTTTATTACCACAAAAACAGATGCTACAAACATTTTTGCACATGTGGGTCCTTTCCCTGCTTTATGATTTCCTTGGGATACAGACCCAGTAAAGGCACTGTACTCCTGGTACAGATCCCACTTCGTCATAGTGAATTATCCTGCTAATAAATTGCTATAATATCTTTGTTAATATTTTATTTAAAATTTGTGCATCAATATTCAGTAAGCAAATTATTCTCTAATTTTCTTTCTCTGTTTTAGCTCTTCTTGATTTAAGTACCAGTAACATATTTGCGTCACAGAAAAATTTTGGCAGTACTTCTTCCTTAGCTATTTTAAAAAACAGTTTACACAATACTGCAATTAATGATTTCTTAAATGTTTGGTCTAATTCACTTGTGACTCCATTTGGACCTGGAGCTTTTTTCTTAAGGAGTATATTAGTAGTTTGATCATTTTTTTTTTTTCTAAAATGGGACCATTTAAGTAATTTCTTTTCTTTTCTTTTAACATGGACAATTTATATTTTTGTATTTTAGTTCAATTGTTAGACTTGCTGTCACACAGTTGGGCAAATTAGCTCCTAATTATTTCTTTAATTTTTTTTTTTTTTGTCATTGGTAATAAGATCACCTTTTTCATTTTTGATGCTAGTGATTTTTTTTCCTTTCCTTTTTCTGTTCAAATTAAAGTTTTGTTTATTTTTTGGCTTTTTCATAAAACCAACTCTTAGTTTTAGTTATTAGTTCAATAGTTTTCTTAGTTTCAATTTTATTAATCTCTTCATTGAGTTTCAAAATTTCTAATTTGGTACTTAATTAGGGGTTTTAAATTTTTTTTTCTTTTTATTCATGTAGCTAGAGATATAATATTTCCCTTAAAAACTGCTTTGGTTGCATCACATAGGTTTTGCTATGTTGTCTTATTGTCATTTTCTGGGATGAAATTATGGATTGTTTCTGTGATTTGTTGTTTAATGAACTCATTTTTTAAAATTAGATTATTTAATTTCCATTAAGTTTATAGTCTATCTTTTCTGCCTCTATGTTTTATATATATATATATATATATATATATATATATATATATATTGCATTGCACTTTGAAAAAAAGCATATACTATTTCTACCTTTCTGCATCTGATTGTGAGATTTTTATGTTACAATATATGCTCAATTTTGGTATAAGTACCATGGACTGCCAAGAAAAGATGTATTCCTTTTTTCCTTATTTAATTTTCTCCAGAGTCTATTATATGTAGTTTTCTAGGCTTCTATTAGCTTCTCTAGTGTAATGCCAGAGAAACTGAGGCAAGATAGAGATTAGAGTATTTTTAATATTTTATTTAAAAGGGAGAGATTTACTGGGACCAAATGGACCCATAGTTTGGTCCCAGGGCTGACGGAGACTATCATCTACAGGAATCCAGCCACCAATGTTGGATACAAAGATTCTTTTAAAGGGTAACAAGAACGATGACATAATGGGGGGAAGCACCTGGTATGGGGATGACACAATGGGGGGAGCCACCTGGGATAGGGATGACATAAAGGGGGAAAGTACCAGAGAGGGAAAGGCACCCGATATTCTAATTAATTGGAATGGGGAAAAACAACTGATATTCTAATGAGGTCTAAGATGCAAAATCTTTATCCTATCAAACATTCTGATGATTAAGAGGGAAGGGTGGTGTTGCAGGATTGAGCATTACAATTAAGAACTGAGGCAGAACAATTTAGGGAAACCAAGGCAGGACAATTAGGGAAATTGAGTCAGAATAATAAAAGGAAACTGTGGCACAACATCTAGTTACCTTCTTTTTTTTTTTTATAGATTTGTCTGATTTTAAGAGGGGAAGGTTGAGGTCCCTCACTAGTAAAGTTTTACTATCTATTTCTTCTTGCAACTAAGATAAAATCTCTAGAATTTTGTTGCTCTACCACTTGGTGCATGCACATTTAGTATCTTTAATACTTCATTGTTTATAGGACTATTTATAAAGATGTATTTTCCTTCCCTTTCTTTTTTAATATGTTCTATTATTACTATTGCTTTATTTGATATCAGAATTGCTGCCCCCACTTTTTGTTTGTTTGTTTTTTTACTATAGCTGAAGCATAATAAATTCTGTTCCAAGCTTTTATCTTTACTCTGTATGTTTTGCTCTATATCAAATGTGTTTCTTGTAAACAAAATATTTTAGGATTTTGTTTTTTAATCCACTCTGCTATTTACATCCTTTTTATGGGATAGTTCATCCCATTCATATGATTATCAGCATTATATTTTCCTCCATCCTATTTTTTCCTCATATATACTTTTGTTTTCTCTTTCCAACCTGTCCTTTTTTTTGTATTTTGTATTGTTTGTATTATTTTTGTATATGTGTATTTTTTGTATTATTTTTACCCATCCCACCTACTGCCTTATCTCCTATAGCCCCTCTCCCTTATCTTAGTAGTATTTTTTAATCCACTCCATCCATTAACTTATCTTCTCTCTCCCCTTTCTCCCACCTCTGATCTTTTCCCCTAGTGTTTCTGCCCTTCTTTCTAAATGGCCCTTACCTTTTCTTTCTTCTATTTCCTCCTACATCTTTATAGATCAAACTTCAAGCAATGCTCACCTCCCCCCCTTTTTATCCTACATTGTAGAAGGTTTTTTGTACCTTTTCATATAAACTTAATTATTCCATTATTTCCCTTTCCTTTTATAATGTCCAGGTTAACTCCCTGGAATGCCTCAGGAGTGGCCAGAGTCAGAATAAATCAAAGTCCTTGGTCTTTAGGGGGAGAAGTGAAGGAGGCAGGTAAGCTGCTACAGCTTGCCAAAAATGTATTCTGGATTCTGGAGTCTGGAGTCTCCAGCCTCTCTCCTCCTTGTCCTGTTGCCAAGTGCCTTTCATTTCTCTGCCTCTGCCATCCAATCCTTGCCTACCATTATCTTACTACCTAACATTCAGCAAGCACCAATGGTGAGGAGAGCCATCATCTAAATATATGCTAATAGAGGTATTATCTCACATCAAATAGATAGCCTTAAGTGCTCTCTTGTAAGATTCAGTTTCAACCCTCTATACTCTTTTTCCAGTACAAACCTTTTCTACCCTTTAATGTCTTCTTCTTTGATGTCATCACATCAGAATACATTCATAGCCATACCCTTAGTTGATGTGATGGTCACCTTAGGCTGCCCCACAGAGGAATACAATCCTCAAGAGTTATGAAAATCATTTTCCCATCAAGGGATGTAAACAGTTTAACCTTTAAATAATATATATTTTCTCCTATTCACCTTTCTATGTTTCTCTTGAGTCTTGTGATGGTAGATTAATTTTCTGTTTAATTCTCTCTTTTTTAAGAGAAATGTTTGAAATTCTCTGACTTCATTGAACCTCCATCTCTTCTCCTGAAAGATGATGCTGAGTCTTTCTAGTAGTTAATTCTTGCTTGTAAACTTAGGTTCTTTGACTCCCAGAATATGGTTTTCCAGCTCCTTCTGTCCTTTATTGTAGAAGTTGCCAGATCCTGAACAATCCTGACTGTTGCTTGTTGATATTTGAAAATTGTTTGAAGTCTTACAACTTGCAATATTTTTTTTCCTTGAAATTATAGAACCATCTTGAATACGCACATATCTAATTTTTAAATTATGTTTTCTTAATTGTATTATTTATAGTTACAAAGATTATTTTTTGTTTCTTGATTTGTCTTCATGTTATAGTAAGATATTTTCATAAGAAATAAATGTTAAAAATAAAATTATTTTTGTTATAGCAGAAATATCAATGTTTGCTGATTGTAGTATGGTACTTAATCAAAATTCATGGCTCTTTAGCCTTTACTCAACAGAGGTAAGACTGATAAAATGTATTAGCATAGTTTAAGGTCAGTCCTTATGTTTTACATGAATAAGGAAGAGGGCTTTTGGAAAAATAGTGTAGTAAGTGTAAAATAATATTGGTATTTGGTTTGCTTCTTCTATGGTTATTTATTTCTGTTTATTACCAACTAGAAATGAACCTAAAAAGGATATTTTATTTTTCCCATATGTTTGTTTTTATTCAATATTCCTTATTCTAGATATAAATGCTTTGTTGATGAAGAAACGTGATATAAAAATACACATGTTTGATTTGATACTTGCCATTAATTAGCATACAGAGTGCTTCTTAGAGAAAGACATTCTTAAAGAATGACATTAAATCATTTTATATATACTGGTGTATTAAATAGCTATCTATATAATGAAGGATCACAAGGAGAAATTCAAGGGAATAATTAGATTCCTATTTAGGGCCTAATTATGCATTCCTAATGGGGCTTTTAACCACCCACTGAAGTTGATGGGAACCACACCTGCAGAAGGAGCTATGTTAAGTATGGCTCTATTATAGTACTAACTGGTTGGTAAATAATTTAAATCTACAAATTTTTTTGTGACTTAAAGTAATGGGAACAGCATTATTGGACTAGATTAGAAAGCAATAGAAACGAAAAAAGAAAAACATCTTTATGATTAAAAGTTTAAATTTGTTTTCAAAATTATAACATCTTTTTATGCTTATTATTCCTTCCCAGATAGTTTCTGGAATTAAAAAGGAAGAGGATTTGCATCTCTAAAAAATATTATGTGTATTTCACATAAAATCTTCAATGATATCCATTTTGAAGGAACACCTCAGTGGCATAGTTAATAGAGAACAGACTCAGAAATAGGGATATCTGGTTTCATAAACTGCATCTAATATTTAATACCTCTTTGAACCTGTTTTCTCACTTGGCAAATGGGAAAAAAAATAGCTATGAGGAGGGGAAAGAAAGAGAGAGGGAGGGTGGGAGGGAGGAAGGGAAGAGAAAAAAAAAGAGACACACAGAAACAGAGACAGACACAGAGAGAGAGAGAACAAGAACTAAGTTCATATATTTGTCTGACACTTTATGGCTGTTTCACTCTGGGCAAAGACATGTAACCTAAAAATATATAATTGTAGAAAAAATACTGATTTTTATTGGTAGAGACTTTCCTCACCTGGGAGTACCTTATAGCACTGAAAACACAGATTTAGGATTTTTCTTCCTACCCCTTCAACATTTATAAATTCTACCTTACAATTTTGTTCTGAGGTTTAATTGAAATGATATAGGCTAAGTGCTTTTCCAAATTTAATATATTGTAAAAATCACAATTATGACATTAATATTACAAAAATAACTTTTTGTTCAACTAGAATGTCCCACTTGGTCAAGATTCTTAAAGGGGGAGGGAGAGATTTACAAAAAGATGCTAAATTACTGATGAGAGCTATATTCTTTAGTAAGTATCATTAGATAGTTAGCTCTTGTTTCATGTAAATTTGAATTAGGCAAATTCAACTTTGCAACAGGAAAATCTTTGCTCTCATAGCAGTAGGGAAGGTGGCATCAGTGCCATTCATCCTTTCCTTACTTAGACCATTTATGTGAAATGATATTTGTCTAATGGGGAAGAATTAGATCTTATTTTGGATTGATGCCTGAGGATGGAATAAGGAAATCCATAAGTTCCAACATATAGGTGTTAACTTTAAATTTTCAAACTGTAGCTATATCAGATATGACTTGCAAGGAAATATTTGGAGTTAAATTTTATTTCCCTCTCATAATTAATAAAAATTGATATTCACCTTTCTACAATCCCAGAATGATTGAATATATCTAGCTTGATTGGAATTACTGATAGCTGTAATGTTTGTAAGAAAGACTGCATTGTCAATGTCCTTTTGTCAGAGAATAATATGGATATATATTTTTAAAGTTCAATTATTCCTTAGGGAGAAAGCTTTTTTTTTTCTTTTTAAGCTCTGGATCTCCCCAAAAATGGGAACCATCCGTGACTAAAAGTGAAAATAATATTTTTCCTTTGCTTCACTTGTAAATATAGGATTATAATTAGTTTGTATTTTAGGAAGAATTTGGCCCTGCATATTACTCTTTTTCATTATTTTATAAAAACATATTAACCAAATAAAAAAGTATAACCAAATAAGATTTTTCAAATCTCAATACTTATAGTTTGTTTCTCTCCCTCCTGTTTTTACTTCATTCCCAATTTTATATTTATGATTCAAGATAAGAGAAATGACACATATTGGGATATATGTCAGGATTTTAATTCTTTTTTTTTCACAGATATATTGAGAAAACTCATAAACAGAACAATTTATAAAGAATGCAATTTTAAATTACCATAGCCTATAGCAACACATGGTAAGAGGGAAGTAGGTCACCAGCCTCCATTCTAGAACAGCAGTGCAGAATTCACCCGAAATAAAGTGAATGTTTACATCTTCCTCACCATACTAGCTCAGTACTTTTCACAGGTGCTCTTAACTTCTATTCACCAGGTCCTTATCTATTTTTATTTTTTCACATATGCTTTACATGGGCTTGATTTCACTTTACCTATCATAAAACTCCTTCTCATGTTAAGATCAGTTACCCAGAGTAATTTGAGCTTAAATCTAGTTAGAACATATTAAAACTTAACAAATTTTGGAAGAATGTCTGATCAATAACAAATCTTTGTTTCCAAGTTCCAAGTTCCAAGACTTTTGAGGGAGTTCCAAAAAAATGAATTATATAGGTGAGACAGAAAGAATTTGCAAAGTAATGTTAGCAAATTTATTTTTTTGTAAAAAAAAAAAAAAAGCCACTATTCAATTATTTGCAGTTACAGAAATATTGAAGCTCCCAATTAAATTTTTGCTATTCTTTCTTGTCAGAAGATCTTTTCAAAGTTACACATTGCTCACCTTAAATTATCAGTAGCTGTCCCTGATTAATCTATCAATAATACAATCATCACTCATTACAAATTATTCTTAGCATATTACTGTCATTTTGAAATTTTTACTTCCTGGAAATTTTCCAATAATCCATGAAGTCTCCATTTTGTGTTTGTTTTGTTTTGTTTGAAGAGAGATTATTCAACCATCTGACTGGGAAATCAAAATGGAATTTGTGTATGGAAATGTTTCAAAAAGTCTTGATTCACTCTGACAGCCTAGATTGAACTCAATATGAATTGAGTTCAATTGAACTCAATTGAATAGTAATAAAAGCCTAAGGTACAATAAAACGGTACCCATAAAACTCTTCTCATAGTTTTTTTTGCTTTCCATTGCTGGATCTATTCTTGCTAGCAAAAGTTAGGCACCTCATTCTTACTATTCAAAAGAAATGGCATTTTAAAATGAGAATATTTTTAAAATGTTTTCTTTAGATATATTTATTATCTATCTATCTATATAGTTCTATATCTCTATGAGTTTGTAGGTGTGCACACATTATATATATATATATATATATATATATATATATATATATGCACAAATAGCTCTATATATGCATATGTATACATAAATGTATATATATACATATATATATGTGTGTGTGTGTGTGTGTGTGTAATTCTGACATTGTTAACATTGTAGCCTCCATTATGTAGCAGGTGCTGTGCTAATTACTTTATAAATATGATCTCATTCAATCCTCACTAGCATTAAATTCTAGCATTAGAAGGTATTTTACAAGGGTAAAAGAAGGTGACAGTATTGTGCCAAAGTTCCCTTTTAATGTTGTAACCCAGTTTCTCCAATTGTCCTATTTAGTTATTCTACCTCAGGTTCTAACCTTTCCCTCTTAATGTTTGATGAGATAAAGGTCTGACCCAAAACCCTAGGCTATAATCATTCCCTCTTAAATGGTTGATGAGATGAAGGTTTTATATATTTAGGTTATAGACATTCCTTCTTAATGTTTGACAGGATAAAGGTTTATCCATTTTAGACATCATTAGAATATCAGTAACCTCCCTCCATTGTGTCATCCTAGGGGCCTCCCCCACCATTAGGTTATCCCCACTTAGGTATCTCCCCCATTATGCCACTGTTCTTGTTATCCTAGAAAAAAGCTTGCTGTCCCAATATTCAGGACTGGATTCTATGAGATGATAGTCTCCTCCAGCCCTGGAATGAAAATACATTTGGTCCCAGTATCTCTCCATTTAATAAACTATTGAATTGGTCTCTAACCTCTATCTTGCTCAGTTTCTTTGGCATTACAACAGGTTACCTGAATAGAAGCCCAAATTGATTCAATTTGCTTTTAGTGCATGAGAGTAGGAGGCATTTATCTGCTTCTCACTCTCCACTTCCAGAGTCCCTCTTTAAGAATCACTTAGAGAAATGACCAACAGGATGATTTCAGAAAGGCCTGGAGAGACTTACACAAACTGATGCTGAGTGAAATGAGCAGAACCAGGAGATCATTATATACTTCAACAACAATACTACATGATGATCAATTCTGATGGACCTGGCCATCCTCAGCAATGAGATAAACCAAATCAGTTCCAATGGAGCAGTAATGAACTGAACCAGCTACGCCCAGAGAAAGAACTCTGGGTGATGACTAAAAACCATTACATTGAATTCCCAATTCCTATATTTTTGCCCACCTGCATTTTGGATTTCCTTCACAGGCTAATTGTACAATATTTCAGAGTCCGATTCTTTTTGTACAGCAAAATAACGTTTTGGTCATGTATACTTATTGTGTATCTAATTTATATTTTAATATATTTAACATCTACTGGTCATCCTGCCATCTGGGGGAGGGGGTGGGAGGAAGAAGGGGAAAAATTGGAACAAGAGGTTTGGCAATTGTCAATGCTGTAAAGTTACCCATGTATATAACCTGTAAATAAAAGGCTATTTTAAAAAATAAATAAATAAAAGAAAAAAAAAAAAAGAATCACTTGGAAACCTTTGAGACTCATTTTGACAATCTATATTACCTGGTCTGGGTTCTTAGTACTTTGATCTACAGTATCTTAATCCTAAGGGCACTTTTCAATATCTAACTCACAGATCCTCTCTTGACCCAAATCCTTAAGCTCAGAGTTGAGGATTATTGTTGCATTTTCAAATGTTTTTGACATATAGATTATCAGATTCCTCAACTGCTATGATCTATATTTTCATACTACTAGAAGGTGGAGGTTAGATGCAAGACCTGTGATTAAAGTCAAAGAAGCATTTATTAAACATCTCTTATACATCCAAAATTTCTACAACTAAATAGGTTGCATCATAACTTAAGATATGATGCTTACTTACTTACTGGGTTGTTGACCCTGAAGCCATAATGGATAATGCTGCTTCAGGGAAGGACACATGTTTCACCTGACTTTAGAATCCTCAGCCTCTTCTTATTAGAATTGAAAAGAAGAGAACCATAAGAGGTAATAGTTACAGAATTACAAGGAAAGAAATAGAACTAGTATCTCAATCATATACTTTTCATTTCTAATATTTGCCTGTGATTTCTCAAACTTTCCCTTGGTCTAGAGAACATAAGTGTTGAACTTGAGGCTGTCCTATACAGAGAGGGACTAAGTATCTTTTCTCTTTGCCCAATTGCTTGTTCTTTGGCACATTACCAATATTTTTTACTATGTCCCTGTAGAAAGGCTACTTTTCAACAATTTTGCTCAAAAATAACTGCACTCTGAATCAAGAAACCTGGGTTCTAGTTAAGATTTTATTTTCTAGATAATCCAAGTCATTATTAATCAGAGAAATGCAAATTAAGACAACTCTAAGATACCACTACACACCTGTCAGATTGGCTAAGATGGCAGGAAAAAATAATGATGATTGTTGGAGGGGATGCGGGAAAACTGGGACATTGATGCATTGTTGGTGGAGTTGTGAACGAATCCAACCATTTTGGAGAGTAGTGTGGAACTATGCTCAAAAAGTTATCAAACTGTGCATACCCTTTGATCCAACAGTGTTACTACTGGGCTTATATCCCAAAGAGATCATAAAGAAGGGAAAGGGACCTGTATGTGCACGAATGTTTGTGGCAGCCCTCTTTGTAGTGGCTAGAAACTGGAAACTGAGTGGATGCCCATCAGTTGGAGAATGGCTGAATAAATTGTGGTATATGAATATTATGGAATATTATTGTTCTGTAAGAAATGACCAACAGGATGATTTCAGAAAGGCCTGGAGGGACTTACACAAACTGATGCTGAGTAAAATGAGCAGGACCAGGAGATCATTATATCCTTCAACAACAATACTATATGATGACCAATTCTGATGGACCTGGCCATCCTCAGCAATGAGATCAACCAGATCATTTCCAATGGAGCAGTAATGAACTGAACCAGCTACGCCCAGAGAAAGAACTCTGGGTGATGACTAAAACCATTACATTGAATTCCCAATCCCTATATTTATACCCACCTGCATTTTTGATTTCCTTCACAAGCTAATTGTACAATATTTCAGAGTCTGATTCTTTTGTACAGCAAAATAACGGTTTGTCATGTATACTTATTGTGTATCTAATTTATATTTTAATATATTTAACATCTACTGGTCATCCTGCCATCTGGGGAGGGTGGGGGTAAGAGGTGAAAAATTGGAAGAAGAGGTTTGGCAATTGTTAATGCTGTAAAGTTACCCATACACATAACCTGTAAATAAAAGGCTATTAAAAAAAAAAAAAAAGATTTTATTTTCTTATTTATTTCTCTGTTTAAATGAGAAGATTTAATATGGTGATCTCTGAGGTGCCTTCTAGCTTTGTCTGTGCATACTATAAGAATTAGATTGACCTCATAAATTATTCTAAGTTCTTGTTCATTTCTAAAATATACTTAGAGGATATAATGATGGGATGGCTTAAAATTCTTTTGTTTTTTACTGTTTTTTCTTAAATAATGTTTCTGTTTCCCTCCACAATCTCTTTCTCTGAAATGTGCTTATTAGATTTCCAGCTTAGGAAAATGACCTTCACATTAGGTAGTCAATAATAATTAATTAAAATAGAAAATCAGAAACTTTTCCTCTGGCATAGGAGCTTGCTTTACTAAGAGCAAAGCAAGTTTTTATTTATTTATTGTTTTTACAGTTTTTACTATTTCACTCCCTGGTCAGAGTATCCAGAGTTCTCAGAATCCAATCCTTCAATCCCTACCCTTTTGATGAAACAGAGCCTCTTTACTGCCTATTTTCTGAGTACACTTTGTAGTACTTGCCCCAGGTTAAAAAAAAAAAAAATGTTATAACTATTCTTTCTCTACACTCTGCCATTTAAGATTTTTAAAGTAGGAGCTATATTTTTTATTTATTTGTGCCCCTAAGATTTAGCACAACATTTTGTGCAAGGTGGATAGACAGTTAATGGATCTTTGTTGATTTGAATTGGAGAATCTTTATCAATAATTATAACTACACATTTTCCTATAATATTAGAAGTACCAAGTTATCTGCCACTATTGATTCCAGATTACACTGTTATGCATATTATTTCATTAATTCTCTCACTCATCTTTTAATCAAATGAAATAACAATTACCTGGTTAAATAATTGGTAAAGATCCTGATTGACCAATGTCTTAAATCTAGGTGTGGAAGTATTGCCCAATAAAGAAACTGCCTAAGTCATTCTATTACTACATTTTTAAGACCTACATAATGTACCATTACAGCCAGTTTTCTGCCACATAGAATGCTTTTTATAGAAAGTGCTCCTTTTCCAAATGATGAATGTCATATCTTCTTGTCATGTGTAGGAAAATGGTAATTCTTTTCAAGAAAGTAATGAAAAGGTATTTCTGCCACAAGGCAGCTGCCTCCTACCCTTTTCAGGGAATGATATAGGATCAAGTTGAATAGGTCAGGAAACTATATCCAGTACTTGAAATAGTTGATTTTGATAGTCAAAAGACAATAAAGCACTATAGTACAGGATAAGCTGAGCTAGCCGATATAGCTGATCAAATCAGCCACTTTTCTGAGACATCACCAAAAAATATTTTTCACAATTATATATTAATTCTATAAGATTGTCTCATGGAAACATTTTATTTTTGTATTTGAATATATGCCTTTAATTTTCTGTCCTAAGAAATCCCCAAAGGAAAACAATAAAGAAAGCAACAATTCTATAATCCCTGGTATACTGAAATGGAAATACCTGCTATTGCTTTATTTTGTGAAATGGTAAGAGTCACAACTCCTCAAGGAATGTCAATAATTAAAAGAAAAGTATCACCCATATGCCAAGGATCTTTTGGTGAAATATTAGTATATTTGTTTGCTATATGCTTATTTGGTTTAAAGTTTGAAATTTCTTGTTGCATTTTTTTTTTAATTGAAATCAAAAGTATTTTCATCCTGAGCAGCACAAATTGTATCAAAAATCTATTTACTATTCATTTGTTTTACTTTTATTTTACTTTTTCCCAAATATATGTCAACAATTTTTAGCATTCATTTTTACAGAATTTTGAAATACAAATTTTTCTCCCTCCCTCTATCCTCCAGTTCTTTTTTTCCAAAATTGGGAAGAAATTTGATTTTCATTATACTTGTGCTGTCATATTAAATACATTTCCATGTAGAGGACCTCAGATATTGGGGAACTCTGAGAAAAGTAGCAAAGATATATATACAAGCAAAGATATATATACATCAGGGTGTTAAACTCAGTGTGATTGATGAGATGATGATTCTCTAGTTCACATATACTTAGTACATAATATGGTCATGTAATGGTTCTCTAGTGCACATGTATTTAGTGTGCTGTAATGATGTAATCCTACTGAGATATGGGCTGAGAGGACTGAAAATAAGACATTCCATCTTTCACTATCCTCCTGGTGGCTCTCCTGCCTCCTGCACTCCTCCACTAAGCTCAAGACTGGGTCAGACTGTGACAGACACAGACTGTGAAGGAGACAATAAAGATTTTAAACACTATTCCTGTCCGTCCTCATGGTGACTATCCTGCTAAGATCAAGGCTGGTCCCAAGATCCTCAAGAAAGCTAGCCCAGACTTTACATTTTGGTGTCCAAACATGGAGCATGAAAGAAGCACACTACTTTTTGCTGCTCTGGACATAAGGATCTACACTCAGTAGCTCGGCTGATACAATCCTAAATTCAGTGGAGAAGTCCCTGTGACCCAGAAATAAAGGTGAGTGCATAAACAGACAAACAGAAAATTTTGATGAGGGCTAAACTGGTCACTTTCATTTTCAGCTGAAATGGGACAAATACTAAGAAAAGAGCCTTCCCCATCCCAAGGTAAGTGTGTAGCAAGCATAGTTAGGTTAAGAAAGAAGCAAGGTTTGTTGGTAACTTGGAAGTAGATCACTCTTAAAAATATTAGAGTGGATGTCTCCTTAGTTACCTAAGGAAGAAAAATTAGAGTGAGATATGTGGAAACTAGTGGGAGTGGAGAGCAACTAATTGAATATTATGAAGCTATGGGTCCTGACTAAATTCCTGAGAAAACATTCTATAAATACAATATAATACAATTGGCTTTAAAGAATCCCACAAGTTTTAAAATAAGGAAAAAGGAGAAAGAGCAGGAGGGGGATGGTACTGACAAAGCAGTTGGAAAGCCTGAAGAATTGGACAACAAAAGAATTAAATAAAATGCTGATAAAGTTAAGGAGGGTGGTGCTTCTCAGCAGGCGCCCTGAGGACATTGCCCTGAGGGCATTGCTGATCTCCTGATCCTCCCCCTTGAACTTTGTCTTTGAGGGTGAGGGAGGAGGAAGAGTGAAAAGGGCAATGATACCATCAGCACCACCCATGCAACAGTTTTGTCCACCCCCTATGTCATGATTACAAAAGGCATTAGTTCAGACAAGATTAGAGGAGAAGCAATAAACTGGGAAAAACATTTTTACAATCAAAGGTTCTGATAAAGGCCTCATTTCCAAAATATATAGCAAGTTGACTCTAATTTATAATACATCAAGCCTTTCTCCAATTGATAAATGGTCAAAGGATATTAATAGACAACTCTCAGATGAAGAAATTGCAACTATTTCTAGCCATATGAAAACATGGTCCAAGTCATTATTAACCAGAGAAATGCAAATTAAGACAACTCTGTGATACCACTACACACCTGTCAGATTGGCTAGAGTGATAGAGAAAGATAATGAGCAATGTTGGAGGGGATGTGGGAAAACAGGGACACTGATACATTGTTGGTGGAATTGTGAATACATCCAACCATTCTCAGAGCAATTTGGAACTATGCTCAAAAAGTTATCAAACTCTGCATATCCTTTGATCTAGCAGTGTTACTACTGGGCTTATATCCCAAAGAAATCTTAAAGAAGGGAAAGAGACCTATATGTGTAAGAATGTTTGTAGCAGCCCTCTTTGTAGTGGCCAGAAACTGGAAACTGAGTGGATGCCCATCAATAGGAGAATAACTGAATAAATTATGGTATATGAACATTATGGAATATTATTGTTCAGTAAGAAATGACCAACAGGATGATTTCAGAAAGCCCTGGAGAAACTTACACAAACTGATGCTGAGTGAAATGAGCTGAACCAGGAAATCATTATACACATATTATTATTGTTTACACTACGATATGATGATCAATTCTGATGGACCTGGCCCTCTTCAACAATGAGATGAACCATATCAGCTCCAATAGAGTAGTAATAAATTGAACCAGCTATACCCAGGGAAAGAACTCTGGGACATGACTATGAACCACTTCATAGATTTCCCAATCCCTATATTTTTGCCTGCCTGCATTTTTTATTTCCTTCATAGGCTAATGATACACTATTTCAAAGTTCGATTCTTTTTGAACAGTAAAATAGCTGTTTGGACATGTATACTAATATTGTATTTAATTTCTACATTAACATATTTAACATGTATTGTTCAGCCTGCCATCTGAGGGAATAGGTGGGGGGAAGGAGGGGAAAAATTGGAACAAAAATTTTGGCAATTGTCAATGCTATAAAATTACCCATGCATATAACTTATAAATAAAAATAAAATTTTTAAAAAGGCATTAGTTAAAGCTAAAGAGGAAGGACAGGACACATCTGATTTGAAAATAGAAGCATACCCTGTGAATGAAGAGTTTGACCCTTCAAGTGAAGAAAGAAGAAGATACACTCCTTTTAATATGGAAATTATCAAAGATCTGAAAAAGACTTGCACTCTTTATGGGTCTACATGGTCTTATGTTAAGGTGATATTAGAGAATTTGGCTTATGAAATTTTAACCCCTAGTGATTACAAATTTATAGCAAAGACATGTTTAGAACCTGGGCAAAACTTGTGACATTCTGAGTATAGTGAACTCTGTAGAATATAAGCCCAAGGAAATAGGCAACCTGGATTAATATATCAGTCACATCTGCACAGCTAAAAGGTGTAGTTCATTATGCAGACACTTTAGTACAGAATACTTACCCTGTGGCAGCATATGAGCAAATTGCTCAGCTGCTATCAAAGCATGGGGCACCCTCACATAAAGAAAAGTTAGAGGGGAAGCTTTCATGAAAATAACACAAGGTCCAAATGAACCCTTTACTGATTTTTTGGGACATCTGCAGACAGCTGTCATAGGAACTATTGGTGAAAATGCACCTACAGAAATTATGATAAGGCAGCTTGCTAGAGAAAATGCTAATGAGGTTTGAAGAAGAACTATACTGGGAGAATGCTCCTTTAGAGAAGATCATAAGACATTGTCCCACAGTGGGCATAAATACCTTTTATATCCAGGCTATGATGCAGATGAGAAGAAAGGGTCCCTTTTGGCAAGGGACTTCCGGAGAGATTCGTCAATGCTGTCAATGTTGTAAAGTGGGGCATTTGAAAGCTCAATGTTGGCATAAAGATAGAGTGAGAAAACTGGGTGGGAAAACAAGACCCAAAATCCTATGTCCAAAATGCAACAATCAGAATCTAGATTGACTCGGGGAAACAGGAAATGGGGCTCAGTTCCACAGTCCCAGGCAAAAAACACTTGGTACATGATGGAAGTCAATGTTACATGCAGAGAATCTTTAGAAGTTCAGTACTCCTACATGTCAATCATCCGAGAAGCAATCTAATGGGGGAAAGAGTTAACAATTGGGGAGAATAAAGTTGTATGCAGCTGGGACTATTGAGATATCTCCTGGAGAGTGAAATATGTCCCTGTTCTACCTAGAAATCCTTTGCCTCCAGGCCATAGTAGGTTTAACCATTTCACCTCATGAAAGTGCTTACAAAACAGTGTCTATCCATACACTTATTTGGGAAACTGGGGAGTGTGTAGATAATACCCCACCCACTAATACAAACAGACAATGTGTGACATCACCTAGGAGAAGTAGCATCAGGTTTACTGACATGTACTCCTAATAGGCAATTTGGTGATATTTACCCAGATTTTGACCCCAACAACAAAATCCAGGAATATTCTGGACTGCAGCTATTACAACTGACCATCCTATGTTCACTATCTATGTAAATGACATACCATTGAAAGGATTAGTAGACACAGATGCAGATCATACAGTCATTAGAGGTTCTACTTGGCCCAATCACTGGCCAAAGATTAAGGCAGACACCTATGTGTCTGACATAAGAGGATCTATAGCAGCTGCATCATCCCAGATTGGCAAATTTTGTTAGCCACAGCTCCAAATTTTACACATGGCTCTCCATTAAAGCTAACTGGATTGTCACATAATTGGCCATGGATTTTTGAAGAAAAGGTTTTTAAAGTTCCTCTTAAAGGACCAACTATCTTTACAGATGCATCCAAACATAACATTTGTGCTATATACTCTCATGACTTAACTATAAAATGAGTAGTCAGAACTCCTTTTCAGTCCATTCAGCAGAGTGAATTGTATGCAATCGTGCTTGCTCTTACTTATTATCCAGGAGATGTAAATATCTCTGATTCAGCTTATTCAGTAGGTGAAATACAATGTGCTACTCTTTTGGGATGGATATTTGAAGGTGAAACAGGAATTTTTACTCTTTTTGTAGCTGAAAAAATCCCCAAGAATCTATACAGAAGAGACATCTTACAATAGTTAGGATTAGAATTGTGTACTTCAACTTTTTAGACAGGGCTGCAATTAAAGGCCTCCCTGCACTCTCACCTGTTCCCATTCAACAGAAAACTGATACACCAGTGTGGGTAGAACAGTGGCCCTTAGCTAGTGATAAAATTCAGACCTTATTAGATATAGTCCAGGAGTAACTTGACCAAGGACACTTACAATCTTCTCTAAGTCCTTGGAATTCCCCTGCATTTGTTGTAAGAAAGAAATCTGGAAAATGGAGGATGTTGACAGATTTAAGAAAAGTAATGAACAGATGGAAACTATGGGAACTCTTCAGTCTGGACTACCATATCCTACTCAATTGCTTAGAAAATGGCCTCTTTGGGTTATAGACATTAAGAATTGTTTCTATTCTATCCCTCTAGATAAGGAGGATATGAAAAAGTTTGCCTTTTCAGTTCCCAGCATTAACTTAGCTAAGCCTTATAAAAGATATGAATGGACAATTTTGCCACAGTGAATGAAAAGTAGCCCTGCTTTGTGAAAAATGTATGTGGCTGCTGCTCTTATTCCACTAAGAAAAGCATTTCCAAAAGTTATGTTATTACATTACATGGATGATATCTTAGGGTATGCACCTGAGGAGCAAATGTTAGAAGCTTATCTATAAAAGACCATAGAAACACTAAGGAACTAAAAATTACATATATCTCCAGAAAAAATTCAAAGGCACATTCCTTTTCAATATTTAGGATGTGAAGTATATTCCAAGATCCTTACAGGACAAAAACTTTCTTTAAGAACAGAAAAATTGAACGCTTTAAATGACTTTCAGAAATTGATAGGAAATATCCAATGGATGCTTCCAGTGTTAGGCTTAACTACCTATCAATTATGACTATTATGTGATATTTTAAGGGGAGACAACACATCTCCCCTTAAACACATCATACCAGCTTACAAAAGAAGCTCAAGAGGTTTTGAGAGAGATTGAACTGGCTTTATCTATTGGTTAAAAGAGTCATTCAAAAACCCTTGAAAATATCAGTTTTAGCTACAAAAGAGGTCCCCACAGCAGTCCTTCATCATGGACACAATGTGATAGAGTGGGTGAACCTCCCAGAATAATCAGACCAAAGACTTACTCTTTACCCAGTGCTTGTGGCTAGAATTGTATTAAAGGCCATTAAGAAAGTAATATAATTATCTGGGATAAAACCTGATGAGATATATACCTTTTATATCAATGCACAAATTAATGTATTCTGTGAAACCATCCCAGATTGGCAAATTTTGTTAGCCACAGCTCCAAATTTTACACACGGCTCTCCATTAAAGCTAACTTGATTGTCACATAATTGGGCATGGATTTTTGAAGAAAAGGTTTTTAAAGTTCCTCTTAAAGGACCAACTATCTTTACAGATGCATCCAAACATAACATTTGTGCTATATACTCTCATGACTTAACTATAAAATGAGTAGTCAGAACTCCTTTTCAGTCCATTCAGCAGAGTGAATTGTATGCAATCGTGCTAGCTCTTACTTATTATCCAGGAGATGTAAATATCTCTGATTCAGCTTATTCAGTAGGTGAAATACAATGAATTGCCACAACCCAAATAAAATTTGTAGCCTCTAATATATATCAGCTCTTTAAGGAACTTCAAAAGCAAGTGAGAAAGCATCCAAGGAAGATTTATATCTTGCATGTATAATCTCATAGTGGACTTCCAGGTCCTATTTTTCATGGAAATTCAAAGGCAGATCACCTTCTAACCATGTTGTCCAATACTCCTTTATTTCAGGCAGCCCAAGAATTTCATTCTAAATATCATCAGGCTGCTCGAGTTTTACTTTTACAACTTGGAATAACAATAGAGGAAGCTAGGAGAATAGTAAAAGCCTATACAATTTGCCTTCCTTTTCATGCTCCTACACTCCCATCAGGAAAAACCCTCATGGTTTGAGACACAATGAAATTTGGCAAATAGATGTGACCCATTATAAATCTTTTGGTTGTCCGTCTTTTATCCATGTAGTAGACACCTTTTCAGGATTTACTTTTGCAAAACCAGCAGCAAAAGAGATAGCCCATGTAGTCACTGAATTCCTCATACAAGCTGTTGAAATTATGGGTGTGCCACAAGCAATAAAAACAGATAATGGACCTGCATATACTTCTAAACATTTTGCACTCTTTTGTGTACACTATCAGATTTTATTATAGCTTTTTATTTACAAGTTATATGCATGGGTAATTTTACAGCATTGACAATTGCCAAATCTTTTGTTCCAATTTTCCCCTTCCTTTCTCCCAACACCTCCCCTCCGATGGCAGGTTGACCAATACATAACTGTTAAGTATGTTAAAGTATAAATTAAATACAATATAAGCATACATGTCTTAACAGTTATTTTGCTGTACAAAAAGAATCAGAGTTTGAAATAGTGTACTATTAGCCTGTGAAGGAAATCAAAAATACAGGTAGACAAAAATATAGTGATTGGTAATTCTATGTAATGGTTCATAGTCATCTCCCAGAGTTCTTTCGCTGGGTGTAGCTGGTTCAATTCATTACTGCTCTATTGGAGCTACTTTGGTTGTCTCATTGTTGAAAAGGGCCACGTCCATCAGAATTGATCATCATATAGTATTGTTGTTGAAGTATATAATGATCTCCTGGTCCTGCTCATTTCACTCAGCATCAGTTCAAGTAAGTCTCTCCAGGCCTTTCTGAAATCTTCCTGCTGGTCATTTCTTATCGAACAATAATATTCCATAATATTCATATACCACAATTTATTCAACCATTCTTCAATTAATGGGCATCCATCCACTCTGTTTCCAGTTTCTAGCCACTACAAAGAAACCTGCCACAAACATTCATGTATATACAGGTCCCTTTCCCTTCTTTAAGATTTCTTTGATACTCTAATTCTCAAGGATAGGCAATAGTAGAGAGGAGAAACAGAGATATCAAGATGCTCCTCCAAAAAACAAAAGAAAGGGGGAGCCACAAGTAACCCTAGAGAACTTTTAAATTTAGCTCTTTAAATTTTTGACTTTTTGATAAACATGCACTGGCTCCAGCAGATATGTTTTATAATCCACCAGAAGGGCAGTGTCCAGTGGAGAATGACTCCACTATCTTTAGATAATCACCAGGTGATATGGAGAGATCCAGAAAGTAGTGAATGGAAGGGAACAAATAGGTTAACTGCTTTGGGGAGAGGGTTTGCTTGTATCTCTACAGATGGAGAAGGAATCAGATGGGTGCCAACAAGCCGTATTTGCCTTTTCCATTGGAGAGAGATGGAGAAGATTCTTGAAACAAAGGAAAAGACTTAAGATCCATTGGGTGATTCCATCTCTGACCACGTATGCCACTGAAAAAGCATGACAGTGAACATCAAAAATTGTTGATGAGACTACTGCAGGACTTCAAAACTAGGAGGATCCATTGGATTCCTTTATACATGATGAAACTGTTGCAGGATGTTAAAACTTGCAGCAATCATTGGATTCCCTGACACATAAAGTAATAGACAATAAATTGGTTTTGGACTATCTCTATGCTGCTGAAGGAGGTTTAGGTGTGACTGTTCTTTATATACTCTCTTTCTAGGACTTATAAACATGTATAATTCCTCATGTTGATTCAAATTGTTTGTTACATCACTACTAGCCTGTGTTATATTACTATGTACTTGTGTAATACCTCCCATGGATTTATGTGTACCTGTTTCAAGTAAGACCCTTCAGCCCAATGGAAACTTGCTAACAATATCTGGCTTAACTCCCCATTTCCCTTTGGTCTCCTTCCTGAGAATTCAGGGAGGGCATTATCACCTCCTTTTTTGTGTTTTTACCTCCCTTCCTGAGAAATCAGGTGGCCACCTGTGTTCTAAACAAAAGAAAGCAGGAGAAGTAGAGAACTGCAGATATTGGGGAACACTGAGAAAAGTATACTTGAAGCAAAGATACTTACAGCAGGGTATTAACTCAGTGTGATTGATGAGCTGATGGTCATCTAGTTGACATATACTTAGTTTGGTGATGTAATGGTTCTCTAGTTCACACATATTTAGTGTGCTGTAATGTTGTAATCATAT
This sequence comes from Sarcophilus harrisii, assembly GCF_902635505.1. Lineage (NCBI taxonomy): Eukaryota > Metazoa > Chordata > Mammalia > Dasyuromorphia > Dasyuridae > Sarcophilus > Sarcophilus harrisii. The sequence continues at coordinate 421,752,427 of NC_045426.1, forward strand.
TGAGGTATTTAACGGCTGAGAGGACTGAAAATGAGACATTCCATTTTTTTACCATCCTCCTGGTGGCTCTCCTGCCTCCTGTACTCCTCCACAAAGATCAAGACTGGGTCAGACTGTAACAGATACAGGAGGAGACAGACTGTGAAGGAGACAATAAAGACTTTAGACTCTCTTCTTGTCCATCTTCATGGTGACTATCCTCCTAAGATCGAGGCTGCTCCTAAGATCCTTGAGAAAGCTAGCCCAGACATTTCTACATTAGTTTCAGTGGTGAAAAGATCAGAACAAAAGAAAAAAAAAAACATGAAAAAAAAAATAAAGTAAGGAAAAAACAAACAAAAAACCCCCACTTCTATCTATATTCTGAGTCCATCAGTCCATCTTTATCTCAATGTGGATAGCACTTTCCTTCATGAATCCTTTGTACTTGTCTTGGGATCATTTTGTTGTTGAGAAAAGTTGAGTCAGTAATAATTGAACATCTCACAAGTTGCTGATACTGTGTACAATATTTTTCTGGTTTTGCTCATTTCACTCTGCATCATTTCATAGTAGTTTTTTCTACAATCTGCCTGTTCATAATTTCTTATTGGGCAATAGTATTCTATGATATCTATCTTCCATAGCTTGTTCAGTCATTCCTCAGTTGATGAGCATCCCTTCAGATTTCAATATTTTACCTACATGAAAAGGGCTGTTATAAATAGTTTTGCACATATAGGTCTTTTCCCCTTTTTATGATCTCTCTGGAACACTGACATAGTAGTGGTATTATTGAAACAAAATGCATGCATTGTTTGGTTGCCCTTTGGGTATAGTTTAAGATTGTTCTCTAGAATAGTCCCTTTCTTCTCTCATTGCTATAGCTAACATTTCTAGTAATATGCTGAATAATAGTTGTAATAATGGGCATCTTTGCTTCATCCTGATCTTACTGAGAAATATTCTTGTTTATCCCCATTAAATATAATGATTGTTGATGGTTTTAGATAGATGCTGATTATCATTTTCCAGAAAGCTCCTTTTATTTATATGTTCTTTAATGTTTTTAATAGTAATGTGTGCTATATTTTTTCAAAAGCTTTTCTAGCATCTATTGTGATAATAATATGACTTCTTTCAGTTTTGTTATTGCTATGGTCAATTTTGTTGATAGTTTTTCTAGTACTGAATTGAGCCTACATGTATGGCATGAATCTCACCTTATAGGATGTTATACTTTTGATAATTTCCTGTCATCAATTTGCTAGCGTATTTTGTTCAATTATTTTGCATCAATATTCATTATGAAATTTAGTCTGTAATTTATTTTTTAGTTCTAGCTTTTCCTGATTTAGGTATCTCCATATTTGTGTTTTAAAAGAATTTGATAGGATTTCTTCTTTGGATATTTTCCCAGTTTACTTAGTATTGCAATTAGTAATTTTTTTAATGTTTAATAGCATTTGCTTATGAAATCTTCTGTTCCTGGGGGTTTATTTTTCTTCTTGAGGAGTTAAGTAATGAATTGTTCAATTTCTTCTTTGAAGATATTTGTTTGTTTTTTACACATTCTACTCTGTTAATCTGAGTATTTTTTTTACATAAACATTCATCAACTTCACTCATAATTTGAGATTTTTTGTCATATGATTGGGTAAAATATATCTTAAAGATTGCTTTAATTTCTTCATCCTTGGCAATTTCATTTTTTTTTTCATTTTTGACACTACATATTTGGTTTTCTTCTTTCTTTTTGAAAATCAAATTAATTTTTGCCTTATTTACATTAATGCTGTTATTCTCTTTCATTAAATTATTGATTGTTTCTCTGATTTGTTCTTTGACTTATTCTTCAGGATTATTTAGTTTCTAATTAGTTTTATACCTATCTTCCCTCTGCCTTTTGCTGAATATAATTTTATTGAATTATAATCTGAAAATAAATACAATTAATATGTTTTCCTTTCTAAGTTGGATTTTGAGGGGTTTATTTGTTTGTTTGTTTTTGCCCTAATACAATGTCAACTTTTGTGAAGGAGTCATATGCTACTGAGAAAAAGGCATATTTCTTTCTGTTCTCATTCAGTTTTCTCCAAAGATATTTCATATTTAACTTTTCTAATATTTTATTTGCTTCCTTAGTTTTTTTTTTCTGTTAATATCTTTCACTGGATTTATTAAGTTCTAAGAAAGGAATATTGAGATACCTACTAGTATAGTTTTGCTGTCTATTTCTTCCTGTAACTCATTTAGCTTCTTTAGGGGATTTGGATGCTGGACCACTTGTTGCACACATATTTAGTATTGCTATCATTTTATTGTCTATGATATTTGTTAGTAAGCTATCATTTCTCCCTTATCTCTTTTAATAGATCCATTTTTATTTGTTGCTTTGACATCAGGTTTACTACCCTTACTTTTTTTTTTAACTTTAGTTGAAATGTAATACATTCTTAAATCTTCTCTGTGTGTATCTCTGCTTCATATGTTTCTTATAAACAACATAATGTGGTATTCTAGATTTTGATTCACTTTGCAATCCTTTTTCATTTTATGGAAATGTTCATCCCATTCACATTCACTTTTATGATTAATAAGAGTATTTATCTCCATCCATAATTCTTCCCACATGTTTTCTTCTCTATTCTTTAACTTTTTCCCTTCTCACTAGTGTTTTGCTTCTGTCTGCCACCTCTTCTGATCTGCCCTTGCTTCTATAATACCCCTACCACACCCTTTACTTAATATATTCCCTTACCACTTCCCTATAAGGTAAGATAGATTTCTATATTTAACTTATGTACATGTTATTGTTTTTTTCAACCAATACTAATGAGAGTTAGATTCAAGCAAGGCCCATTGTCCAATCTTCCATCTCCCTCCCCAATATAAGTCTCTCTTACCTCTTTAAGTGAAATAATTCATCCCATTCTACCTCTCCCTTCCTTTTACATTTAGTGCTACTCTTTCTCATCCATTGATTAATTTTTATACAATTCCCTCAAATTCACCTTATAATCATAATCTCTGTCTATGCATATTTTGCCTAGTTGTCCTCTTGATGGTACAGTTTTTAAGAATTACAAGTATCATCTTCCCCAATCAGGATGTAAAGAGTTTAGCTCTTTACATGAAATCTATTATGTTTTCTTTCCCCTATTTACTGTACTTCTTTTGGGTCTTGAAATTAGAGATCAAATTTTTGCTTTAATTCTGATGTACTTATTAAAGTTTGAAATTTTTCTATTACATTAAATGATCTTTCCCCTCCACCTCCTCCTTCATATATTATCCTTAATTCTGTGATGTAGGCAATTCTTGGTAGTAGGTCTAAATACTTTGCCTTCTGAAATATTATGTTACATGAACTCCCATATTTTATTGTTACAATTGCCAAATCAAATATAATATTGCTTATGGCTACCCTACATTTGTATTACTTCTTTTTAATCACTTGCAAAATGTTTTCCTTGATCTGAAATTTAGCTATAATGATCCTTGGCATTTTTACTGGGAGATGTCTTTCCTGACATGATCAGTGGATTCTGTCAATGATAATTTTACCTTCTTATTGCAGTGTATCAAGATAATTTCCTTGAAAGATGCTGTCCAGATCTTCTTTTTGATTATGGTTTTCAGATAATTCAGTGATTCTTATCTCTCTTCTATGAGTCATTACATTTTTTGAATTTGTTTTGCATTTTTTTTCATTTTTTTAAGTTTGACTGATTCTTGATGTCATATAGAGTCATTATCCTCAACTTGCCCAATTCTAACTTTTAAAGGTAGTTATCTTCCTCAATTAGGTTTTGTATTTTCTCTTCTATTTGGTTAATTGTACTTTTTAAGGAGTTGTTTTATTCATTGGATTTTTGTTTCTCCTTATCCATGTGTATAATTCTACTATTTAAGCAATTGTTTTCTTTTTCCCATCTATGAACTCTTGTATTTCATAGTTCTCTTGAATCACATTTCTTTTCCCAATTTTTCTTCTATCTTCATTATATGATTTTTTTTTATGAACCATAATTTCTTTCTGGGCTTGAGAATACTTACTGCTTTGCTTTAGGGCTTTGTCCATACTTGCTTTGTTATTGTTGTCCTGTTCTGATTTTTTTTGTTTTAATTGTCCCTATCACCATAATAACTTTCTACATATTTTGTTGGGTTTTTTTGGTCTTTTTATTTATTTATTTTTTTTTTATTTTTTTTTAGCATTTTTCCTTTCTTTTCAATTTGAGCTCTGCTTTCAGGATTAAAGGGGCACTGTCAGTCCTCCTGTGCCCAGAGTTTTGGGTCCTTTCTATTTAACTATTGATATATTGATGTTTCTTTGAGATCCTCAGGGTTCTCTTGTGGGTGATACTCCTCTGAAGAAGTGTGGTAAGAGTAACTGGCCCTGCTGGAAGCTTTATGGGTCTGGCCACTTATGTGATGTCAACCTGAATTCCTAGTTGTGGTGTTTTGCATATGTTTAGCCTGGTGGGGTGTTGCTACATTTTCCCAGGGCTATACTAACGTACATGGGCTGAAGAAACTGATGGTCAATTTGGCTGATTTCTAACTGCTCAGGGCTATGTTAAAGCATATGAGTCTTCTCAACGATGGATTCTTTCTATTCTCCTTTTTTATATTGGAAGACATGGGGAATTGACATTTGTCTGCTGGGGTCTGCTGGATCTACTGCAGATTTGCTAAAATGGAGCTTGTTGCTGGCTTGATGGGGCCCTTCCTGTAATAGACTTAGTTATCCTTTTACCAGATTGACCTTTCTTGACAATCTTCCATGTTTCTTAGACTCAAAGATTATTTCTCCAAATCTTTTTGCTCATTCTGCTGTTCAAGAACTTGTTTTGTGGTGCTATGTTCTGATTGTTTGTAGGTAACTATCTGAGTCACAGTGATTAATTGTTTACTACATGACAGACCACTTCAGTAGGTTTTCCAAGAAAACCCTACTTTTCTTGGGCTATGATAGACAAGACTACAAAATGATGCAACAACATAGAGAAACACATAGACCATGATATAGAAATTCATTAAGCTTCAAGAAGAAAGTAGGCAGGGGCAATAAGTGGAGAAAGAAAAGTTTAAAAGGGAAAATAAGATATGGAGGGTAATAATCATAAACAAAACAAACTCAAAGTGTGAAATCTAAAGATCAGATCAAACTGAATGGAAAAAAAATTAAAACTGCAATCAGTGGGCAAGGGGAAGAGAAGAAAAGCATTGGAATGAAAATAAATTAATTTAATTACAGATTTAAAAAAACATTTAAAATCCACTCCCATTTCTCTATATTATTTTATTATATTATGACATTTATTTCATTGGTGATCATGTCAGATCCCATGGGTGCAATTATTGTCTCTAAGCTTAACTTCAGTTTTACTTATACAGACCTAATTTGCTTTCTTTCTTCTAGTTTCACATGTAGAACTACCTACAGAACATCTCAAAATGGATGTTCCAAATATATCTTAAATCATTTATTCCAAAACTAAACTCTTTTCTACTAAAATTCTCTTCTTGTTCAAACTTTTATATTAATGTTAACAATATAATTAACCTCCCTTCCTGCCCACGCCCCTGGCAAACTATTTAAAAAATTTTATTGATTTTTACCTTTGAAATTTCTCATAAATGTCTCCTTTTCTATTCTAATACTGCCATGATACTGTTACAAGCTCCCACCACCTCACATACGAACTGTAATAGCCTTTTGATTGGTGTCTCTAATTTATCTTCTACCATTTTTTTTTTCACTCATTTTTTCAAAGCGCTTTTCCTAAAGCTCAGGTTGTAACAAAAACTAGTAGCTCCCTATCACCTCTAGAGTCAAATAAAGATCCACTGTCCCAGTTTTTAGGTTTTAAAGATATTCTTAAATTAAGCCCTTCCTACTTTTGCTGTCATTCTACATTTTGATTCATTGACTCTGATTGACTCCTTTTTAAAAACACTACTTTTCAGCTCACTACCTCGCCACTTTCTTATATTTCCAAGATTCTTAGCCTTTAATCTTTTATACTAGGCAATCTAGTGATTATGGCCTTTTCATGGTTTCTTACACACAATATTCTATAATGTTTTGCTACTATTGACCATGCTTAAAATATTATTCATCTTCATCTCTGCCCATTGGAATTCCTGACTTCTTCAATCAGCTCAAAAGCTGTCTTCTTGAAGAGATTTTTCCTTTACTTCTTTAGTGTTAGTGTCTTTACTTTGCCCTGTATATTTTATGAGTGAACATAGATGTTTGCATGTACCAACATCAGTTACTAAGAATAAGGCATATGTCATTTTGTAATACTTAAATATAAAGTTGACATAAAATTTTTCTTTAAAGGAGATTTTCCAATGGGATTACCATCTCCTTTTCCCTTTCCCCCTACTTTAAAATTGTTTTTATGTCTCAAATATGTTAAATAATGTTTCCTGGTTAAGTATAGCTATATTGTGGTTAATTTATCTTTTCATATAGGATTTTATCCTAAAATATTTTGATTTTTTCTGATAAAATTAGGGAAGTGATAATATATACAAAGAAAATTGATTATAGAAATAACAAATATTAAACATATTTTGATTTTTAATTGACATGTATTTTTGTTTGCTTATATGTCTTGGGAGTATCTCTTTAGTTATCTTTTTTTTTTTATGAATTTCTTATACCCTTACTTTTCAGTGAATTCTTCTATCTGAAAAAGAAAAAAAAAAAAAAGAAAAGAACTTTTTTCTTATGTCCATAGTATTGGATACAATTATATTTTTGAGACATGTATTCCATAAAATTTTTCTATTATTTGGTTATTTAACAGTATGGTTTATTCATAAATGCAATATAAATATAATTTTTTCATATTCGTATAACTACATAATTTTGTTGTTTCATGATTATATGTTTTGACCTATTACATACATATGTGTATGCATGTGCGTAAATATGCACATGAATTGTTTGGTTTTGTTTTTTTTCTTTTGTTTTGTTTATTTTTTTTTTGTATTTTTTCAGATATCTATAGTTTTAGATTATCTAATGGCCTTGCCTGCTTTAGAAGTTTGGTTTTTTTTCCTTTACTTAGATCCTTGAATTTAGCTTTAAGAACAACTTTGAGTGAATCATTTTGTTTTTATAAATACCCAAATTAACTTTAAAGGACATAAAAAGGAGGAGGCTATCTAAATCCAGAGAAAGAACTGATAATTAGAAATATGTATAGAATAATTTTACCAACATACATCTATTTGTGTATAATGATAACTATATTTTGGGCAAGATGGGGAAGGAAGGAAAAAAAAAGAAAAAAATTGATATTAATTTGTTGTATATTTGAAAGAAATAACAAATTATATATAACAAATTTACAGTTGCATGTAAAATCATCTTTCTTTGTACTATGTTATGGAATTTCTTGGTTTATTTCATGTTAAAAATAAAATAAAACAAATTAATTAATATATTAAAATTGGTCCTTGAACAGTTTGTGTAACTTTATTTTTTTTTCAAATTTCTATTTTCAATCTCTTCTACTATCTTAAATAATTTAATATAATTTTTATGGAAATTATATTATATTTTTATATGTATAAAACCATGTGGTTCTAAGTTATGCGATTGATTTTTAATTTTTTTGTGACTTTTCATTTTTGTTTTTATCTCAGATGTTGTGTTTATGTGTCACATAAATATTTTTATTTTGATATAATTTTCCCAAATCAATCCATCTTCTCTTGTTTTTTAATGAAATAAAAATTAAATTGCATGATAAAATGTCAAAACATGTTTGTGTGCATATGAATAGATATATGGAGGTATATGTGTGTGTTACAATTGTGACATTTGTGATACAATTTATTTTATAATTTGGCATTTTCCATCAAATCCAATTATATTTTAATGTGATATGAAATCATTCTCCAAGTTATGTCTCTCATATTGCAGAATTCCTTTAATAAACTTTTTTGGGGTGTTTTTCTTTGTTTTATTTCTTACTCTTTACACTATGCTGCCATGGGTGAGTTATAATAAGCAGATTAGAATAAAATGTTAAAACTGCTGTTTTCATGTAGTGAACCATATGAAATTTTTGTCAGCTTTAAGGAAGGCAGTAAAGGTAGGTTCTTCTTTTCAATTAACAATAGTGGTGGATAGAGATAAAGGGAAGTTTGGAATTACCTAAACAGCATGAGGAAGAAAGGCTACAGATACCTCAGCTCATGACAGCTTTCTTGAGGCTAATAGAAGAGTTCTTCAGAGAAAGATATTAATTTTCCACATTCTGAAGGGGAAATAAAAGAGGGAAGAGGCAAGTTTGCTTCTGGCTAAGTGACATAATGTATTACTGGACACTCAGATTTTTAGATGATGAGATACTTTTCAGAGAGAGAGAGAGACAAACTTGCCTTTGGAGAGGTTAGGAGACAGGCTCCTAGGTAATCTGAGGTATTCTTAATGACTGTGAGGATTCATAAGGCTGAGTAAGAGTTGATGAAGAGTAAATAAGTCTCAACACTGGGAGGCTCTAAAGCTGGGAATTTTAGAAGTGAAGTTGAAGAGTGGGATTTTTACCATTTTTCTTTTGGAATAAATGTTGATGGAATTATAAAAACTTTATTTAACCAGGGGAAAAAAGAAAAATGGCAGACGGAATGAATAAAAATTTGAGTAACGTTTTATAATGACAGAGTGGGGACAATCTTCTTGGCTATAGCCACTTCTAGAGGAATCATAATGGACAATGTGTACGATCAGAGCTAGAAAATGACCTTTTCACAATTTTGACTTTTTATCATTTAGGGAATGTTTTGTATTATTGTAAATTTGACTCAATTCTCTGTATACTTGATAAATGTGACTTTTTCAGAGACACATGCTAGAAAGATTGTTCCCAGCTTTCTGTTTTCCTTCTAATCCTGACTACTTTGGTGTCATTTGTATAAAAATATGATTATTACTTTCAATTTCCTTTTTCTTCTCAGAAGTGTCTGTTCATATCCTTTGACCATTTATCAATTGGAGAATGGATTGATTTCTTATAAATTAGAGTCAATTCTCTATATATTTTGGGGAAAGGCCTTTATCAGAACCTTTGATTGTAAAAATGTTTTCACAGTTTATGTTTCCCTTCTAATGTTGTCAATATTAGTTTTGTTTGTACAAAAAAATTAATTTGATATAATCAAAATTTTCTACTTTGTGATTAATAATGAACTCTAGTTTTTCTTTGGTCAAAAATTCCTTCCTCCTCTATAGGTCTGAGAGGTAAACTGTCCTATATTCTTCTAATTTATTTATAATCTCATTCTTTATGCCTAGATCATGAACCCATTTTTGACCTTATATTGGTGTATGTTGTTAAGTGTATCTTACTAATTTCCACTTTACCCAGCAGTTTTTGTCAAAAAATGAATTTTTATCCCAAAAGCTGGGGTCTTTGGCGTTTGTTAAACACCAGATTACTATAGTTATTGACTATTTTGTCCTGTGAACCTAACCTATTCCACTGATCAACTAGTTTATTTCTTAGCCAGTATCAAATGGTTTTGGTAACCAGTGCTTTATAATATAATTTTAAATCTGGTACAGCTAGGCCACCTTCATTTGATTTTTTTTTCATGAGTTCCCTTGAAATTCTTGACCTTTTGTTTTTCCATATGAACTTTGTTGTTATTTTTTCTAGGTCTTTAAAATAGTTTTTTGGGGAGTCTGATTGGTATAGCGCTAAATAAATAGTTTAGGTAGTATTGTCATCTTTATTATATTTGCTCGCCCTATCCAAGAGCATTTAATATTTTTCCAATTGGTTAAATCTGACTTTATTTGTGTGGAAAATGTTTTGTAATTTTGCTCATATAGTTCCTGATTTTCCCTTGGCAGAGAGATTCCCAAATATTTTATAGTATCAATAATTACATTAAATGGAATTTCTCTTTGTATCTCTAGCTGTTAGATTTTGTTAATGATATATAAAAATGCTGATGATTTATGTGGATATATTTTGTATCCTGCAATTTTGCTAAAGTTGTGGATTATTACTAATAGCTTTTTAGTAGAATCTCTGGGATTCTCTAAGTACACCATCATATCATCAGCAAAGAGTGATGATTTGGTTTCCTCATTACCTACTTTAATGGCTTTCTCAACTCTTATTGATGAAGCTAGCATTTCTAATACAATATTGAATAGTAATGGTGATAGGGGACAACCTTATTTCACTCCTGATCTTATTGGAAATTATTCCATTTTATCCCCCTTACATATGATAGTTATTGATGGTTTTAAATAGATGCCACTATTTTAAGGAAAAATCCATTTATTCCTATACTCTCAAGTATTTTTAATAGAAATGGATGTTGGAGTTTATCAAAATCTATTGAGATGATATGTTTTTTTGTTAATTTAGTTATTGATATAGTCAATTCTGCTAATAGTTTTTCCTAATATTGAAACAGCCCTGCATTTCTGGTATAAATTCTATGTGATCATGGTGTATTATCCTGGGGATGATTTTGTGTAATCTTTTTGCTAATATTTCATTTAAGATTTTTGCATCAATATGGATTAAGGAAATTGGTCTATAATTTTCTTTCTTTGTTTTCAACCTAAATGGTTTAGGTATTAGTACCATGACTGTGTCATAAAAGGAATTTAATAGGAGTCCTTCATTCCCTATTTTTTCAAATAGTTTATATAACATTGGAGTTAATTGTTTTTTAAATGTTTGGTAGAATTCACATGTAAATCCATCTGGTCCTGGGGATTTTTTAGCTTGTTCTATTTCTTTTTCTAAAATGGGACTATTTAAGCAATTTATTTCCTCCTCTGTTAATCTGGGCAACCTATATTTTTGACGGTAATCATCCATTTCATCAGGTTATCAAATTTATTGGCATAAAATTAGGCAAAATAACTCCTAATTATTGCTCTAATTTCCTCTTCATTAGTGGCAAGTTCTCCCTTTTCATTTTTAAGACCAACAATTTGATTTTCCTCTTTATTTTTTCTAATCAAATTTACCAAAGGTTTATCTATTTTGTTGTTTTTTTTATAAAACCAAGTATTAGTTTTATTTATTAATTCAACATTTTTTTTTTACTTTCAATTTTATTAGTTTCTCCTTTTAATTTTAGAATTTAAAGTTTAGTATTTGATTGGAGGGGATTTGCTCTTTATCTAGTTTTTTAAGTTGTAAGCACAATTCATTGAACTTCTCTTTCTCTATATTATTCAAGTAAACATCTAGAAATATAAAATTTCCCCTTATTACCATTTTGGCTGCATCCCACAAATTTTGGTATGTTGTCTCATTGTTGTCATACTCTTGGGTGAAATTATTAATTGTGTCTATGATTTGCTGTTTCACCCATTCATTCTTTAGGATGAGATTATTTAGTTTCCCAATTACTTTTTGGTCTATTTACCCCTAGCTTTTTTTATTGAATGTAGTTTTCATTGCATTGTGATCTGAAAAGAATGCATTTACTATTTCTGCCTTCCTACATTTAATTTTGAGCTCTTTATGTCCTAATATATGATCAATTTTTGTACAGGTTCCATGAACTGCTGAGAAAAAAAAGTGTACTCCTTTCAGTCTCCATTCAGTTTTCTCCAAAAATTTATCATACATATTTTTTTCTAATATTCTATTTACCCCTTTAACTTCTTTCTTATTTGTTTTGTGGTTTGATTTATCTAATTCTGAGAGTGCAAGGTTGAGATCTCCCACTATTATAGTTTTGCTGTCTATTTCTTCTTGCAACTCTCTTAACTTCATCTTTAGATGCTATACCACTTGGTGCATATATGTTTAGTATTGATTTTGCTTCATTGTCTATGCTACCCTTTAGCAAGATATAGTTAAGATATAGCTTCCTTACTTATCTCTTTGAATTAGATCAAGTTTTGCTTTTGCTTGATCTGAGATCAGGATGGCTACCCCTGCTTTTTTGATTTCACCTGAAGCATAATAGATTCTGCTTCAGCCCTTTACTCTATATGTATCTCCCTGTTTTAAATGTGTTTCCTGTAAACAACATATTGTAGGGTTCTGGCTTTTGATTCAGTGTGCTATCTGCCTCTGCTTTATGGCAGAGTTCATCCCATTCACATTTATAGTTAAAATTACTAATTCTATATTTCCTGCCATTTTATTATCCTTAGATTATGCCTTCCTTTTTCTTACCCCCTCTTACTCTCTCCCCAGTATTAATCTTATGGGCACCACTTGCCTCATGCAGCTCTCCCTCTTTAGAATCTATCATACCCCCTTTCAATTCCTTCCCCTTTCTTGTACTTTTCCCTTATTACTCTTTTCCTTTTCCCTTTTCCTCTCCCACTTTTTAATGAGATGAGAAGTTTCTCTGAAAACCAAAGATGTCAATTATTTTCTCTTTGAGCCAAATCTGAGGAGAATAAGATTCACACAATGTTCCTTCCCTTTCAGGACAAGAAGATTCCCAGCTTCGTTTACAGAACAGGGACAGATATACAGTAGCTTTCCTGCAAATGAGCTGGGAAGAGCCATCGCTGTAGAAGTGTGACTGCCCTGGGCAGAGCCTTGTGCTACACAGCTCTGCTGTGGTTGTGCTGAGTCACTCCTGGTGCTGGGTAGGTATGGTCAGATCTTGTGAAACTCTGGCGTTTTAGGGTACACTCTGCCTTTGGCATTTATGTAAGTTCTCTGATGATCTACTGCTTTACTACCAAAGCTGAGCAGCCAAACTGTAGTAGAGTCCTTTCTGCAAATTCTCCACCTGTGGAGACCACCCCTACCCCCCTGGTCTGCTCAGCATCTACTAGTCTCCTTGTTCTGCCTCCCTGCCTGCACTGGCCTCCTCCTACCAGATCAAGGCAGATCTTTTCTGGAGATCTTCCAGATTATTTTCTGCTGGTTATTTGTTGTATTCCCAATATTCATGGGTTCTACCAGTCAAGCACTATTTCAGAGGTTGAATTTGGTAATCAGTAGTGTGGGTACAAGGGAGTTCAGAATGAAGTGTGTGTCCTCTCCACCATTTTGACTCCATCCCCCGATAGTGAAGATTAAAAAAAGATCAATAAACAGTAAAATTCAGAATTGTGAATAATAATGTTTAAAAGGAGATACAAACTATGCAATATTAGTACTGCTATATAAAACTTTAAAATTATACAAGTAGTTAATATTTATTAAATATATTGGAATTTAAAAACAACTATATTAGATTTATGTATTTGTACAATCTAAATTATCAGTTGTATTTACATTATAAATATGTAAACATATATATACATATTAATGTTGTGTAATTCACATTTTCATATATACTTCTCATTATCTGCCATTCCATTATAAACAAATAGCCATGTTTTAAAGTTTATAATTCATTAAAAAAATAATTGTTCCTCCTACTGATTTGCCTAGGGATCTTATAAAGATTCCCTGTTTTTCACCTTCATCAAATGCTATCTTTTGCCTTATTTAGAATTGGAAGATGCCTAAGCCAGATATCTTAGGCAAGAATAGTTTAGAAATGTAAATTAAAATCAGAAGAGAAATGGAGAAAAAATAATAGTGAGGAGGTGTTGAAAAGTATTTAGTATACTTGAAACAAATAATTTGGAATAATTGATATTTAAAATTTTATTTCTTTGTTCAATTCATCTTATTCTTCTGCATAATATAAAAGGTAAAAAAGTGCACAGTAGAGAATGTAAGAAAACCTACAAGGAAGCAAAAAAGATGGACATTTATGAATATGTCTTCTAATATTATATGTGCTTTCATTTAAAGGAAATTTATTGTTACATATTTTGAATCTTTGTATTCTGTTATGGACATGACAATTTTTTTTTCTATTTTTATTTTGCTTTCATAAATACATTTAAAAAGAAGAAAAGATCCAAGCCAAAAAAGCCAAGAAAATTTTTAATTAGTTGTGAAATTAGCTTGTCTATAAAGCAAATAATCTTTTTAAAAAAGATATTCTAATTTTTACAAATTACGGTCTCATGTTGGTAATCAACCAGTATGATTATGGATTAAGTCAATATTTAGTAGTTTTTGTTTGTTTGTTTTGTTTAATTTTTGCTGTGTGTGTGCAAAGCACTTTTATCAAATAGCTAGTACTAGTCTCACTATCTATTCCTTGCCTGACACTTTCAGCAACATTAACATTTCTTGAATTTTCCCTTTTTATATTTGAATATCCAGCTGTTATTTTAATTACGTTTGCCACAGGCAAGGATTTGGATTTCTATACCTGTGGAGAGACTCCTCATGGTATTTTAATGACTTGCTATGTTGCAAGAGGAAAGGGACTTTTGAAAGACCATAAACTATCATTAGTTCAAATAGATCTCAAACTGTCAATTTCTAATTAAGATGTTTCTTTTTTCCCCTTACTGTAGTTCTCTTAGAATTTTATTTTAGAATTATTCATTAATCTTCTCTCACCTAACAAAGAAAAATAAACCAAAAGTATTCTAACTTTCCCTTTCGGAATGCAAAATTATTATTTAATGCTATAAATTTTTGATATAAAGAATTATGCCAAACAAAAGAAACAATATTTTAGAAGCAAAATATGTGGGTTACTCATTAAAGATCTCAGTCACACAGGAAATAGATAATGGGAGATAGATTTATGGAATAAAGAATTTTACTTAGAATCAGTTGTGTTTTAGATACTATGTTATCAAATAGGTCATTTAAACTATATGGTCTTCAATTTCTTCATGTGGTCTTGATAGTCTTTTTATTACTTCCTACCTCTACCTATGACATGTGACTGAACGGGGTCTCCTGGAAAACTTAAATCTTTTAATTTATTTTGGTGAAGATGAAAGTGAAAACTAATGGGGTAAAAGTGAGGTGGATAGAATTCCTGCAGCAGCAAATTCGAAGAATGAAAGAGAACTATAATTAATTCCATAAAGAATGAAGGTGTTGGGCCAAAGCTGAAAGGAACTTCATCTAGAGATGTAACTACTAATAAAAGCAAGGTCCAGTATTGTAAAGATCACTATGGCATAGATCTATGAACCAAGGTAAATCAGATGTGGTCAAACAGAAGTTTCAAAGATTAAATAAATATCTTGGGTGCCAGCAAATTTAATTGGATGAAAATAGTTTATATATATATATATATATATATATATATATATATATATATATATATACACACACATATATATATATATCCTAAATAACTTTTACAAATATGAAATGGAGGAGTTATATAAATTGAAGGGATTATATCTTTTAGATTGCCTGAAGAACTATGAACAGAGATTCACAATCTTATACAAGAAACAACAAAAAACATTCAAAGAAAAATAAGAGCAAGAAAACAATGGGCTACCTGATAAGGCTTTACAAAAAGTTGAGGGAAGAAGATAGAAAATGAAAGGGAAAGGTTATTTTTTTTTAACTGAGTCCAAAACTCCATAGACTATCAAGAAGAGATACCGATTCTTTTTTGTTGCTGTTTGTTTGCTTGCTTTGTTTTTTTCTTTGTTTTCCTCAATGTAAAGAAATAGAAGAAAGTAATAAAAGACTAAAATTGGTAACCACTCAACAGAAATAGAAGAGATGGCAACAATAACAAAAAAAAAAAAAAAAAAAAAAACAGTATAATGCAAAAACAAAAAAAAAAATTTAACATCACTAAATCTATGATACCTTGTTTAGTGTTCTAGAGCCAGACATACTGGAGAATGAAGTCAATGGGGCCTTAAGAAGCACTGCTGATAATAAAACTAGTGGAGGTGATAGAATCCAAGATTAGCTATTAAAAATTCTAAAAATTGATTCTGCTAGGGTAGTGTACTCAATTTGCTAGCTAATTTGGAAAACAACAGCAGGCACTGAATCAGAAAAGATCAATTTATGTCCCAGTCTTAAAGAAGGACAATACCAAAGAAGGTTCAAATAACTGAACAATTTCTCCATTGTGTGCTCATCTTGCACACTATCAGGCCTAAGACTGTGTCCTAGACTTTAGCAGTATATGAACTGAGACTTACCAGAAGTTTAGGTGGTTTTCTAAGAGACATGTTGGCAACATTTATTCATTTAAATTTTTTATCATTTGGTTATTGATACTTATTCTCCCTCTATATCTTTGGTTCCTGAGACCATAGACTATCCATTTATTGATTGTTGACCAGCCTAATTAATAAATTGATTTTAATACCCAGAACTTTATCTCTCAGAATTTCAAATACTACAATGGAGAAATAAACTGAGTTCCAGGAAAAAAAAATACTGTTGCTTCATTGAATACACTAAAACCTGTGATTGTGTGGATCATCACAAAATGTGGCAAGTCCTCAGATAAATGGGAGTATCAGATCCAGATCATCTTCTTATCTTTTGAGGAACCTGTGTACAGGTCAAGAATCAAATATGGGACAACTGAGTGGTTTAAAATTGGGCAAGCATTACAACAATGCTATATGCTGCTACCTTATTTATTTAATTTATATGTATAATACATCATATAAAATGCCAGATTCAATGAATAAATAAAGAATTAAGTTTTGCAGGAAAATATTAATCATCTCAAATGGCAAATATCACCATTCTGATATCAAAAAGTGAAGATTGAGGAACCTCTTGATAAGGATTTCTTTTAAAAAAGGGCAAAAGCTGGCTTGAAACTTGACATTAAAAAAAAAAGAAAACAACAACAAAGATTATGACAACTGGTCTCATTACTGCTTGGTAAATAGAGGGAAGAGAAATGGAAGCAGTGTGAGATTTTGTGTTCTTGGACTCAAAAAACACTCCAATTAAAAGACACTTGCTCCTTGGAAGAAAAGCTAAGGGAAACTTGTAAAGTATAGAACAAAAGCAGAATTGTGGTGCTAGAGAAGATGTTGAAAAGTCCCTTGAACAATACATAGATTAAATGAGTAAATACTTAAAGAAATTAATTCAGATTATTCATTAGAAGGACAAAAGCTGAAGCAGAAACAAATATTTTTGGTCACAAAATGAGAAGGTAGGACTCATTGGAAAAGTTTTTAATGTTAAAGGTTGAAGGTCAAAAGAAAATGGAATAGTACAGAATGAGATGGATAGATATTGTTTTAGAATTAATGAAAATGATCTTGTACAGACATCCGGAGATAGGTAAGGACTGAAGAGTCTGGTGTGCTATTGTCCATGGGGTTACAAAGAGTAAAACATGATTGATTGACTGAAGAACAAAAATAAATCAGACTACTTATAAAGTATTTGTTTTTTATTTTCCATTTCATTAGATGGCGAAAAGAAAAAGAAAAAGCCAGTAAGAGTAAAGACTTGACAAAGTTTGATCAGGGCATTTGAGATTAGGTAAATATTTTTATTCAAATATCTTTCTATCGTCAATAAGATTTATTACAACTCAAGAGGACATATGATTGTAAAGGAATAAGTTTTGTCAGATTTCATTGAGAGATATTTGAAAAAGAATGTGATATGTCTTAATTCTCTCCCAAACCTCTCTCTTATAGATGGCAGATATTTATTCCAATTTTTTCCCCATTTTTTCCCTTTCATTCTCTTTCTCTTACTTGTCTCCTCCCTCTAAATCCCAGAACAAAAGTAAAATCTTTCCAGGTTGGAATTGGGGACTGTGACTTGGAAGAAAGGTATTATTAAGACAATATTGGGGAGCTACTTATTCCAAGCTTGGAGTCGGAAGAAAAAGTAACTATGTTCCCTTTACTTTTACTTTTAACCTCAAATCCATTATAAAATCTCTATATGAATTTGTCAAAAGCTATAGTAATACCACCAATTTGTCAAAGTTTAGAGACCTAAAATTATGAATTTTACTATCACATAAAATGAGAATTCATTTATTTTTTTTAAAGAATAAGATAGAGAGGATTTTCAATTTTTATACTTTGACATTTAGAATAGGAAAATTAATACTAATATAGCTGGTAGACTTTTGTATTTTCTACAAGGTCACTAAGGAAGTTATTAAATGCCTTTGTACATTTCATCAATAAGGTGGTGAGGAGAATTAGGAAAGATGGAACTATAAGAAGTGAAAATAAAATTCATTGTTACATTGAATTCCTTATCATCTCTTGAAACTTAGGGGTCAATTTAAGAGAATGGAGTATGTAAATAAATGGGCTATCGAGTAAAATGATTTGAAGACACATCCCAATGAGTAGTTTCAAAATAGTATTAAATAGATCACATGTCCACAGTCTTACTAAATTATATGCCATTACTCTAGTACATTGACTAAAAGACTAAGATGATTGATAGATAGATAGGTGATACATATATGATAGATAGATAGATACATAGGTGGATAGATAGATAGATAGATGGATAAATGGAGGGATGGATAGATAGATGGATGGATCTTCTATATATGAGTTCCCAGTCATGACAAGAGGCTTAATGATCATTGTTATGAATACATAATATATTTCCACACCTGTTATCCTATTTGACTTTCATATGATTATGAAAAATAAACTACTGCATGTCTTAGATTTATAAGGGAAAATGCAGCATGTTGAGATATAATCTTTTTCCTTGATTCTTAATAAAGAAAATCTAGATATTCACATAATATTTGGAGTAATATAGGTGAGGGCAATTGCTACCAGTAGAAGCTGAGCTTTTGGGAAATGTTTTCAAATTTTAATAAAATATTATTTTTGCCTAAATATCTTCTGGGCAGGTTTTTTTTTTTTTTTTTTTTTAAAGTAAACAAATTTCTTGGAGGAACTTAATTCCCTCCCTAAATAACATTAAATTGAAAAGGTGATTAGTTAACCTTCCTTGTGCTGCTCAAGCCTGCTCTTTTTTCTCCATGCTTTCTTGCTAATTTTTAAAGGATTTTTTTTTAAGGAATGAAAGCTGTTTAAAGGGACAACAAAAGAACAAAAATAAAACAAAACTAATTCCCCCATCTGAAGTAATAGGACAGTTGCTTTCTTCTTTTAGGTATGACTGGATCTTTGCAAAAGCTTCTTCCTAAACTCACATAAAAGATTTAACGAAGATTACCAGGGTTGCCATGGATTACTAGCATGAATTAGTAATTTTTCAAGTTAAATTTTTTTTTAATTGGCAAACATCTCTTTTTTCCCCCACCTCACCCAAGCTAGTTGTCAACTAAGTATAAAATCAAAACAAAACATTATACAGATGTATAGCAAAGGAAAGCAAATGACTGTTTTGGTCATTCACAAACATATCTATATAGATATATCAACATATATACATACACATGTATGTATGCATATTATCATATGTGTAAACATGTGTGTCTGGACTCGTACTTGGTGATTATTCTGATCAACATTCCTACTTCTTTCAAAGTTGTCTTTCTTTACATTACTGTTGTGAGTTTATTATTTTTTCTATAGGTTTTGTTTACTTTGCATTGGTTCATGCAAACCTTTTATAATTTCACTAGAAAATTTCCCTTATTATTTTCTAATGATAAAATAGAATTCTGTCAAAATTATATAGCCTAAATTGTTCAGCCAGTTTTCAAATAATGGGCATAACTTCAAAAAGATTTGTTGTAAATATTTTTCCCTGGATTCCTAGAGTTTCTTTGGCTTAGAATTAATCATTCTCATTTTATCTGTCTCAGATTTCCACTTTCCCTCCTATTTCCCTGTTGAACAAAATCACTTATTTACCCTATAAATATGTGTGTGTTTCTGTTTGTGTGTGTGTATGTGTATTCTTTAATCTTTGAACCAGTTTAGATAAGAGTGAGGTTCAAGAGTTTGCTGTATTCCCCATCACTTCCTCCTTAAATGTATTGTGTGATGATTTTATGGTCTTCCTTTCCCTTCCTACCCTAGGGGAATCCCTCCTTTCTATTATTCTTTTAAGATCATCAAGATATAAGAAAACAAACATCTCTAGGAATTTCTGTCTAATTAGATGCCTCACATTTCTCCATTATACCTTATTGTATTAGGCCTCTGAGGGAACAGATATTTTATTTCCTTACATGAATGTATATATTTCAATCTTCTTTTAGTTTCTAACAAGTGTTCATCCATGTTTACTTTTTTATGTATTTTCTAGTTTCTAAATTCCCATTTCAAAGTTTCCATGCAGCTATAGTCTTTTCATTAGGAATCCTAAGAAACACTGTATTTCATTCAAAATCTCCTTTCCTGCAGTACCATCATATTTAATTTTTCTGAGTTAACTATTCTTGTTTGTAAGTGGAATACACACATACATATACACACATATGTACATATACATATATACCAATATATAATTTATATGCAAACATATTCATACACATAGTATATATACACATTACTTATTCATATATGTATTTATGTGTTTATGTGTATACACACATACATATGCACATGTATATGTGTACATGTATGTATACAGATATATATGTATATTTGTCTAGAATAATAGTATAATCCATTCTCTTAATTTCTTTATAACTATGACTGCTAAATTATATGTGATACTGATAAGTCATCATTACAGACTCAAATTCTTTTTGACTGATTAGATAGAAATATGTATATGTATTTATATACATTCCTATATGTATATATTTGTGTATATTGTGTTGTTTTTTGACCTAGATACTCTTTATTTTGCTTAAAATGTTCCTAGGAATTTTCATTTTATGTTTATTTCAAGATTGGCTTATAGATCCTATTTCTATATTTCCTTCTGGTTCTATGCAATCTAGACTTTAAAAGTTTTCTTGAAATATGATATATTTTTGCTTATTTTTTAAATTTTGAATTTCTGAAAGTGTAATGATTCTTAAATGTCTCTGTTTTAGCTCAGTTGTTTTTGCTATAGTATCTTACAGTTTCTTTAAATTTTCACTCTCAACTTTTTAATAATGATTATTTTTATTTAATATACTAATAATCCGTTATTTTAATAATTCTTATTTAGTTGTGGTGGATTTTTCTGTTAATTCTATTTTTAAAGGGATTTGTTGCTTGGGAAATTAGTTCAAATGCCTAGATTTATTTAGTTGTTTTCAGCTTCCCATCATTTCCTGTTGTTTGCTAATGAAAAAAAAAAGACTAGATATAATTGTTTATGAATTTATTAATCTTCTTTCTGCTATCTCTTTAGAGAAATTATGCCTAATGTTTTTGTTATGGGTTCAAGATAAATGACCCTTTTGATAATTTTTGTTTATATTTCAAAATTGCCCATGCCAATTTTTACTTTCACAACTAGAAACTATGCATAAAAGGCTATAAAATTGTGCATACTATTTGACCTAGCAATAACACTTATAAATCTGAATCCCAAAGACATCAAAGAAAAAAAATAAAGGATCTATGTAAAACAAGAAATTCCATAAAAGGAATTTGTGTGTGTATCTGTACACTCTTGTGTCTGTGTGTGAGCTGGTGGCAAAGAATTGAAAACTTTTATATGGTGTTCTTCAACTGGGAAATGGCTAAACAAATTGTAGTATATAATTTTGAAAGAATAATAATGTGCTATCAGAAATTATGAGCAGGATAATTTCTAAAAATTTGGAAAAAGTTATTTGAATTGAAGTAATGTGAAGCAAACAGAATGTGGATGCATTGTTCATAATAGCAGTATTTTCTGTATGATGAACTATGCAAGACTTGGCTATGTTGATCAACACAATGACCCAAGACAATTCCAAAGGATACATGATGGAAAATGCTGTTCAACTCCAGAAAGAGAACAAACTCTGACTGCAGATTGAAGCATATAATTATAATAATAATAATAATACATAACTCCTCTGTGAGCTATACTAAAGAAAGACATGGGAATTGTCTTCAGTTTCTTTGTCAAGGAAAACAAACTATGGCCCATGGGATAAGAAAAAACACAAAAGAAAGAGACACCAACCTTCACCACAACAATGTGGGCTTTGCATTTAATTCTTTGAACTTTTTCAACTGACGTCAACTATCCTAAAATTTCTCTCAGCCCCTGGGAAAGATTTACCCTAGAATATCTCTGTATCATACAGTCTCCTTTTCTCTATTGATAATTTTCTTCTAGCACCACCATTTTGTGTATATATTTAGTCAGGCTTGCTTCATTTCCCTTAAGTTATTCTTTTAATTGTCAGTATTTCAGCTCTCTTCACTCCCTTTTCAGTTCTCTTTTAGGTGCTCTCTTCCCCATTAGAATGTAAACTCTTTGAGGGCAGATGATATATTTATTCTATTTGTTATTTCTATTTTTTTTTTTTTTTTGTAAAGCCAGCACTTAGAACCAAACTTCACACAAGGTATTTCAAGGTATTTGATATTTAAGTTTATGTATCTGTACTGCACAGCACATTGTATGTATATGCAAATGTGTCCATAATAATCATTCAGTAATGCCTATAAACACATATGTAACATGTAAACAATGTATGTTTTCATAATCACCAAAAATTTATCCCCAAAATACTTTTGAATACATGCATATGCCAGCTATCTTACAACTTTTGTATAACAAAAGTTTTTTCTGGTATGACTGTGAGTGAAAATTATTAGATTTTGCCCATTTCTATGGGTTTCCAGGTATCTGCTGGTGATTTGGGAATCTATCTTCTAAGTTATTAGCTTATGCCCTCACCATTTGTTTTCAATTTTAGGTACCCAATGACTAGTTTTCAATTTTGTTCAAACATTTCAAATCTGATTAACATTTACAAAGGGAAGCTAGGTGGCTCACCACATAATGTGTTGGAATGAGAGTCAAGAAGGTTCAACTTTGTATGTTCAAAACTGGTTCAGGTCTTTAGTAGCTGTTTGAACCTGAGCAACTCGTTTAATCCTATTTTTCTCAATACCTTGTCTTTAAAATGAACTAGAGAAGGAAATGGTGAACCACTTCAGCATCCTGAGGAAGAAAACGCCAATGGGATCACAGAAATTCAAATATGACTAATGACAATGCTTAGACAGTTTTAAAGATGCAGACTCTTCAAGCTAAAAAGCTGATTCCAAATAAATAATAAGTTGATAAAGTAGGTCCTAGAAATAGGTCCCATTAAAGTCCTATGGGTGATGACATCATACATGTCCTAAGTATGCATTATGAGTTATATTCATAGTGTATGGAAATGTGTATCACATACATACATCAAATTAAAGCTGCCAATATTTTTTCTCAAAAACATTATACTCTTGAATTTTGTCCATAAATATAAAACAGGAAGTATTCTTTGATCTATAAACCTAAATATTTCTAACTAATATGGGTGGACATTGTACATCCTTATTCAATGTTCCACTAAATTCCACTTATAGTTCTACATATTACATATAGATTTATTTTATTTCTACCTTCCTTGAATATTTGAGATTCATTTCCTTTTTTACACAAGACCAGGAAATGAGAAATTAGTTAAATTTCTGTTTGAATTGAATAGGAGGTTTTCATAATAAAAATAAAAAGCTTAGATTTGAACATAATAATATTGTATATGTACTCTTTAAAAATTTCAAAAGAAAATTAAAGGTT
The DNA here is from genome assembly GCF_902635505.1 of Sarcophilus harrisii. Lineage (NCBI taxonomy): Eukaryota > Metazoa > Chordata > Mammalia > Dasyuromorphia > Dasyuridae > Sarcophilus > Sarcophilus harrisii. The sequence continues at coordinate 421,775,886 of NC_045426.1, forward strand.
TGAAAAACCTGATTAATTATAGTATATACATATAAGTCTCAAAGAATGTGAAAAAAAGAAAAAGAAAAAAATCTCAATGGGAATATGTCTTAATTCAAAATGGAAAATAAGACATTAGAAGAGGAAAAAAATGATGATTCTGTAAAAACAAAACAAAACAAACCTTTCTTCATTATAACAGTGGAATGAGTTTCAAAGTATGTTTTATTTTTGAAAGTTCCACTAGCTCCATTTACCATATTAATCCATTTATTAAAATCATTTTATGAGTTTTCCAAATACAACCAAGTCAATACCTTTGAATAAGTAAATCTGAGACTTCAATTCTTTTATTAAAAATATGTTCGTGCCAAACATAAATTCTAGTTCAGAGATGGGGTATGTTTGGAGGGTAAAATTAACTAGTGTATTATGTCTTTTGGACATACTGTTCTTGTCAATATAATTGGTTATGATAGGATTCACTTTCTATTCAATTTTGTGAATCATTAAATAACAATCTGAATTTTATTGTTGGTCTGTCATAAAGATATTGTAGACCATAAATACCTAAGGTGAAGAGATTACAAATAACTTAAACTATTAGCATTAAAACCATGTGTGTATGTATGTGTGTATGTGTGTGTATGTGTGTGTGTGTATGTATACACACATATATATTTTCTTTTGAACAAAAACTTCATTTTCTCCAAGTACTTATTAACATTTTTTAGACAAAAAATAAATGTTAGGTGCTGATAAAATAAAGATTAAATGTCATAGTTTTATCCTTCTGGGGGCTTAAATTCTACTCAGGGTTGGGGTTACAATATTTTCATGGGTACATATATTTCAAGGTAAAAGTGATAGAAGCAATACTGAGATTCAGTATTCAAAAAATTGATGTTGGAGAAAATACTTTCTCTGGGGGAGAGATAGAATGAGTGAAGACTCCCTGTAAGTACTAGCATCTAAATCCAGCTTCAAAGTAAGACAGAAATTGTAAAAGACAGAGAAAATATTGAGCCAACTCTCAGGAATATATGAAACAAATGTTGCATGATGAGTTCAGGGAACATTTAGTACTAATCTGGCTCTAAATCTGAGTGTGTGAAGGGGTCTAATGTGAGAGTTTGAAAGTGAGATTGTAACCAAATTATTAGCAGCCTTTGACACCCAGTTAATGAAGAAAAGGTGCCAGCAATATGAAAGTCACCTGTTCTGAAGGTAGGATATATGTGATAAATAACCCATTCTCAAGGAATATTTATGGGGGCAGTAATTTATATAGTAGTCAGGATACAATGAAAAGTTTTGTAAAACATGAACATGAAAATCTTCTTAGCTTTAACCTTCTTGTTTTTATAGGGATATTGATGATCATGGAAAGAACTATTTAAATAACAAAATTTGGGAAAATCAAGATTTTAAGAACTGTGGAATGTGTAGATAAAGGAGAACTGTAGGCAACAAATATTGGGCATTCTTTTTATAATTTAATTATGGAATAGTGGAAAAAATAGTCATAGTTTTAATCTAGACCTAGAACATGCCTCAAAAGCCATCAAATCCAGCCCCATCATTTTCCATTAGAGGAAACTGAACCCAACTATGTTATTTAACATTCAAGGTTATGGAAGTTTAGTGGGGAGTGGAGAAGGGTGAGAAGAGACTGGGAAGAGAGGAAGGGAGGGAGGGAGCAGGGGAGGGAGCAAAGAAGAGAGCAAGGGAAAGAGTGAGGGAGAAAGCGAGGGAGGGAGCGAAAGAGGGAGGGAGGGAGGGAGGGGGAGAGGGAGAGAGAGGGCGGGGAGCAAGAGAGGGAACGAGGGAGGGAGCAAGGGAGGGACAGAGAAGCGGAGGGAGGGAGAGAGGGAGAGATGGAGGGAAGGATCAGGGAAGAGAGCATGCAAGGGAGCGAGAGGGAGCATGCAGGGGAAGGAGCGGGAGCATGTGGGGGAGCGAGCGAGAGCATGCTGCGGACAGAGGAAAAGAGGGAGGGAGCGAGGGAGGGAGCAAGGGAAAGAGCAAGGGAGAGAGTGAGCGTAGGAGAGAAAAAGGGACGGAGGGAGGGAGGGGGAGAGGGAGAGAGAGGGCGGGGAGTGAGAGAGTGACCAAGGGAGGGAGCGAAAGAGAGATGGAGGAAGGGAGGGAGAGACAGAGATGGAGGGAGGGCAAGAAGGAAAGAGAGGAGAGAGAGGGAGGGAGGTAGAGAAAGAGAGACAGAGGGAGGGAGGGAGAGAGAGAGAGATGGAGGGAGGGAGAGTGGGAGGGAGAGAGGGAGAGAGAGGGAGCGAGGGAGAAAGCGATGGAGGGAACGAGGGAGAGAGCTAGGGAAAGAGAGAAAGAGGGAGGTAGAAGAGGAGGGAACAAGGGAGAGAGCGAGGGAGGGAGTGAGGGAGTGAGGAAGGAAGGGAGAGAGGGAGGGAGGGAGAGAGGGGCTACCTGTATTGGACTACCTGCCAGCTAGGGAAAGGGGTGTAGGGAAGGAGGGGAAAATGTGGAACAAAAGATTATGCAAGAATCAATGTTGGAAAAATTATCCATGCATATTCTTTGTAAACAAAAAACTTTAATTAAAAAAAATAAACAAACACACACGCAAAAGAACTAAGCCTTTTTTGTGAATATGTACAAATGTCATTGCAAGGCCAGAGAACCAAAAAAGTGAGACAGTCAAATTTGCCTTGAAATCTATGACTCTGAATTCATAATGAAAGACAAATGGTTATAAACCAATTTCAATAATCTCTTTACCATGATCTAGCATTGATTTATACATATCCAAGTAAATTTTTTTGTTCTTCACACAAATGCCAGCTTAGAAGATTTTGAGATCTGTTCTTTATATACAGAGTATATGATGGCAGAAATAGTTATCACGATTATTTTGTGATGTTATAATGGAATATTGATAAACTATGGAAGGACATGGTAAAGCAGATGATGTCTAAAACTATTATAAAAACTACCTCATGTTTTTATATAAAAGACTCTGCAACATTGTCTAAAAAAATTTAACATTTTTAGAAATGTCACTCCCCCTATTCTGCTTTTGAACAATATTTTCTTATTCTGATAAGTCAGTTGCATTATGAATGCTTTTCTTTTATCCCCTTTATTTTACCTGTCCTTCTCCTATGAAATGCTTTATCTATCCTAAGTTGCTATACATATTAACTGATGATTGACTACATACATTAAATGGTCTTTAAATATTACAAGGACTAAAATTTACTTTAGAAAGCTGAATCTGCTATTCGCAAGCAACATTCTTTACTACGCTAATACAATCTTTACTTTTAATTTCACTTCTTGACTTTGACCCATACTTGTAAAATTACCACTAACAAATATGCCTCTTCCAATAATTCACATTCTTTAGTCAAGAGAATTCCCTTGTATGGGAACAATGATCATTAGAAGCCAATTAAATTATCAGTGAAGTTTGACAAAGTTTCTTGCTACCCTGTCTAATAAACTTCAGTTTATGGCCTTTAAGTGTGTTATCATTAAGATAACAAAAAAATTGAAACATCCCATAAGAATAACAACAGATTTGGAGAGCAAATTAAGAAGAGAAAATGTGTGAATAACTGGACTATCAAACTAAGACCTATTAACGACCTTACCTTAAAAAGACCAAGGTTTCCCATTAAATGTAGAGCCATCTCCAGTCATTTTGATATATAGCTGGCCACTAGTCCCAGATGGCATTGGAAGGAAAAGTGAGGCAGGTGATCTTGCATAGCTATCACTCACTTAAATCCAATTCACTTCCATGTCATGGCATCACTCCCTGATGTCATGGTTTTCTTCAATAATGAAGGACAAGCAACAAAAACAATAATCCCATTCCCATTAATGTACACACCTTATCCCATTCTTCACATTTATATATTCTTCTATACCTTATCCTACATAACTATACTCTTATCCTATCCCCTCCCTTTCTTTATAAATTTAAAAGACATTTTTACTTTTATATGTGTGTATTTATTTATGAATATATATATAGAGAAATATATGTATGTATATATATATATATATATATATATATATATATATATATACAGAGAGAGAGAGAGAGAGAGACCTCTTTTTAACTCATTCCAGATGAAAGTATTATTCCAGAAACACCAGCTCTTCTCCCCCATCTAATTCCTCTGTGTCAGTTTTTCCTTTTGCACCTCATTCATATAATATAATTACTTTTATTTTCAAAATTTTCTTTGTGATTTTGCTTTTTAGAATCACATCATACTCAATTCTACACAGTCTTTCTTTCAAACTACCTGAATACCAATGACAATCTTAAACATATGTTTTAAATTTCCACATATGAAACAAAGTTTGTTCTTATTGAGTCCTTTGACATTAGTCTTTGATGTTTATCTTATATTTCTCTTGGATCTTATATAACAAATTTTCTATTAAGCTCGCCTTTTTGCAAAAAAAATCCTAGAAAGCTGCAATTTATTCAGTTGTACATTATATTTTTAACCACAATCCCAGTTCTTTTATGCTTCAGTAGATAGTAGTTCAAGACCTATGCTCTTTTAATATAGTGTGTGATTCTAATTGTGGCTCCAGCCTATTTGAATTTTTTATCTTTTTTCTTATAATATCTTATCCTTGATCTGGGGGGTTTAGAATTTGTCTGTGATGTTTCTATAAGTTTTCCTTATAGAATCTCTTTCAAGTGATTATTATCTTTCATTATTTCTTGTATTATAGTATCAAAAATCATTTTTGGGGGCAGCTTTCAGGTAGTCCCATTATTCTTACATTTTCTCTTCTTTATCTGCTCATTAGATTCATTGCTTTTCTTATGGGATGTCTCACATTCTCTTCACCTTATCTCTTTCTCTCTCTCTCTCTCTCTCTCTCTCTCTCTCTTTCTCTCTCTCTCTCTCTCTCTCTCTCTCTCTCTCTGTGTGTGTGTGTGTGTGTGTGTGTGTGTGTGTATGTGTTTGTACAATTTATTTCTTGGTCTCTTATTACTTTGCTGCCTCCCTCTTGCCCAATTATAGTTTTCAAAGAGTCATTTTCTTTAATTTTCTGCATGTTCTTTTCTAGTTTACTGGCATTTTTGTCATCATCTTCTTGCTTTTCTTTGGTTCTCCCTTTGTTCCTTCATTCTTTCCTTCCTTCCTTTCTTTTTGTTTTTCCTCAATCTGATTTGATTTTTAAAGTTTTGCTTGAGTTATTCTATGAATTCTTTTTGGGAAGGTGACCATTTAACTTTACTTTTTGGGATAGAAAAGAGGTTTTTTTGTTTGTTTGTTTTTTTGTTTTTTGTTTTTGTTTTATTAACTTCAGTTTAATCCTCTGAAAATAAATTCTGGTCTTCCCTATCTCTGTAATAACTTTCTATAGTTGAGCTCTTTCTCTTTTGTCTGTTCATTGTTTTTTATTTGTAGCAAATTTTTGATATAATCTCACCTAGTCCTAGAGTGTGGGGGATGGTGCCTTTGGCTTCAGATTTTCCTTTGCTTCTTGCCTTTGCCCTGGAACTAAAATTAACTCTACCCACCTATAAGTGTCTACCTCTAGCAGCATGGCTGCCTCACTGCTTTTGCTTTCACAGGGCATGTGCTGCTTTCTTTTTGCTCGAGGCCCCATCTCAGTAGCACAGCTTTTATAGTTGTTCCTTACAGTAGAGATCCCTTCAGTTGCCCCTGAGTCGGACACCTGACTCCACACACCATCTGAGAAATGAGAGTTCCTGTGTCTGAAGCCCCAAAGCTTGGTGGTTGGTATTTCAAAGGAACTAGCATGCAGTTGTTTATACTTCCTATGGGACAAACAATCAGTACTGTTATTTTTTTTAACGTTTCTTTGATTATCCCAGGAGGATCATTGTTATGCCACAACTCTTCTTTGTTTTTACTGCTCTATATTTGCCCCAACACAAAAGTTTGCTTTATATTTGACAGAAATCTTCAGAACTTGGAATTTTCTGACCTATTCCACAATCTTGCTAGAAACCTCTCCCATTAGGCAGTATTATTATCTCAATTTTGCAGCAATATTGATATAAGTTAAGATGAGTCTGGGAGTTATGACAATGTCATTAAACTAAAGTAAAACTCATGAGAACATGTTTAATTCCAGTTCAATCAATTCATTTCAGTAAACATGTGTTTAGCTACTTCATTAACAAGGAAGTATGAGAGGTACTAGGTATAAAATGATAGAATAATTACATAATCTATTTCCCCCAAGAACTTTATAATATGAATGTGGATATTTTAGCAAGTGTCAATAAGACAAAAAAAAAAAAAAACAACTAAAAGAAAACTTAAACTTATGCAAAATGGCAGTCTATTCTTAGTAGTTTGCATAATTCAAGTAGAGATTAAGTAAAATCTCTTACACTGGTCAGATAAGGAATAATTGAGTAGATGGTCATTGAATTTACTCTTGATGAAAAAAAAAGCCAGCACAAGTATACATGTAGGAGATTATTTCAGTTAAATAAAACGATAAAAAATGTAGAAAAATGCAAGATGAGATTATAGAATAACAATTTTTAGGGTACAGGAAGGCAAATTATATATTATATAATAAATGTGGAAAGATTAAGTTTAAGAATTATTATTCAAGTATTTCAAGAACAAGAAGAGAATTCCATCTTTTATTCAGAAACCAATAGGAAACTATATGAAAAATTTTTGATCTGAGAACTGAAGTAACTTTAGAGATTAGAAGGAGAAAGAAGATCCTGTAAATTCAAATAAAATTTCAGACATTTAATAGATGCTGAGTTTATGACAAGGCCAAACAAAGTGATATCTGGCAAAAAAAAAAAAAAAAAAGTCATTGAATTTAATGATAAGAACAACCATTATTGCTTTCCAGGAAGTAGATTATAGGAGTGGAGGAAAGTAATGTAGAAATGTGGATGAAGTGAGTGGTTTGTTTATTTTGGAAACTTTTCAAAGTATGGTAGTCTTGGAGAATGGTGATTGGAGGATATAACAAACATTCTCTTGGGTTATGGAGACCTTTAACATGGTTTCAGACAGAGATGAAAGAGCACAGAGAAGACAAGATAGGAGAGTAAAAAAAAAAAACTAGAAGGTATAAATGATAGTCAGGTTTAAGAAAAGATGGAGGTGGGGGAAAATATGAAAGGAAATATCTTTAACCAATGTAATAGTCTTTAGATTAAAATGTTTACCTCTATCCTGCTATTGCAGTCCTTTTATTCAAACTGGATCACCAGAGAGTATGGCTAGGAAATTCTAAGTTACTTGGCTCTATACTTCAATTTTGCAGAATCCTGTCTTCAAGGAGTGCATGTTCAAAACTAGCAGACTATATATACTTATGCCACACTTTACCCTCCCAACATCTGCCCTCCCATATACCTTTTCTTCTTTTGTTCATAAATAATTAAATTAACTTTAATATCTCTCTACACAGGTCATAAGAAGGGACAATCTTACCATTCCACTAATAATACTTGTAGCATAGAAAGGCTTAATAAATGTTCATTGGTATGACTTGAGTCAGACAAAAATAGCTTCAAATTCTGACTCTAACAAATGACAAGCTAAGTTAATTCAATGAAACTGGCCTAATAAATCTGAAACAAATTATTAAATGCTTGTTGAATATGTGACATTGTGCTTAAATAATATATTCTAATATTTTATATAGAATACACATTTTATAATGATGAATATTGTAGGGGATGTGGGAAAACTGGGACACTAATATGTTGTTGCTGGAATTGTCAATGGATTCAACCATTCTGGGGAACAATTTGGAACTATGCTCAAAGAGTTATCAAAATGTCCATAACCTTTGATCCAGCAGTATTTCTACTGAGTGTATATCCCAAAAAGATCTTAAAGGAGGGAAAAAGATCCACATGTGCAAAAATGTTTATGGCAGCCATTTTTGTAGTGGCAAGAAATTGGAAACTGAATAATTTATGTTATATGAATGTCATATTCCATGACTGTAAGAAATGATCAACAGGATGGCTTCAGAGAGGCCTGGAGATTCTTACATGAACTGATGCTAAGTGAAATGAGCAGAACTAGGAGATCATTGTACATGGCAACAACAAGATTATACCATGATCAATTCTGATGAATGTGGTTCACTTCAACAATGAGATGATTCAGGCCAATTTCAATGATCTTGTGATGAAAAGAGCCATCTACATCAAGAGAGAGGACTGTGGGAATTGAGTGTTGTTTACAACATAGGATTTTCATCCTATTCGTTGTTGTTTGCTTGAATTTTATTTTCTTTCTCTTTTTTTTTTCCAGTTTGATTTTATTTTTCTTGTGCAACAAGATAATTGTATAAATACATATACATATATTGGCTTTAACATCTATTTCTACCATGTTTAACATATATTGGACTACTTGCCATCTAGGGGAGGAGGGAGGAATGAGGGGAAATTGGAGCACAAGATTTTTCAAGGGTTAATGTTGAATTATCCATGCATATGTTTAAAAAAATAAAAATCTTTAATGTAGAAAAGAATATACTTCTTTAGTCTTTTTTTAGTGTCCAATATTTCTGAATATAAAAATGAATATAGATATGTTAATAATCCATTTTTGGAGTTTTCCAGTTCACATATTAAGGCATAGAAATAAATAGACAGGTAGCATATGTCCAAGTTTAGATAATTACATTTTGAAAATTATCTATATATAAAAGGTCAGTTAACTCTTTTTCAGCTAACAATAAATGATCCCTTGTTCAAAAGGAAATGAGTTTGTTGACTTTCAAATTTATCAAAGCAAAGGTTTTAAAGCCTTTATAATGTCCCCATATTTAATTGAAAAACATATTTTGTTTACCAAAAGATAAACATATATTTATTTTACTGTATTAGAAGACAAGTTTAAAATGCCTTGATATTTTTATTTCTGAGATAATATCTGTAGTTGGGGTAGGTAATTTCTGAATTTCCAATATAAGTCAAAATGTACATGTTTATGCATATTAGAAGTATTTCTACACATGCATATTGTGGTTACAGAATGTTTATTTCATTTTTGAAATAAAATGGTTTATTTGTAGAATGTATATGTTTTGGTTTGTTCTTTCAACATCAGGAAATATACATCTCCTTTCTGCAGTTCAAGATATATTTATTTCCCCATGTGGTAGCATTTTTTTTCTCCACAGATTTCCATTTCAATATACAATAATTGTGTTCTTGTTGTTAGTATGGCAATGACTAGCATTTCAAGCAAATGTATACACTTAACATTTGTCAGCTTTTATGAGAGGATATTTACTTCTAAAACAGGACCAGAATGAACAAAATCATTTCCCTTAACACCTCTAGGGCATTTTCTCTTCTACATCATTTTGGTTCTTTGAGGTCTAGCTGAATGCCTATGTAGTATTAGTTGCAAGAAGTTCATGCCAAAGACAAAAGCATTTCTGTGGGATGTGCAAGATCAGAAGAGGACCTAGATAGCCGTTTGGAAAATCACATTTGCTATTTTTAGGCTTGGCTTAAATACTTGACTTGGTCTCTGACTTCTGCATTTCTGAGGCTTGTTTTTCCTACCTTTCAAAAGTCCTAAGTGTTTTGCAGAAAATATACTCTCTTTACCAGATTCCTTAAGCATGAATAAAGAAGTTACCAAGATTCCCCAGAAGCAAATGAGCCAAAGAGATAGTACTTGGAATTGTAAGTCTTTTTGAATGCCTTTGAAACCTATCAAAGAGCTTCCTTTACAATACATGTTAGCTAAATCTAGTCATGGGTTGATTTTATATTCTCCACCCTCAATCTCTCCTAAGTACTTTTTATTCCTCACTATTTCCCCAAAAGCAGGTGTGCCTGGTTCTTCAATGGAAGTGTACTTTTCTAGGCACATTGCTTTTTATGCACCAGATCTAAATTTCAAAGGAATATTTTCATTTAGTCTTGGGCAACACTCAGTTATAAATGGACGGCTATCTGAGTCCCTGTGGGAATTCTCATGGCTTATATAGCACCATTCCTTGGCAGGTCATTATATTTTACATTATCTCTTCAACTACTAGAGTACAATTATATTTCTCTAGATATTTAAACATATGATGTGGAAACAATAACATAAAAAGATACTTAGATTCATGAATTGTTGTTAGTATGGCAATGACTAGCATTTCAAGCAAATGTATACACTTAACATTTGTCAGCTTTTATGAGAGGATATTTACTTCTATTAGAGATTAATAAATTATATTAGAGATTAATTAGAGATTAATAAATTATATTACTAATGATAATGCAATTACTGATAGCAAATAATCATTGTGAGTATGTTTGATGCACACCAGGTAAAATTAAAATTCCAGATTCACATTTAATTACTGTTTTGACCTAAGGATTATTTTTTTATAGCATAAATGAAATAACCCTTCTCCTCTCTCTGTCCTTAATATTCCCAATAAATCTCAGGAGACTTCTTGTTTGAACAGGGCAAATTATTTACATTTCATCATTATGATAGTATAACTACATTTGTTTGTTTTTTTGTGTGTTTTTTTGGGGGGAATCAGAGAAAGGTTCCAGAGATCTTAACTAATTAATGAACCTGTCTATTGGTATTTTTCTTTACTCCCTTTAGATGTAGAGCTTGTGACATGAATATGTTCTTTTCTATTTGAACTGTAGGAACTTAGTATTCAATCATTTCTTTGCTGTAAAAAAATAAAATAAAATAAAAAGATCTACACTACCCTCCCTTTCTTAGCATTGTAAAGGAGAAAAGTCAAACAAGCTTCTCAAAAGTTTCAAATTGTATAAAATATTTCCATAAGCAGATATGAGGTGCTGGCAGTCATGTGCATTCCTAGAGTTAATGTGACCTGTCAAACAAATCTAAAGGCATATGTAAAATGTCTGAGTTATCACTGAAATAAGAACATAGGTGGAGAATTTATAATGTGCTATCCAATTTGGATAATAGGCATTTTATAACCTTTAGAGATATTTTTAAAATATGAAAAGATTTTATGTACTCAAAACAATATTTAAGGCTTTTTGTTCACTTGACAAGAGCAAAGAAATTCATTCTCTAGAGCTGACATTCTTAACTCCTTTGCTGACTTGTTGATTCACAATGGTTTTTAAAAAATATGTCAGCTTTAACTTATCTTTCTTAGTTTAATTCTAACTCTTGATGTTATTAAAGTTTTTTTCCCAATTAGTTTTCTTTTCCTTTTGTTATTGAAATGAATAGCCAAGGCGTTTTATGTCATAGACATTACTGTATTATCTACAACAAAGGGGGAAAAAGTTGGGGGAAAGAAAGAAATAATGAAATAGGAGAAATATCCAGACTATTGTAGTCTGGTTGTGGAACTCATAAAAAGTTAATATTTTCCTACTTTTGTGAATAGCATTTCAATGTTTGCATATATATATATATATATATATATATGTTTGTGTGTATGTATTTGGTGTGTATGTGTGTGTGTATTAAATTTAGAAGAATTACAAATCATTTAATACATCCCTTACATGAACAAGAATCTTGATAAATAATTCAATCTCTGATTGAATTTTCCAAGTAAGAAGAAAACCTCTCTATATTAACATAACCCATTCCAATTTTTTTTTAATTTCTAACTGTTAAGGGGTATGCTCTTGGGGTAGCTAGGTGGTGCAGTGGATAGAGCACCAGTCCTGAAGTCAGTAGTACCTGAGTTCAAATCTGGTCTCAGACACTTAACACTTCCTAGCTGTATGACCCTGGGCAAGTCCCTTAACCTCAATTGCCTTAGAAACAAAAACAAAAGAAAAAAAGAAGTATGTTCTTAATTTTTCCTTATATCAAGTATAATTTTTCCTCTTTGCAATTTTAACCCTTGTATCTATCAGCCCTTTGGTGCCAAATAGAGTCTTATCTCTCTTTCCTGTGACAGTTCATGAGCTACTTAGTGACATCTATTGTTTCCTACTAACTTTTTTCATTTTTTTTTCAGTTTTTATATAGCATGAATTTAGAATCTGTTGAACTTCCCAGTTGCCTTGCCTAGACATATTTCATTTTATTAGTGCCCTTTTGAAAATGTGGCACTCAGAATTGAACATGGCTTGAAATATAATTAATTAAACCAATTCAATGGGCAAGAAAATTTTATCTTTCTTAAGTTTGCATTAGTTATCACAGTTGCCATTATAAAATGTTGACTTATAATTTCCATTACACTGAAACCACTAGATAATTTTTAAATGGATTGCTATCTTATAAATCTAACATAATTTTAATATTTTTATAACTATAAAATTTGATCATGCTAATAACTTTTAAAATCAGCAACCTTTTTTTCCCATTATGCCACGTATATCCTAGTTTTATGACAACAGAAGAATTGACAATCATAACATCTCTCCCTTTAACCAAATCTCAGTTCATTCATTCATTCATTCATTCGTATTGAGATTGGACTTAAAAATTCATAGCTTTGGTGGGTTTTCTGTGAAAATGGTCTTATACTAATGAAGACCAGTACTATTAAAATATTGGAACCTTCTTAGAATCAAACAAAAACCTTTGGTACTCCATTGGAAATAATTTTTCAAGTTGATATCAAAATACAAACGACTGGCCACTTTTTCGATATTTAACTAGTTTCCAAATTAACCTATTTTCCTATGGTCTAAATCATATATTTCCAATCCCTCCCCACTTACAGTATTAGTATGAGAAACAATTAAATGTTTTACTTTAATCTGGATAGATTATGTTTATTGTACTTCAAAGGCCTACTAGTTCAATAATTGTCAAAACTGAAATGAAAGTTTTTGGTTTTGTTTTTGTAGCTTCTACTTGAAGCCATTAAATTCATACTGGCTTTTTGGGATCATCAAAATCACCAAATCTATAATAGAGCTCTCACTCAAGGTTTCAATAATTTCTCTATTAGTGAGAGTCAACATGAAAAAAAAATTCTTCTTTCTTGTCTGTTCTTCCACTTAGTGTGACTTTACTTATCGTTGAGAAATTTGAATTTTGCAGAAAAAAATGTTGACAGATGTATGGAAATTTGTAAACACCCATTTTTAATATGTCATTCATCAATTCCAGAAGTGTTATCTACTTTTCAAGTGCTTTATCTCTTTTTCCTTTCAGGACATTTTCCCTAATGGCATTATTTTCAATATTCCTACCTCCACTGCTTTTCATTCAGTTTAAAAAAAAATTCTTCCTGCCTTTCTATTTCAATTCTATTATCTGTTTTTCTTCTATGAATATTCCTTCTTAATATATATCAATAACTTTGCTCTATTTCAATTTTTTGAATGAAGCATAATCTTCCAGAAAAATATTCTCATTTTTGATCTCACTTTACTACATCTCATTTACACCTTTGAAATCAATTTCATCTATGTTTGTTAGAATTTAGTTTTCTTGTTTGTTCTATTTAAAGTACTTGTTCATACTCCTCTAAGTTCATGGGTTTTGTTATTCTTTCCTTTGTTGGATTTTGCCTCCTGTGCATGTCTGTGTGTCTCTATTATTATACTTTTTATACTTTAATTATTTTCTATGGTATCTAGTTATACTTATGTGCACATTAATCTATAAAAATGTCTTATAAAATGTTTTATTTTCCCCAACATAGATATATCCTATTTACTTCAGATAATTCATATATTCCCAGAGAAATACATATATGTACATATACATATGTGTGTATACTTGTGTGTATGTGTATATATACATATATATATACTTAGAGAATATAAATTCATGTTTTAGTATTTATATTGATCTATATATATGTGTATATACATATATACATATATATAAATAAAATAGACATAGATATAAAGATAGAAGATATAGGTAATTGGAAAATATAGGTATAGACTCTCCCTCTTTCCTGATTTAATTTAAAAAGTCTTATAAACATTTGACCATTTGTTTGAGGTCACAATTATTACAGATTTGTTCTCAACTATATAGGAAGATGAATGAAATAACAAAGAATGGGCAGTTAGATATCATGAGATAATAACCTCGTATCAGTGACAAGAGAGGGAAATATTTTGTTTCTCACCACAAATATCTGGCAGGGACAATCTGTTAATATTTATAAACTCAAGCACATATCTGACAATGCACTACTAAGTGAGAGTCTGTCTAGGCCTGAGCAGAAGCATTAAAGGTACACAAAAAGCAATGTTCTCTTTTTGTGATAGGATGTTCATATTGTGATCATTTTATTTAAAAAGAAATTACCAGTGGTAATACAAACTCTTTTGATAAGGGTAGTGCTAAGTTTTTTATTCCAAGACCTCCATGAATAATAAAGGGAAAATTTAATTCAATAATTCAATAATCCACCAACTATATGTTTGTTTTATAGGACATTGCACTGTGTAGGTGCTGGTGCTATAAAGGGAAAATGAAAATTGAATGAATTTTTCCCCAAGGAGCTTTCATTCATTGTACTGGGGTGATATGACATACAACTAGAAAGTTAGGGCAAAATATATACAAAGTAATGTAATTATTTTAAGAGGGCAAGAATAATAATTCTTGTGAAAATCAGGAAAGTCTCTGTGTAAAAATGAAAATTTGATTTCGCTTGCCTCAATTGAAATTTATCATAAAGATAAACTGAGGGAAATCTCTTAAATGGATATCATTTCCTGGATATCATTTATTACAAGTTGCATGTGACCTGATAATAAAGGATTGGTCAGGATGCCCTTCCTCTAAGCAAGACTCTAAATTGAAAGTTCAATACAATTATAAAGCATATAACAAATAAGAGATCAGAAATCATCTAAATGGCTGGCCCGACAGAAATGAAAGATCATTACTGGTTGCATCAAAGGAAGTGGGTATAGTCAAGATATGCCATGAGGACCAATGCTATCTATCCATAAAGAATGACTTTTTCCTAGTTACAACCTGAAATTTCTAATAAGAGCAGACTTGGTGACAGGGGAATTACACATAACCATCTTAATTATTAAAGATAGGCAAAGTCAGGATGTCCCAGCTTCTCAGGGTTATCCTGTAAATCTTGTAGGAAATGCTGAGACAATGTTTTATGAGAGTATGAGAACAGAGTTTTTCTTTCACTAGCAGTGATTGTTTCTTTGGTGTCTCTTTTTAGAAAAGGAAAGGTTTCACTTTAGCACATAAATTACATTCAGTTTTGACAAAGTATTGTTATAGTATAAAAATAAATATAAAATACCAGATCAAAAATTTATTTCCTCAGACTTAGAGAAACTTGGAATTACTTATGGTGTGAGTTTATTCTAGTACTAGAAACATTTACATATAGGGAAAAGATGGAATGTGCCTGAAATGAAGGAACACTTTGCAGACCTTTGTGACTACAATGGAGAGAAGTGAAAAGGAGCAAAAATGATGCAGGAAAATCAAACTGCAAAGAACATTATTTGAAAACCTGAAAATTTTGTATTTTTGTCCTATGGTTGTCCAGTCATACAGTTTTAGGAGAAAAAGTGGAGGAAAATAGTAATGTCTGAGTCTTCAGAATAATAAGTTGGTAACTCTATAATGCTCTACTTTTTTTTTTTTCCTTGTGGACAAGATAAAATTCTATCAATTTCAAAATGCAAAGTAAATAGTTATTTATAACTGATATCAATTTCTAAGTTAAAAAAGGATAGAGTAGAAGCCTTAACAAAAAATAGTGCAAGGTTCCAATGAATCCTTTGCTGATTTGGTGGGATGTCTACAGAAAGCTGTCACATGAACCACTGGTGAAGACAAGACAACAGAAATTATAGTAAGACAACTTGCTAGAGAAAATGCTAATGAAGATTTTAGAAGAGTTATATTAGGACTTTAAAAGGATGTTTCTTTAGATGAGATCATAAGGCACTGTGCCACAAATGGGCACAAATAAATTCTGTGCCCAGACAATGATGCAGGCTTTTCAAGATCTGAACATGGGAAAACAGATTCCCTCTTGGGAAGGGACTTCCAAAGAGACTCTTCAGTGCTTTCAATGCGGTATAACAGGGCATTTGAAAACTCAATATAGGCAAAAAGGTAAAGTGAAATAACAGGGTGGGATAAAAAGACCCCAAACCCCATGTCCAAAATGCAACAAAGGCTTTCACTGGATGTCAGAATGTAGAGTGACTCAGGGAAACAGTAAGTGAGGCTCCACTCCAAGGGGTCCTGCCAAAAAACACTTGGGGCTGATGGCAGCTGCTATTACACCCAGAGAGGCTTTAAAAGTTCAGTATTACAACATAATCAGTAAGCTGAGAAGCATGTTGATGGGGAAAGGGGATTGCAATTAGGCCGAATAGAGTTGTATGCTGTTGAACTACTGAGATATCCCCTGGAGAGCTGAAATCTGTCCCTGTCTGGCCCATAGATTTCTTTCCTCCACACATAGTAGGCTTGACCTCCTAAAAGTGCTTACAAAATAGTGTCTATCCATACATTGATTTGGGAAATTTGGGAATGTGTAGTTAATATCCCAGTCACTAATATAGGGAAGCAATGTGTAATCTATCACCCAGTGTCAAGAACCATGCCTAAGTGAAGGGACAGGTCAGTTCTCCCAGAACCTCCATAGCTGTGAATCATAACACTTGAAGGAGTTGCAAAAAACCTTTTACTAACATAGATGTTCCTTGTGGATGGGGAATGAAATAAATTGGAGGCAGAGGAAAGAGGAGAGAGGTCAGAGAATAGCAACTACCTCTCAGTCTCCTTGCATCATCATCATCCTCTCACATGAAGAGATCCATTCTACAGGTCTGAGTCAGACCTAAAGTAGTCACTGAAAAGTGGCTCCCATATCACAACACATGGCACCTGAACGTAGGGTATAAGAAATACAAGAAACAAAGAAGCAGCAGCGACCAAAAGGTGTTTATGAGTAGGATCCTCCCAGAGTTCCTTTGGTAACCTGCAGGAAAGGAAAGGGAGAAGAGATCTGATAAGTTTTTTTTTTTAATTATTCAGGGTAATTAAATGAGCCAACACATCAAAGGGTCGAGCCAGGAGACTGATGAGAAACTTATGAAATATGTCTGTTATGACTATAGTCCTCTTCTCTGTTTGAAAGTTTGCCTCCATGATATCTCACAAGATTCAACATTTGCTATAGTGCTTTTTGCACTTCCTAGCATGTGGACCCAGATGTGAATCATGATATTTGAAAGAGCTGCAAAGCAGACTTTACTAACGTAGATGTTCCTTGTGAATTGGGAATGAAATAAAGTGGAGGCAAGAGGGAAAAGGAGAGAGTTAAGAGAATACAACTGCCTCTCAGTCTCCTTGGATTATCATTATCATTCTCTCACATGAAGAGAGCCATTCTATAGGTCTGAATTAGACCTCTAGCAGCCACTGGCAGGTGACTCCCATAAAACAACAACCCAGGAGAGGTAATAGCATCAGGCCTCCTGATACACACACCTGATATGCAATTTGGTGATATTTACCCAGATTTTGACTCCCCAAAACAGAATCCAAGAATATTCTGGATTGTAGTTGTTACAGCTGACCAACCTATGCTCACTATCTATGTAAATGGTACACCATTGAAAGAGTTGATAGACATGGCTGCAGATCATATAGTCATTAGAGGTGCCAGCTGGCTAAGTCACTGGTCAAAGATTATGGCAGACACCCATAAGTTTCACATAGGAAGATAGTAGTTGAACTTAGGTGCTTCCCCTTTGAGATGGAAATTTGAAGATAAAAATAAAAGTTTTTACTCTTTTTGTAGTAAAAAAAAAATCCCCATCAATCTGTGGGGAAGAGATATATTACAACAATTAAGAATACAATTGAGTGCTTCCAGCTTTTTAGGCAGGGATGCTGTCAAAGGCTTGCCAGCACTCTCACCTGTTCTCATTCAATAAAAAATGAATACACCAGTGTGGGTGGAACAGTGGCTCTTAACCAGTAAAAAAAAAAAAAATCTAGGCCTTTTTAGATGTAGTACAGAAGCAACTTGACCAAGGCCACATAGAAAATTCTCTAAGTCCTTGGAATTCCCCTATATTTGCTGTAAAAAAAAAAAAAGAAATCTAGAAAATGGAGGATGTTAATTGATTTGAGAAAAGTGAATGAATAGATGGAAACTATGAGGACTCTTCAACCTGGGCTTCCATCTCCTACTTAATTGCCTAGGAAATGGCCTCTTTGGGTTACAGACATTAAGAATTATTTCTATTCTATCCCTCTGGATAAGAAGGATATGAAAAGATTTGCCTTTTTCAGTGCCCAGAGTTAATTTAGTTGAGATTTATAAAATATTTGAATGGACAGTTTTGTCATAGGGAATAGAAAATAGCCCTACCATGTAGTAAATGTATGTGGCTGCTACTTTCACTCTAGTAAGAAAAGCATTTCCAAAAGTTATTACATTTCATGGATGATATCTTGGGGTGTGCAGCTAAGGAACAAATGTTAGAAGCATGTCTACAAAAAACTATAAAACAGTAAGGAACTACCAATTGTATAAAGCCTGAAAAAATTCAAAGGCAAGCTCCTTTTCAATATTTAGAATGTGAAGTATATCCTAAGGTACTTATAGTACAAAAACTTTTTTATGAATAGAGAAGTTGAACACCTTAAATGACTTTCAGAAATTGATTAAGAGATATCCAATGGATGCATCCAGTGTTAGGCTTAATTACCTATCAATTACAACCATAAAATATGATATTTTATGACATTTTAAGAAAAGACACTGCTTTAGACTCAATCTGCCAGCTTACAAAAGAAGCTCTGAGAGAGGTTGAACTGGCTTTATTCAATGTGGTTGAAAGAGTCACTCAAAAACCCTTGGAAATATCAGTTTATGCTGCAAAAGAGGCCCCCACAGCAGTCCTTCATCAAGGGGACAATGTGATACAGTGGGTAAACCACCCAGCACAACCAAAACAAAGTCTTACTCCTTATCCGGTGCTTGTGACCAGAATTTTATTAAAGGCCATTAAATGAGTAATACAATTTTATCTGGGACAACCTGACAAAATATACACCTTTTATACCAAAGCACAAATTAATGTATGCTGTGAAACCATCCCAGAGTAGCAAATTTTATTGTCCACAGCTCCAAATTTTATATACAGGTCCTCCTTAAAAATAACCCAGCTATTACATAATTGGCCATAGACTTTTAAAGAAAAGGTTTCTAAGGTTCCTCTTAAAGGACCACCTACCTTTACAGATGCATCCAAACATAACATTTGTGCTATATACTCTCATGACTTAATTATAAAGAGAGTAGTCAGAATTCCTTTTCAATCCACTCAGCAGAATGAATTGTATGAAATCATGCTAGCTCTTACTTATTATCTAGGAGATGTAAATATAATATCTGATTCAGCCTATTCAATAGGTATGGTACAAAGAATTGCCACAGCCCAAATAAAATTTGTGGCTTCCAATATATATCAGCTCTTTGAGGAACTTCAAGAGCAAGTGAGAAAGCCTCCAAATAAGATTTATATTTTGCATGTCTACTTTCTTAGTGGACTTTCAGGTCCAATTTTTTATGGATATTCAATGGCAGATCACCTTCTAAGCATGTTAGCCAATATTCCTTTATTTCAGGCAGCCCAAGCATCTCATTCTAAATATCATCAGGCTGTTTGAGCTTTACAATTGCAATTTGGGATAACAAAAGAGGAATTTTGGAGCATAGTAAAAACCTGTACCACTATGCTCCCTCCAGGGAAGAGCCCTCGTGGTTTGAGACCCAATGAAATTTGTCAAGTGGATGTGAGCCATTATATATCTTTTTGTCATCTGTCTTTTATACATATAGTAGATACCTTTTCAGGATTTACTTTTTCAATACCAGCCACAAAAGAGACAGTCACTGAATTCCTTGTACAAGCTTTTGCAATTAGGGGCATGCCATAAATAATAAGAACAGATAATGGACCTGCATATACTTCCAAACATTTTGAACACTATTGTACACAATATCAGATTTTACATATCACTGGCATATTCTTTAATCCTCAAGGACAAGCAATAGTAGAGAGGAGAAACAGAGACATCAAGATCCTCTTCAAAAAACAAAAGAAAGGGGGAACCACAGGTAACCCTAAAAAACTTCTAAATTTAACCCTTTATACTAGTAATTTTTTTGATTTTTGATGAAGATGCACTGGCTCTGGCAGTCGGGTTTCATAACCCACCAGAAGGGCAATGTCCAGTGCAAGCCCTTTTTTGACTGATAGAATGATTCACTTAAATATAATTTTATCATGTAGTAGGTAAACCAATAAATGGTATCATGACTCTTACCTCAGCTATCTGAATTATATATAGACCATCCCAGAAAAGGCAAATATAAAACTCTGTTAAAAATGAACTTGCAGAGTCAAATTCATATAAAATAATAAAAATGTCAAATTTTATAAATCTCTAGCTCCAGGCTTGTTTCTCACTCATGGTATGATATTATATTTTCAGATGTTAAAAATACTGTCCCATTGCTTACTGCTTATGACAAACTGATTCACAGTCTATACACTTGAATGTTTATTTTTTCATCTTCCAATAAGGTCATGGCATTGTTCATGCCTATGGGTTTATGCAACATAACATAGCATAATACAACACAATGTAATGTAATATAAGGTAACATAATATAAAATAATGCAACATAACATAGTGTCATGTAATGTAGTATAATGTAATGTAATGTAGCACAACACAACATGACATAACACAATGTGACATAACACAACATTAAGCAATATAGTATTCTGAATGTTGAATAATATTGTTTTACTTTTCTTCATCAGGTGGGGCTGTGTCTATTGCATTTTCTTTTTTCAATATGCACACTGCAATTATGACCCTTGTCATTCACTAATAATGACTGATAGAATGATTCACTTAATATATAATGTTATCATTAGCTCAGTAAACCAATAAATGGTCATGCATGACTGGTACCTCACTATCTATTACTAATAAACCTATCCTTCAAAGGCAAATTATAACTCGTTAAAATGACTAGAGTCAGAGATTCATATATAATAATCAAGAAATGTAGAATTTGATAATCTAGTCAAGCTTGTTACATGGTCTGACATTCTATCATACAAATGATTCAGTCTATAATTGAATGTTTATATTTCATCAATTCGAGATAAAGTCAAGGCATGTCATGCTAGTTTATCACTAACTAGCTATACAACACAATGTCATAGTAATAAAGGTATAATATAATAATGCAACATAACATAGTGTCATGTAATGTAGTATAATGTAATGTAATGTAGCACAACACAACATGACATAACACAATGTGACATAACACAACATTAAGCAATATAGTATTCTGAATGTTGAATAATATTGTTTTACTTTTCTTCATCAGGTGGGGCTGTGTCTATTGCATTTTCTTTTTTCAATATGCACACTGCAATTATGACCCTTGTCATTCACTAATAAAGTAGGCTTATTATATTAATGATACATTGCTCAAAACTAAGTCATGCATGGATGGTATATCTCTTTACTAATAAAAACTTCCTTGCAAACAATTCTATCTCGAAACTGCAGATCCAGAGATCTAATATCTCAAGAAAGAGGAATTCTGAACAAATAGGACATCAAAACAAATTGTTATTTATTTTATATTCCTCAATTGGAGATAAATGATCAAAAAGGACATGAAGAATCTCTAACTGCTCAGACAAAAATTCATAGTAATAAGGTTATTGTCTGTCAGTGTTTTCTTAGACAATGTCCTGAAGGTACAAGAAGATAGTTCAGTTGCAATTCTAAAATGAAAAGATGCCATAGGTCTGTCACATATTTGATTACAATTTCCATGTATACAGGAATATTATGGTTGCCTTCTTTGTATAGCAGTGTAATGCTAACTATATAATTAGTAATTATTAAATAGTTTCCTTCTTTGGTGGATTAAAAGCACCATTGTCCTTTCTCCATCAATGTACTTCATCCTGGAAAAAATGGGAATCATAATGATAATAAATTCCGTATTCCTCTTGGAAATCAGAGAAACGGATGCTGATAATTGTGTGACATTATTCAATTCTTTAGCTTCTGAGCAATAGTATTACATTACTTACATAACTGATGTTAAATTTACGGTGTTCTAAAATACACTAAATATTTAAGGCTAACAAGGTAGGCAGGCAGAGCATTTCATTGTTTTACCTACTCTCCTCTCCTGACCCTCTTCACACATAAAATCATGCTCATTTTGTTCAGTTGAAATCCAGTTTATAAACTATATTGAATACCTTCCTATACCCCTAGCCAAAGTAATTATCTTTTATTTCTCTTTCTAATGTGTAAAAAATAATGCCTTGTCATTGTCTCCTTTTACAAACTGAATTCATGCAATTTTGTTGGCATTAATGGACTACAAGGAGTTATCCATTGTTATGAGAAAAGTACCTTGTACATGCTCCAAGATGCCAAATATAATGACCAATAGCTGCTGGTGTTTCTTTCTTCATTTTTATTGTCCTGAGCTGGGCTAGAATCACAAGATTGTAATTTATGGTGAGCAATGAGTGGACTCTCTGTTCAGCATCTTTTGGTGGTTTATGGTTCTTTGTAAGTATGATTAGTGAGTTTCTCAGAATTTTAGGAGGGTATAAATGCTACTACATCACTGATTTTATTCACAAGATAGATGCAACAATTACACTATAGTTAAGGGATTTTTGCCTCACAGAATATGCCTATACAGGCAAAATGCAATGCCGTATGGAGAGAAATGAAAGTATTGTTTAAGCTATCTATCTTTACCGTCTATTGCAGTCAAGTGTTTTCCTCACTCACCCCCCACCTCTCAATTTCTCAAATGGATTTTCTATATATCTCTAGCTTACTTTTAAAACCTCCATCCTTCTATAGAACTTTTTCATAATATGTTCCATCAGAGTCATGTTTCCCTACAGCATTTTATTAAAACCTCTTTTCATTAGGTTGAGATAAATTATTTTATTCACAAACACCTAGGTAAAAATGATTGGTGCAGAAGTACTTTTCCCATATAAGGGACAAGACAGTAATGAGAAAATAGGGGGAATTTTCTGATCAATAATCAAGAGTTAGAAGGAACCCTGGAAGTCAAATATTGTAACCCCTTCATTTTATAAATTAAGAAAAAAGAGGTCCAGAGAAGTTAATTACAATTTCCAAGGTTACAGAGTCAACGATGCAAGGAATTCACATTTATATTCAAGTCCTTATTATATATATATAAAATATGTACATATAAAATGCCTAACTGATGAATATTACCCTTTAATGAGAATATTAGAGAATTTT
The DNA here is from genome assembly GCF_902635505.1 of Sarcophilus harrisii. Lineage (NCBI taxonomy): Eukaryota > Metazoa > Chordata > Mammalia > Dasyuromorphia > Dasyuridae > Sarcophilus > Sarcophilus harrisii. Next base: position 421,799,147 of record NC_045426.1, read on the forward strand.
CTTTGTTTTAGATAGTGAGATAGTGAATTGACTTATATAAAATAGGAAGTTCAAATTGTGGGCTGACAATTGAGTAACTGTCAAGAGCCTGTTTAATTTGATCCTAGTCAATAGATGGGTAAAGATGGGTTCAAATCCCTTTCTGAGATTTATTACCTGTATGACCTTGATCAGTAATTTCTCTTTATCAGCTAGCTCATCCATTAATATTTGAATAATAACAATTTACCATACAAGATTCTTGTGAAGCTCAACTTAGACATTACATATAAAAATCATGGCAAACTTTAAACCTATAAAAACACAAATAATAATTGTTATTCTTGAAATAGAAGGTTCTGTGAATCTCTTTTAGGGTTTACCTTTGATCATATTTGTAATATTATTTTTTTTATTTTAAGTATTCTATTTAGTTTAATTTAAAGTATTTAAATTTTTTATATTTAAATTTTTTATTTTTATTTTTAAATATTAATATATAACATTCATTATCATCACTATCTTTTTTTTATTTTATCAATGGATTTAAGACAAATTGTTTTGGATTAAATTTTGAACTTGCATTTTTTTATTATATGAACTAATGTGCAGATGAATAAAATAATTCTGTTCATAACTTATTAAAAGTATTAATATATAAATGGATCCTCTGTAGTAATGCTGAAAGTATTTTTGATACAATTATAATGGTTGACAGAATGACATTAATATTTTGTAACATATCATTCCTAATATGATTTCAATCAAGTCTATTATGTTGCTGATTTTAAAAAGTCTTTAATTCCATATTAGAGATAATGGATTTGATATAGAGTCATCTATTTTAAGATGTTGTTCTTAACTTATCAGAGATCAATATTTTACCTATATAATTATAGAGAGACAATCATTCTGTATATGTTAATATTCTAGTTTCAATATAAATTTTAGTTGAGTTATGAAGGGTATTTTGAGATGTGTATTTATGATATGGGTTCATGCCATCTTTTAGTTCATGACAAACAGCGTTCCTAATAGACATGCCTTACCTACAAGTTTTGTCTTGTTAAGCACAAGGTAGGAGATAAAATATTAAAACATTTAGCGATATGATATTTGATTCTTACTTTTTTTTTTCTTGTATAATCTGCATTGCTCACTGTCTTAATTGTCTTAGAGATAACCCTAGTATAATTTAAGGTTCTAATGTTGCCAAAAGATCCTTATTTCACAGACAAGTTTGCATAGAAAAGTTATGGGTTCACTTCTCCTTTGTTGAAATATTGTTGGTGAATTCATCTGCCCATATTACCCAGGTAAAGCCTTTTAATTTTGTCATTGGATGAAAATAATTTAATAGATTCCATCTGGAAGTAAGCTACTCTCAATTAAATTTGATATATTCAGTAGTATATACTTAATATCAATTCTTATGATTATTGCCCAATGGTTGGCTTATTTAAAAGCATTTCTTTGGCATTTGATCCTATTTATCATGTTCTGTAATAACTTGAAATTTCAACCCTTTTCCTTTTTCTTATAGAAATGCTAATCTTTCTATAGGCGCTTAAGAGTTATACATCCTGTTATTATTTGTATTTTAATAATTTAATATTATTTTCTAATATTATAAGCTTTGCTTATCTTGTAAGTTTTGTGGTCAAATTTTCCAAATACATTTTTATAATTCTGTAAGTATCCAATAACTGTGGATTTATTTTTATAAACATGAAAGTGAATTTTTATTATATAAAATATTTTAATTGACATGCAAAATAAAAACTTCTTGAGTATGATTGTGTGTATTGTCCTCCATTCTCTTCTGTGAATTTTAAAAAATGTTTCAGTTGTCCTTCCCTCCTCCTCTTTCTTCTTTCCTTCTTTCTTTTTAGCTAATTACACTAGCTTCTACTTCCTATTCTCTTCCCTTGAAAATACAAATAAAAAGCAAACCAAAACCAATTTTTTTTTCCAGATCTCAATAATCAAGCAAGCCAAATCTCACATTAATTGTTTCCAAAATATGTATTTCATCCTACATATTTAGTCCATGGTCTTTCTGCCTGCTAATACACTTCATGATTACTTCTCTTGAATCATGTTAAGCCAATTAGTTGACTAGATAACTTAAGTTCCTTAAATGCTTTACAATGTTAATTTGTAGTATAAATTGTTCTTCTGCTTATGCTGGCTTCATTCTACATTAGTTCATTCAAGTGCTTCTATTTTTTTTTTCTGAAACTGACCATTTGGTAATTTCTTATGGACTAGTGATAGTCTATCATATTTATATGACATAATTTATTCAATTAATATGTAATCATTAGGTATTTATTTATTTATTCATTTGTTGCTATAAATATTTTTTGTACACAGAAAAAAGTTTTTCCCCCTTTTTCTCTATTTGATGCACAGGTATTGCTGTATTAAAGAATTACCTAGAACATTTATAGTGACATTTTGTATAAACTATTTAATTCCACATGTTTTTTGGAGTAACTTAATAGTCATACTTAGAAGAAATCCTGAGTCTTACCCTTGAGATATCAATTCTGTATTTCCCCTGTTTTTTAGGCACATATCTTGGTTATTATCCTAAATGCTTGAAGGATCCAGGCAATTAATGAATTCAGATCCCTCCACTCTTTAGAAAGAAGAAGGGAAAATGAAGGCAGGGAATTAGAGGAGACCATATACCATCAACCAGCCTAGGAGGCATAAAAAGGACTGTCTGGAAATTTTTTAATTTTGTTCCTTCTGTGTTAAAAGAGGACATTAACAGTAATACTCAGTTTACTGGTAGACTATTGGTATAATATGCCTTTTGAACTATATTAGAAATGGGAGAGGACTAATATATTTATGGGACAATGGTAATGTCAAGTAGACTCAGTCAGTTGTGCTAGTGTATCTCTCATGGAACTACATTATGATCTGGTCCCATGTTTCAGAAAATATACTTCCTGGAATGAATAAGCAACTCCTGATTAATCTCCAGCAACTAGGGAATTGTATCAAGAGTTATCTAGGATAAACAATAGAAATGGACTATTGATGAGGAACTTCTTCCTCTGTAGTCTATAAGAGCTAGAAAGAAGATGTTGTCCACTATAAAATGAAGGTTGTAGGAAAATGCAAAATATCTGGTCAGCAGCTCCATAATTTTACCTTTACTTTTGGGGATATTGTGAGTTAAAATGTAACGTTTCCTAGTATTTATTGTTTTGTCTATATTAAAGTGTGGCTGGCTTTATGTGTTTTGTTTTGTTTTTGTTTTTGTTTTTGTTTTTTTTGATGAAGTAATCAATGGCTCTCCTAAAAATGATAGACATATTGTACAATGAATATTTTTTCATATAAGAAAATGTATTACCCACATTTTGGGAGATTCTATATTACCCACATTTTGGGAGATTCTAGATAAGATTAATATAGAAACTTTAATTTATGGGTTTCTCACGAGATTTACTTTAATTGACAAGAGAGAGATCGAGACAGACAGACAGACAGACAGACAAATAGGGAGATATTGATTTAAAATTATTATGGTAACAGGGTCAGTCCCCGTCCTAGAATTAAAATGAGATCTGTATAAACTTAGAACCCTTTGCTGGCATACCCTGGGATATGTGCTAAAAAGATAAATTATGAACTATACCTATGGAATGTTTATGTCTTTATCTCATCAAAAATGGATCATTATGAACAGTAAACCATTACTGTTGATACAACAGAGAGAAATAGCCTTCTTCATAGACAATTAAATCTGGGACCTGCCTTTCCAGAAAAACTTAGATTGCTTTGTAAAGCCCTATTCTCAAAATTAGTGATTCTAGATTGCTTTATATATAGAGGGCTATTCTGTGACTCCAAATCCCATACTCTTTTTTGTTATACTACACTGGCAGTAGAAAATTTTTCCTCATATAGTATTTCTTTTACAAGATGCTGGTAATTTTCTCACATGAATCTGAGGGAATTGATTTAATAAATCAATCAACTGAGGTATATTTATCAGTTATGGAAATTTGTTATATTGCCTATAAGAAAGCTAAAAAAAATCAAAGATACTTCTGCTTTGTTCAAAGATTTTATATTCTAGTAAGGGAAATAAACATGCAAACAATCATCTATAATTTGTCAGATAAAAAGACAGAAAGTGATAAGCATCAGAAGAGTCACACAAAGTTTAATGAGATTTCAAAGGAGAAAATGATCATTTCTGACTGAGGAATCAGGAGGGGGTTCACGGAGATAGAACCTTCTGTACCACCTTGCTAAATATGAAGATAACATTTGAAAAGAGTTGCATAAGCTAATAAGTCTGTACTGGGAGATTAACTTTTCTTTCATCACAGACCATATATAGATAACTCAAGGAAAATACATTGGGATTTGAAGCTTTATTGTTTAGCAGATTTTCCCTGTCATTCGTCTTCTCCCCTCCATGCAGCACATCATCTTAAGTTAAAATGGGAAGTATCTGTTCAGGTCCATGTAATATATCACAAAGGCAATTTGGTGACAAATCGGATTTGACTTTAAAAGTATAAGTATACTTATATTGAGCAAATGACTTCATTTCCTGACACTAAATATACAATTAAATCAAATTAGCATACCTTTTTGCAATCATTTTTATACAAGCTTCAAATGAAGGAAGCTTTAAGAAATGTATTCCATTTGCCTGTATGCAAGAGTACTGAAGTGTCTAAACTCTGAATTTAAATTTATTGTTGCCTGAAAAGGTAAAGTTATATGCAGTCTCAATAAGCAGTCTAATAAGGAAAACTTTGGGTTGCTGAAAAATAAGAGAAGCTCATCCTTAAATCCTTCTTACAAACTTTGAATTACAGGAGCAGAAGTAAAGAGGGAAGACTTGACTGCAGATTCTTTTTTTCGGTGGGATGGGGTATAGGGAAGGCTGAAAAAAGCAACTCCAAATAGACAATATAATGAGATAAGCCAGAAAATGGGATCAAAACTAGTTTGGATTTTAGGTACTTACAAAAAGAAACAAAAACACAGAATGGAACAGGCAAATTGGCTTTTTAAAGTGGTTATTGAGTTAAGCTTATGCTGGAGCTAAACTTCAAGGAGATCAGGGTGAACAGAGTTTAGGAAAGACCCCATTAATTTTCAGATTTATTTTCAGCCTTCAAATCAAACTTTAGTCAAACTAGTCTAAAAAATGTTTCCATCAATCATTAAAAAAAACTTTTTAGAAACTCGGTGTTTCAGTGAGCATTTTGTTATAACTGCTATTTAAATCAGTACTGAATGTATGCCTCTAAGTCAATATTCAAGAAAAGGCATGGGGTGAAGGGAGGCAGGGAAAAGAGTACCATGACTGGTTACATTGACAATCCAACATCCTCCCAATTTGTTTACCTTAACAAAAAGTAAAAATGACAGAGGATTTGAGGATTAGAGATCAAAAGCATTTTTGAGAATATTTAGTACAATCATTTTATTGTACAGATTAAAAACAAATCAAATCAAAACAAATAAACAAACAAAACAGCAACAACAGCAACAAACCAAAACTGAGACCTACAAAAGTTCAGTGATTTGCTCAAGGTTAGAGGTAGTATTAACATCGTTAATATTTATTTGAATCCTAAGCTTAGAACACTAAATTCAGTGTTCTTTTGACTTTACTACACTTCAAATCTTCAAATGATATTCATTCTATTGACAGAGTGAAATTTTACAACCTAATGAAGAGTAAAATAATTAATGGTGAAACTATACAAAACAAATTGTCATACTTTAATAGTTCTCAATTTTTTGGTTTCTGCATCCCCTCATACTTTTAAAATTTATTTACCACATTACAAATTAAATCTCCTTATAATTTTATGCAAGCAGTTTTGAATTCATGTGGATCCCCTGAAAATGTTTCAGTAACTACCTTGGGTTCCTGGATCATGGTTGGAGAACTAGTAGTTATAATAGACTAATGAGTACTTTGTCAATCTCTTAGTTCACTTTGTCTTCATAGTCATGTTCCAAGAAAAAATATTTTTAATGTGTGTTATAAATTAATAGAAGCAGTAATTATATGTGCATTTTCCCTGTAGTTTATGTGTAAGTTAACAAAAGAAAAACTTTCAGATTATTCTTTTTTATTTTTTTTTATTTGGGATACCATTTGTACCAATACTAAAAACATTAAGCAATATGGATTATGCTAATTTATACAACTATATTCTAGTTAATTTCACACCAATTTTTTTCTTTTGTTTTTTGGGAATCTGCATTCTTAAAATTAAATATCTTTTTCTAATCTACTTTTGTTTGTTTCTGCTTATTTTTATTACTTTGCTTGACATTGATACTTATAGGAATAGAGATAGAGATAACTAGAAATAAGTTGAAAAGTGACAGAGACAGATGCTGGAGAATGTTCATCTACATGAAAAACAAAATCCAATCTGAAAGTATGGACTAAAGCCAAATGAGCACTAACACTATTTGTTACCGACAGATAGGAGGCTTTGATCATTTTCCAAGTCAGCATATCTTTACTTGTGGTTGTCTATTGGTAAGTTATTTACAATAAATATATATTAGATTTTTAAGTAGCTGAATGGGCATCTGAGAGTATCATTCCAAACATGTGGCAGCTGTTATAGCAAATGGCAGCAAAGAATGAAAGATAGTTCCCACAATGAAGAAAAAAAAATCGACTAATCAATCACCAGAAGACATTAAACATAAAGCTTTTCTCCTTCAAGATTTTATGTATGGAAGAGGTAGAACATGAGCTTGATTAAGCAAAGGCTATTTTATCTGATCAGGAAAGTGAAACATCCAACTTGTGCAATCCATGATTCAACTTGGAAAATTCACAAAGTTTGAACATCCACAGAAATTTCTTCCATTATGAAACACTTTCTAGAAAATCTGTCATAACATTTTTGGAGAATGATGTGATTCCTCCTAACTGAGGGCAGAAATCGCTTGCTTCTGCTGTCCATAACAAAGAACTATCCTTAATGGTAGCTTGGAAATTTGATTTTTGGAACAGAAGGTAACCAAGACTTATTGATTCTCTTTCCCTTCAGTCAAAGAACATCCTTGGATGAAAGAAACAATAGGTAAGTTTTCAAAAGATATGTTCCTCTGATAGCCAAATAGCTTTCCTGCTTCATGGAATTACAGAAAGTGGTTAGAGAGAAATAAATAAATTAACACATATTCCCTGGGCAACTAATGGTTCATTGTAGACATTCTGGTTGAAATTGTGAAGAAGTCATCTGTCAGCATTAGGCTAAGATTCACTTCCTCATCCCATTACCCTTTTTTTTTTCTTTATATGAATTTTTCATATTTCTGTGTCATTTTAAATCTCTTGCTCTTATAAAGAATTTAATATCAATCATTTATTCTTCATCACTTCAATTAGTACATCATATTTTAAGGGGTCTTTAATTTTATGTCCCTTACATAGGCCATGAATGAATTTCCTTTTTTTTTTTTTTTTTAATGATGGGGTATAACACTGAATAGCTAGCAAAAGTTATAATAGTAAAAATTGGGAATAAGACAGAAGGAAGAGAAGAAAAAGTAGGTCAGTAGGATACTCTCTCATATAAATATTAAAGATTACCTCCACAATGAAGGATGCTTCTTTATCTCACTTATCAAAGTTTGTTTGGGGGAGAGATACATAAGATTTTTGTAACTGTAGGCAATACTGTAAGGAGGGGATAGCAATTTCTTTCCTCTCCTACTTTGCTGAATATCCCTAATGATTTTCACTGATTCATATGCCATTGAATTGAATGACTGTGAAAGTGTTTTAATACTTAATATATGTTAAATTAAGATCAAAATGTGTTTTAAAACAAAAAATATTGAAGCCACCAGGATATGTAATGTTATTCAAATGAGAAGCAGAAAAACTATCAAACCAGACATAAGCTATTGAAAAATGCTTCAGAGAGCTTTCAAGATTTCAGTAAAATACTATTTAAGCTTTGAGCTTCTTGGCCCTCAATTACTATAAGCAAAGTGTCAAGAATTATGTGATTTTCAAAGAAATCAAAGAGTATTCAATCTGTCTAGTTCAACAAAAAAAAATGGCAATCTTATGTATATGTCATGCCAGGAACAGAATTTGTCTAATGTTTAAAAATGCTTTCTTTTAAAATTACCTTAAACACATTTAAATTTACACATATTTTTGTATACCTCTCAACGGGAAATAATATATATGTCTACCTCCCCCCACAAACGTTTTTCCAAAACAATAGTTGGACACCAGATAAAGATAAAATTTGATTTTCTCTGTTTTTGTTTTTAAAAATCCATCAGCTTAGATCATCTAGCTAGCTAACTAGCTAGCTATCATTTTTATATATCTATTCTATTTTGATTGATTATATGTGTATATATATACATACATAATACATACACACACATGACAGAAACATGCAGAAATATGCAGATTATAATTGACAACATTTTTGAGGAAAGCAAATTATAAAAAGACTGTGACTTTCTATAGGGTTTTAAAGATATCTTCCCATCAGGGAGGAAAGCTGTGTTTTATGGAAGTAGATGAGAGGACTAATCTGATTTAGAAAAGAATTTATGTCAATATACATGTTTTAAATGTCAAAAATAACAGAATGCCATAATAGAAGAATTAGAAAGACCTCAGTCACTTCCTAGACCAGTCCATATCGGAAATGAATCAAAACTATAGCAAACATGACACAGTTTCCCAATATCTCTTTGAAAGACCTCTAAGGATCTTTCCACCTCTTATACCAGACCATTTCACTATTTCATAATTCTAATTTTGAAGAAGTTCCCCTCCCAGAAATAAGTCAAAATTTCTCTTTGCATTTGTATTTTAATAAATTGTTCCTGTTTTTGATTTCTGAGATCAAAGAACACAAGTCTTATCCCTTTTCTCAACATGATAGATCTCTAGATATTTGAAGAATGATATCTTATTTGCTAAGTTTTCACTTCCTCAGGCTAAACATAGCTAGTTGTTTTCAACTAGTCCTTGTATAAACTGGACTCTGAGGTCTTCATCATCCTGGTTGCACTTTTGTGGAAACTTTCCACTTAACAATGACTTTCTTAAATTCTAGGATCTAGAATTGAATACAGCACTCCAGATGAGATCTAATAAGAGCAAAGTACAGTGGTAGTATAGAATTATTGTCTTTCTATGTTTTTGAAAGCTATGAATTAAGCTTTTGAAAGCTAAGAATAATTCCTTAAAAAGTACAATGGACAAATAGAAAAGAAAGTATAAAAGCTAATTGAGGAAAATAACTCCTTAAAAGTTGGAATTGGACAAGTGGAAGTTAATGACTCTATGAAACATCAAGAATCATACAAATTCCAAAACTTGGGGAGAAAAGATGTAAAATATCTCCTGGGAAAAACAACTGACCTGGAAAATAGTTCCAAGAGAAATAATGCGAGAATCACCAGACTACTTTTAAGCTGTCATTAAAAGAAACACTTGGACAGTATCTTTCAAGACATAAAGAAAAGTTTCCCAATATCCCAGTACCAGGGGACAAAATTAACATTAAATTAATCCACTGATTCCTTCAGGAAAGAGATTCTTAAAAAAAACCAAAACAAACAAACAAACAAAAAAGAACTCCAAGGAATATTATAGTCTAATTTCAAAACTTTCAGGTGAAGGAAAATTTCTGCAAATATCAAGGATCCACAATTAGCATTACACAGGAATTAACATTAACTTGAGGTACAATCCTATAAAGATCAGAGGTAATGGAATATGATATTCCAGAAGGCAAAGGAGCTGGGATTATAACCAAGAATGACCTACCCAGCAAAATTCGGTTTAATGCATCAGGTTAGAGGGGTGGGGGGAGGAAGTCATTCAATGAAATAGAATCTTAAGCTCATATATGAGAAAGACCAAAATTAACCAGAAAACTTTATCTCCACTATTAATATCAAAGAGAAGCAAAAACAGAGGAAAGGAGAAAAAATAAGGGATTTGATAAAGCTCATCTGTTTACATTGCTACTAGGAATGTTGATACTTGTAATTATTAAAAATGATACCACCAATAGCACAGATAAAAGAATCTGGGAGAGGGGTATAAGATGAATTTGAGGGAACAATATAAAAAATAAGGAATGAGAAAGAGTAATAATACACAGTGCAAAAATAAGGGAAGTGTATAATGGAGTCAGTATTTCATGTGAAGAGGTGGAAAAGATTTATTATAGTGGATAGAAAAATGGAAGGTTGGGCACTGAGCATTGCTTGAACCTTATTTTTATCAGCATTGGTTCAAAGAGGAAATAATATATAAAAAAAATCAGTTAAATATAGAAATCTAACTTATCTGAAAGAGAAGTAGGAGGAGTGGATATTAAGTTGTGATGACTGCGTTAACACCCTGGATACCTTAGAGTCAGCCGGAGTCAGGATAAGCAAAAATCCTTAGTCTTTATTCTTGGTCTTTAGAGATAGGATTGAATTGGATGGAAGCAGAATCTCTGAGACCTTTCTTCTCCCTCATCTACCTCCAAAGTGACTCTGGCTCCTCTTATTCCACCCCCTAGTCCTTCCTACAATTCTCTGTATACATCAATTATAGAGCCAGCATAGGATAGTAGGAATGGCCATTCCCCAAACACATGCCCATAGAGTATTGTCCAAACAGTAATTAGCTGTAAGTGCTCAAACCAACCTCAGGGCATCGACTCAAGAGTTTCAGCCCTCTACATTAAGTAAAGAGCAGGGAATTGATAGAAGGGAGGGCAACTCAAGGGAGGAGATAAAAGCAAAACTCATTGCTGAGAAGGAAAAGGGTGAAAGAATAGAGAGGAGAGAGGGAAATGTGTTCAAATACTATTGTGCAATAAAAAAAAAAAATCATTCTCATTTCTTTTGCTTTTCTTTTTTATATGATGTGTATAATTTCTTTAAAAAATAAATGAGAAGGGGGAAGCTAGGTGGCTCAGTGAATAGAGCACCAGCCCCAAAATCTTCAGCAACCGTATTATCCAATATATTTGTTAATCAGAAAGACCTGAGTTCAAATCTGGCCTCAGACACTTAACACTTCCTAGCTGTGTGACTCTGGGCAAGTCACTTAACCTCAATTGCCTTAGCAGAAAAATAAACAAACAAACATATATATATATATATATATATATATATATACATACATATATAAATGAATGAATGAATAGATAGATAAAATGAGAAGTGGTTTCAAGTCCAGAAAAGAACTCATAGAAGAGCTCAAAAAAGACTTTAAAACAATCATATAACAAGAGTAGAAGAAAAGCTGGAAAACTAAGAGAGTGAAGAAATAGTTAATAAGCAGATTTTAGAAAAACCTGGAAATACTTGTATGAACTGATATAAAGTTAAATGAGAATTGGCAAACATTGTACACAGTATTAGCAACATTGTGTGACAACCAACAGTGAAAGAATAAACTCTTCTCAAAAAAAGACTTGGGTTTTCATTATGTATAAAAGTAAAGTTGTGTTTGTACTATATATCACACAGAATTATGAAGAAATAATTATAATTGCTCATTATGACATCATGGATAAAGCATTGGATCTAGAGTGAGGAAAACCTGAGTTCAAATCTGGCCTCAGATACTTGGTAATTGTATAACCCTGGCCAATTCTCTTAACTATTTGTTTCAGTTTTTTCTTCTATAAAATGATTTGGAGAAGGAAATGGCAAATGTATCTTTGCTGGAATACCCTAAATGAAGAGTCAGAATTGATTGAAAATGACTGAACAATTACAAGAACAAAACATAAAATGGAAACTACTATATATAATTTCGCCATTCAAGTTTTTAAGTCTTGTAAATGAATATAACATTGTATTTTTGCTTTCAATGAATGAAGAACAGATTTATCTAGTTAATGAATATCTGCATACTAAGAAACCTTAAAGGTCATGAAGTCCATCCTGGAACAAAAAAAAAAAAAAAAGAAAGAAAGAAAGAAAGAACGAAAGAAAGAAAGAAAGAAAAAAGTCAAGCACAGGTGTTAGAACTATGGATTTGAAGTCAGAACTATGGATTTGAAGTGTGTGTGTGTGTGTGTGTGTGTGTGTGTGTGATCTACCCCATTAGAATATCAGATCCTTAGGTTCAGAAACTGTTCTGGTTTAGGAGAAATTTTTTTTTTTTTTCTGAGATACTTAGCACAGAGTTTGGCACATAGAAAATAATTAATAAATATTTGATTGGTCAGTTGGATATAAACCATAGCCTTGGCATATACTTACCTGTTTGACCTTAGGAAAGCCATTTTTGTTCCCCCATACCTTAGTTTCTTCATTTATAAAATGGGGAATTTGGATCTTATAAATTATTAGATCACTTCTTTGAATTAAGTGATCTCAGTAGTTTTTCTTCCATATTAAGAAAGTCATTACTACCTGAAATAGCCCCTTCTAGTAGAGAGCTTGTTAATAAAAATAGTGAAGTTTTAAGATATAAAAACTTTAAAATGCATTAAATTTTTGAAACACCATATAGATCAACTCTAATCATTAAAATTTAAGATAGAGGTTTTTCCCCTTGTAATTTCTATCCAGTGATATTTTCTTTCTCTAGGTCTAGAATAACTAAATCTAATTTTACTCTGAGACAATACTTTAAATGTTTTAAGACAAAATCATTTTCACATGACTTTTTATTTTCTTTATGACTAAAATCTGAGATCCTTTGAACTAATTTGCAAATATGGTCTCTCACCATCCTACTTCTCTTCTGTTGACATATTCCAATTTATTAGTGTCCTTTATAAAATATAACATAGAAAAATTAACATACTGTTGAAGACAGGATGAGTCTCATCAAGTACAAATACAATGGGGGGAAATGTCAGATAAGAACTTTTAACATTTTTTCTTTCAGTGTTAGTTGTCTAAGATATCTGAGAATTTCAAACCTTATCTGAGAAAATTTATATAATACAGGCAAAAACTTCTTTTCTTATCATTGATGCATTTATTTTATATAATTTTAATTGCATGTAATAATTGGTTTTATCTTTTGTATTTGTTTCTATCTTTTATTTGATAAAAATGAAACCTTTGTGAAAAGTATATATAATCTTATTGTCTTTTAATATTTTTCTTTTTCATCATCAGCTATCCAATTAAAATTTATTGTGTGGTATATAGTATAGCATATTGGTCTAACCCTAATTTCTGCTGGATTGTGTTCCAGTTTTCTGAGAAGTTTATGTCAAATAGGGAGTTTTTCCTAAATAATTTATGATTTTTGCTTTATCAAATATTATGTTTTAAAGTTTTGTTTTTTCTGATTTTCCTCCTTTTCCCCCATTTGATCTTGATTTCAGAAAAAGTCAAATTATTTAGACTACTGCTACTTTTCAGTAGAGTGTGACTCTTGGAAATGATATTCATCCCTCATCTCTATAATTTTTCATTATTTCTTTTAACTTTCTAGATCTTTTCTTTTTCCAAATTTTGTTGTGATTTTATTGAGTTCCCTAATGTATTTCTTTTATACTTCATTGCTATAGTACTAAAAGTAGAAATTAATTTCAGTAGTCTCAGATAAAATCCCATTTTCTGTAGGAATTTTCTCTTGCAGGCCACAGGGCCTGTATGCCACATCAGCTGGGAGGACGGGCCCAGGAGGTAAAAAACTTCTTGACTTTTAAGGCAGGAGGTTATGTTTGGCAGGAGTTAAAGGAACTGCTAATAGGTTTTTTGAGATGCCAAAGGGCATGTCCTCTGGCTCGATCTCTGGGGATGCAGCACTAACTCCAGAAGCCTCCAGTCTGAGGCTCTGCCTACTCAGGTCTGAGTGGGCTGGGCATGGGTAATCCCAAAGAGAGACAGCATACATAGACAGCTTTGAGCAAAGCTTGCTTTCTTTCTTGCGCTCCTGTGCTCTTGCTACCCCTGCTGAGAGGATGACCTCCTGGTCTGTCTCGGTGTGATGGGGGTTGGAGCCCAAAGGGAGGCAAGCTGGCCTAGTCACGGGCCACTGAGGAATGGGCAGATAGGGTAGCCTTAACGGGATGCTACAAGTGGTGCCTGGACAGGGACTATTTGTCTAGGACCTCACCATGTAGCAGGTCTACAGGATGGGAAGAGAGACAGAACTCTACTTTAGTGAGTAGAAAGTTAGGCATGGGACAAACTATTGTAAGGGTCCCAGATCAGGAGGTTCTAGGGAAAGAAGTTTATAGAATAGTAAAGCAAGTAGGATTGGAAACAGATTTTAAAAAGTGGAAAGTAGTAGGCAGTCAGATCGCTTCCTATGATATGGAAATTCTGTGAGCCATCCCTGAACAGCATCACCTCATTTATCAAGGGATCAGAAGTATTTTAAGAGGTACAAGCCACAATCCATTAACAATAGATAATGAAGTACAAATGGAGAATCATAAAACAAATGAGAGTCACAAACCTACACTCAATGGGACCAGCCTCTCCCATAAAATGGAGCTGGCTGAAGTTAGCTGTGGGAGAGAACCAGGAAGTAAACAAGAAGACAAAGGAGATGAATGTGATGAAAAAGGAAGAGGTAGTGAGAAAGAATCAGAAAGTGGATATGATGAAACAGGAAGGAGCCAGAGGTAAGATGAGTAATGAGGAAGTAAACAGAGAGATATATGACCTTGAGGAAAAGGATGGAGATAAGAAGAGAAAGGAGAAAGTGAACAGAGGGAATGTCACCTCTGTCTCCAAGGCATGGCTTTTCCCCAATTCCCTGCCCTCCCTTAGGAGATATGTCTTCTGTCTGCACCTTCTGTGCCCCTTATGGAGGTTTTGGAGATTTCCAGACAAGTTTAGGACAAATAATACCAAAAGCTGGAAGGTATGAAAGAAATGAGGATCAATGCAATATGATGCAGCAGGATATGCAGCTGTGTCCCAGTGTGCCCAAAGAGCATTTAGCAAAATTTAAGCTAGAAAGCAGAGGCTCTCCATGACTAAAATTAAATAGGGCCCAGATGAAGCTTTTCCTGATTTTGTGGCCCACCTACAGGTAGCTTGTTGTGAGGTCAATGGGCAGAGGAGAAGCTCCCAGACTCTTTATACAGAATTGGCACAGGAGAATGCTAATACTAACTGCCAGAAGGCCATACCTACTTTAGATAAGGAGGCTGGCCTGGAGGAGGCGATAAAGAGATGTGAGAATGTCTGCTCCAGTGCCTCTCAAATGGATGCCCTCACATCAGCTATATCTAAAGGGGTTGCAAGACAAGACCTATCCTAGCAGTTTGCAGCCAAAGAGGGAATATTCCAACCCCTGGTGGTCACAGGTCTCAGGTACAATCTATAGGGCAGGGACATATTGAAGGCTTATGGGGCCTCAGTTTATATACCACCTCCAGAGGATTTTTAATTGGGGTCATTGGGGGTTTGGGCACCACCTTTCATATCTCGCCCACACCATTAACATGGAAATCTTACACCCTGCTTTAGGTACCCCAATTGTCCCTGCTAGTGGACAAAGCCCAAGCCTTACATGAAATTGTGCAACAACAGTTGAAAGCCAGACATTTAGAACCAATGTCCAACCCCTAGAATAGCCCTGTATTTATTATAAAGAAAAAAAAAATCTAGAAAATTCAGAATGCTAGTGAACCTTAGGGCTCTTAATGCTACTATTGAACCTATCGAAGCCCTGCAGCCTGGCATGCCATCTCCTAATTTAGTATCCACTGGCTAGCTAGTTACAGTAATAGACATACAAGATATTTTCTTCTCCATTCCTCTGGCCTCAGAGGATAAGAAAAGATTTGTTTTGCCATTCCCTCTATAACTAGTGCAGGACCTGATCTGTGCTACCAATGGAAAGTTCTTCCCCAAGGGATGTGTTATAACCCTACCTTGTGTCAGGTGTATATAGCGCAAGAGCTAGAACCAATTAGGAAGACATGGCTTCATGCCAGGATACTGCATTATATGAATAATATACTGTTATCAATGAGCAGTAGGAAAGATCTCTCTACCACTAAAGAAACCATAAGTGTTCTCGCTCAACATGGACTGGTGGTAACTCCAGAAAAGATGCAACTTAACTATCCATCATTTACCTGGGGCTCTGCATAGGGACTTCTGCAGTCACTAATCAGATACATAACTTATAATTAGACAAGGTGAATACTCTGAACTTATTTCAAAAACTAGTTGGAAATATTCATTTGTTAAATGGCTCGTGCCCCTATTCCTATTTCTTTGATGCAGCCTTTATAGGATATCTTGAAAGGAGAATCTGATCTAAACTCCCCTCGTAAATAGACCTCCTTCATAAAGGACACAATTTATAAGATCGTTGCTCTTGCATCTAAATCTTGAAACAGTAAGGTGGAACCCCATGTGTCCTGTAGAGGTCTCTTTAGTAGACAAAAAAAAAAGACCTTTTGTAGCATTGCATCAAGGTATTAAAATTTTGGAATATGTGTACATGACAAGATCACAGAAGATATAAGCAAACCATATTGAAATTCTGTGAAAACATGCCCTTGAGGCAGTAAAAAAGAACTTTTCATCTAACAGGGAAAAGACCCTTACTGTATTTAACATTTGAACCAGGAGCTAGAGAAGTCATGATGCAAACATATTGGCCATGGGTGTCTTGTGTCAATGGGCTCATTAAGGCACCATTCTACATTCTTACTCCTTCCCTGGCTATCCCATATTATGGTACAGCCCCCTCATAAGACAATTCTTGATGAGCCTGTATGAGGCACAAATTCTTTACTGATGGCACTAAGAACTTAAAGGCCTCCATTTATCATGAGCGCTCAAAAGAGATTCTGGTATTGGAGACTCCTTATGTTTCTGCCCAGAAAAATGGGCTTTTTGCTATCTTCTAGGCTTGTAAAAGACATCCTGAGCCTGTTAACATCATATCAGATAAATTATATGCTGTCCAAGAGCTCAGAGGCCTGGAGGATGCTGTCCTACAACCTCAGAATTCCTCAATTGCTAATCTTCTTGCTGAATTGTGGCTGATTTTACAGACTAGGAAGCATCCCATTTACATTCTGCATGTATACTCTCACCAATGCTGTGCATTGTGGGCAATAAGGTGGCAGATCATACTTTTCAATGCTCCCTTCTCAGGGTCGACATACTCCCTGAATGTGTCCATGATTTCCTCCACCTACCTGCTGATTCTCTATGTTGCCTTTATGGATTCACCAGGGAACAAGCCTGACAGATAGTGAAACAGTGTGTTCAGTGTGTTCTGTTTCTCCCTCCTCCACCTAGTAAAGGAGTTAATCCCTGAGGTTTATTCCCCAATGATTTGTGGCAAATGGATGTGACACATGTGGGCCGTGTAGCCATATACATTTGTATTGACACCTTTTCTAAATTCCTTTTGGCCACAGTGGCCTCCCATGAGAACACTCCTTCAGTCATTAAGCATTTGTATAGTTGATTCTATTTTCACGGAGTTCCTAATACTGTAAAGACTGACAATGGTCCAACTTAGACCTCTAAGCAGATGGCTACCTTCTTCTCTATGCTCTCCATTAAACATGTTACAGCAATTCCTTCCATAGGGCCAGGCCCTAGTGGAACAGGCCCATCGTACTCTGAAGGCCATCCTTATTAAACAGAAAGGGAGAGGAAGTAGTCAGAATCCCTGATGGCCCATGCAGATGAATATGGATAAGGTCTTATATATTTGCAATTTTTTGTGACTAATCAGGCACAAAAAGAGGCCTAGACAGGCCTCTCTCCAGGAATTATACATTTGGCACAATCTTATAGACGGGGCAGAAAACTAGGCCCCATGAAAACAGTGCTTCAAGTGTTGGAGAACACATAAAATGTCCTTTGGAAGGATGAGGAGGGAGGGACATTAGCAAGGTCTATCCCTAGTACTTTGGAGAGAGCCAGGATATTTATGTCTTGCAGGTTCTGATGGGGAAGGCTGCCAGATTCCAGAAAAAAGAACAAAGAAAGTTGCCCCTATTAAAACAGGGGAAGAAGAAGAGGAGATGACCCAAGAAACGCCTGAAACAGTGTCATAGCAGAGAGATGACCACTCTTGCCGGACCAGCTTAGTGATTAGATCCAATATACTTCCTTTCCCATTCCCTTCTATTGTAACCATGGGCTCTATGTAGCCAATTTTGCATTTTGCTTTTTTTGCTTTTGCCTACTTTGCTAGGATGCTTTATATTTATTCTTAAAATTCCAGAGAGTTGCTTACAGAAGAGCTTCTCATTCGTCAACATGAGAACACTGAGTTTTATTAATAAAATGAGAAGTTTTTAGAGGCAATGAGGCACTGCTCTCTCTTTTTGAGATGTGCCTCAGAGCCTGTACAATATGTCAACTGGTAAGGTGGGCCCAGGAGGTCAAAAGGGGCTTTGCCTCTGAGGCAGAAAGTTGTGTCTGGCAGGAATTAAAGGAACTGCTAAGAGGTTTCTTGAAATGGCAAGGGCTGTGTCCTCTTGCTAGATCTCCTCCTAAGATGCAACACTAACTCCAGAAGCTCTCTTCTGGGGCTCAGCCTAGGCAGTTCTGAGTGGGCAATCTGTATAAATAGACATAAATAGGAATACATAGACAGTTCTGAACAGAGCACTCTTTCTTTCTTATGCTCTTGCTAACGCCACTGAGAGAATGACTGAATAAACACAGAATGTTTGCACCTCCTGGTGTGTCTGTCTCTGTATGATCTGGGTTGAAGCCCAAAGACAGGTAAGCTGGCCTAGTCGTGGGCCACCAATGAGTGGGCAGGTAGAGTAAGGGGACCTTACCTTAAGGGAATGCTACAGGAATGAATCTATAGTCAAAAGAATTCAACTTTCAAATTTACCACTTAATATGTAAATGACTTCAAATCACATAAACAACTCTAAAATTCTCTATTAATATAGTTGAAATAGTTCTAGGCTTCTAATTTTTTTCATATGTTCTCTATTTTTAATTCTCAAATTGCTTAGTACTGGTTTAGTTTTTCCTGGATTTTATTACACACACACATATATATACACATACACGTGGATGCACACATGCAAATCTATATATGCATTGGTGTTTTGTGGGTGTACATATGTATGTGTATGTATACATGTGTGTATCTTCTACTCCAGTTTCAATTTTTTGATTGCTTTCTTTTTGGATCAATTCTGAAAATACATCTAAGACATTTTCACCCTCTCTTAGATGTCAGAACAGAGATGTATTCTTTGACTCCTTTCATTTTCTGTACTAGGAATGCTACCTTGCATTCCATACACATCTCAATGTTAATTATATCTGGAAGAAACAAACAACAAAATCCTTTTTGCTTACTCCATTATTATCAACATTATCAGGGATTGAATGAAAGACCAAAATGCCTTTGGTTTTTCCTTATGACTACATTATAAAATATAGACTGTCCCTTTGAAGGCAAGGTGGGGGATTCTCATATATGATTTTCATTTTAATTTAGGACCAAAATATTTGTCATGAGAAAATGTCTAGGAAATAACAGAAACATGGTATTTGGAGCTAGCAAGGATTTTGTATTTCATCTCATCTGCCTTTTCAGCTCACAGATGAAGGAAAGTGGGATCTAGAAAGTTTAAGTTGTATTCCCAAATTTATTAGAAAACCCAGGACTGGAACAAATTTATTTTCAATCCAATGGTCTCCCTGGCATCACATACTTTTTCTCCTCATAACAAGGTGTATGATGGGATTAGGTTAATAAGATGTATCACTTGCCTATGAGACCTTGGAAAAGTCACTTAACTTTTCACTCCTCCACAATAATTCTCTAAGATTACAATTTGCAGAGCAAGTGAGATAAAATCTACTTTAAACTCCTCCCCTTTACCTCATGTTTTATTTTTACTCTTCAAATACTCATATACTCTTCAAATACTTCATAGGTATATTTGGTGTTCAGGGAGGAGTAGAAACTCTGATATAAGGGTTTGCCAAACCCTTCTCAGGAGTGTCCAAGTACCTTTACTGTCTGCCTCTCACCCAAATCCCACTATTGGCTCCAAGAGGCTGTAGCAAGCATAGTGTAGTTAACAGAAGGGTTAAACCATAATTAAGGTAACACAAAGACCTCCATCAAATCTTTGTTGAGTGTAAGGTTAATCTAGGTTCAGGATTCATTCAACAGACACAAACTTAAAAGGGGGAGTGAGTACAAGTTTATTATTTCTCAGAACCTTGATTCAAACAAAACAGGGGGAAAGGAAAATTATAACATAAAAGTAGTACACAATCACCAAACAGAGTAATCAATATAACAATAAAGACAACATAAGAAATAGACAAACAACATCACATATCACCACTTCAGGAAACATTAATACCTAAAGATTTCTGGTTTGGGAACTCCGAATCTCAGCTGGCCATCAGGTACAGTCTGAAGTGGGAAGAGAATATTTGTTCATTCCTTTAGGATGACTGTATTTACTCAGGGAACTGGCCAAGTTTCTAGAGCAAACACATATCAGCATTAAAGGGAAGTTATTAATCAATGCACAGGGAGAGTGGCTTTCCCTTCCTGCGACACTCAGCATTATATCAGAAAACTGCAAACAAGTTCTTATGCTCTCAGCAGAGTTAAACAGAACATAGCCAAGACTCACTAGGATTCCTTACAATGAGGTAAGGGTATGGCTATCCCAAGCATGTAAGGATTTCCCACAGTGGAATTGGGGAGATGAGATTGTTACTACAGCCATGAAGGTTGAGCTCTTAAAGCTTGAGTAAACAACGTCATGGTCATCCACCACATCCCAGATCATAGTCACTTGTCTTGATTTTTGTCCCATCACTGTACTTTGGTGATTCTACAAGAGAGAGTGGGACTGACTTTATGCAACTCCATTTCACTTGCGTCCAATTTAAGCACAAGTCAAGAAATCACCCATTCATGAAGTCGTTAGACTTCTCTGAGAATGAAAGATAAAAAGTAATAATAACACAAATATTTTGTGAATATATATGTAGTAAAAACAGAAGCCTAATCACCACTTCCACCACCACTACCATCACATCCATCCAAAATAGGCATTTTTTTCCTTTAAAAATCATTGTGATTGGGGTCAGCTAGGTGACACAATGAATAGAAAATGAACCCTGAAGTCAGGAGGATCTGAGTTCAAATCTGACCTCAGACACTTAATACTTTCTGGCTGTGTGACTCTGGGCAAGTTGCTTATCATTGTGATCTTCCTTGAGACTTGGCTAAGGAGAATAAAGATCATCACTTCTTTATCATATAAAGTAACCACAAAGAGTGATTTGGATCACAATGAATAATGTAAGCAAAGGAACTTTACTCATTTGAATCAATTTGAGATTTTCTTAACACCTATTCTTTTTTAATACATTTCTACTGCTATTGCTAAGTAAATATCCTTTTCTTAACTATTTAATGAGGTAAAAATTTCTCTTTTTGTTACAATATTGAATCTATATTGCGAGAGAACTGACCCGAATAAGACCTAGTCCAGAAAAATTTCCAATCTATAAAGTTACATACTTTTCCATTCCTGGAAAATATTTAAAGAGTAAATAAAGATGTTGGGTTTTTTCTTCTGCATAGAATAATAGAGTTTGATGAAATTTGTTAGAATTCTTCTGTTGAGGAAGAAATATTCTTCTATACTTTTATCATCAAACATTTGTTTGAAAATAATCTTGTATATTCTTATTCAAAAAGAATGATCCATGGGGACATCAGGAAGGAGAATGTTGAATGAGTTTGTCTTTTTTTTACTTAAAAATGAAGCAGCATGATGTAGTGATTGGACTATTAGAAGTAGAGGTTGAAAAACCAGGGCTTATTTGATCTTGCATCTGACTCTTACCAGGTATGTCACTCAGAGAAAATCCTGTCTCCTCTTGAGGTCTCAGATCAAATTGACTCCACTTCACTCCTTCATTTGACATCTGTAATATGAGGAAGTTGGACTCAATTCCTCAAAGATCACATTCAGCTCTAAAATGATGATTTTTTGATACTATCATTGTCAATTAAAAGGAAAATTCATGCCATAGAAAATGCAATAGCAAATTTTTAACATTATTAAAATATAACTTATTGTTTAATCTAATTTCACATAAAGTTTTCAGATTTCAGAGTTCATGGTCACTTTATTACACATGATATATTGAATTAGACATCTAAGATATGAAAATAAAATGTTCCCTTTTTGAACTACAAATTAAAACAAAATTAAAATCAATTAAAAAATTGAATCTTTGTAATTCAAAGGTGTCATAATTATTTGAGGGCTATTCCTTCCTGCAGGTTATTTTATTCATTTTATTTCATATATCCTACCATTACAGCTACTAACACTTTCTTTTCTTCTTTTTTTTCTTTTTCTTTTTTTATAAATCCTACAATATTTAAATTTTTATAGTGTTTAAGGTTTCCTTCTACTCTTTGTATGTTATTAGAAAAATACTGTGTGAAGTTTTTAAAAAATAAGTTTAGATTTATGTGAATATTAAAAACTTTTATGAAAACTATATCAGTGGGAAGTCCAATCAAACCACAATTATATGATTTATATAAATATATATATATATATTTTATATCACAAGAAGATATATATTTTAGATCACAAAAAATATATATTTTATATCACAAAACACTGCTAAGGAAAATATAGTGTTGGAAAGGGTATATTTTCATGCATTATTGGAATAGATATGTTATACCTAAAAGAATCAGATGATGAAAGGATTAGATCTCCTAGGATATAACATAATTCTTAGGGACAAAAGGATTAAAATCCTCATCATTCTGAAAAAAATTTAATTTAGCCTCATATCCTTTAAAAAACAATGTTTCTAGCTGTAAAGCCTTTTTAAAATGTATATGTCTTTCTAGTCAAGACAAAAATGATAGATAAAAATACATCTACTTTATTGAGAGAAAAGGATTTTGCTAAACAATAAAAGATTGAAGTGCCATTTAATAATATTAATAAAACAGTAAAATCTGAATGAAATAGAACTCACCTTCAATGGTAATAATTTAGACCAAGCTTTCTTAAACTTTTCTACTCATGATCCCTTTCTGTTCAAGAACTTTTTTTTTATGAATCCCCAAATATATAGATATATAAAGTAGGTATACAAATCAAACATCTACTGACAATAAATCATAATTTTGCAAGTACCGCATTCAGTTACATGGTCCCATATATGTTCACAACCCACAGTTTAAGGAGCTTTGACTTATGTAATCAGAAATATCTTCTAAGAAAGAAAGGTAATGAAACAGCAGATAGTGCTATCAAGTTTTTTCATGAGTGTTCTTGACCAAATTCTTAAGAAGTAATACTTAGTTGTGTGATATGGCTTAGTAGCCTCCAATCTAGCTTAAAGTGGGGAATTTGCCTAGGTACAATTTCAGATTCTGTGATTTCAGAATATTTTCATAGAATCAGAGTCAGAGAATCCTAACCTTGAAAGGAACTTCCGATGTCACATAGTCAAACAACTTCTTTCTTCCTATCTATCTGTCAATCTTCTATCTATACCTATGTGTGTGTGTGTGCGTATATATGTGTGTGTGTGTGGATAAATAGATCCCTTTATATGTGTGTATATATGTGTGGTGGATATATATATGTATATATATATATATATATATATATATATATATATATACACATATACTTATACATATATACATACATACACATTCCCCAAAAGAGTCATGTAACATTCTATTAAGTATTGGGAGTTTCACAAGTCCCAATTTAATCCATTCCATTTTGTGGATGACAAATTGTTAGGAGTTTTTGTTTCCCAAATTTTATTTAAATACACAGTACATAATACACAAGTAAATATATTTTTATCAGAAACAGATAGCTTAAATAGTCAATAAATATTTATTAAACACTTACTTTTATGTCAAGGACAATGCTAAACTATGGGGATACAAAAAGAGGCAAAAAACAACCCATCTCTTCAAGGAGCTTACAACCCATCTGTTTATATAAATACCTCCATTACTTATCTCTGTGTCAGTTTTGCATTTGCAGCAAGATAATGTTTTTAATCCAATATTTCTTTATTCACAGGTGGTCAGTATTTTATTTCTACCTTATCTCTCCTTTCTCCTTAACTCAGGTGGTCTTTATATACTTCCTCATTCAAATATAATTTTCTTAATAGGAGTTTGTGTTCCTAATACACAGTGGCACTCTGATGTGATAGGTCCATGATATGATCTAGGAGGGCAATTCCTGGAAACTAAATAATGAGATTCTTGTAAATTCAAATGTTGGTATTCAGTCATATACAGAATTCAAAATAGTCATTCTTTTTGGCAAAAAGTAGGTTTGTTTAAAAGAAGAGTTTACAGATAAAATGAAGAGATACAATAAACACCAATAATGGTAAATATGAAATAAAGTTGGAAGAGCACATACTAGCAAGGAAATTTAACAATTTATGATAGAAAAGATAAGTTCCTTAGTGAAACTCACAATTAACCAGGAGAAAGGAAATATTCCATAAAGGAGAAGTATACCATTACTAGCAGGATTTTAGCCCCTAACAGAGTTAGTTAGCTGTAAGAAGAAAGACACCATAAAACATGGTGGGGATTTGAGAGAAAAGACATCATGTAACATGAGAGAAGGGAGAGGAAAAAGGTACCATTAGCCAGAGTATAACCTCAAGAGGGATGGGAAATTCAATCTCAAACATTTGACATAACTCAGATTTCTGACCAGACATAAGCAAGCTGGGACTACCAACAATTTCCAAAGAGTATGGTAGCAAGAAGTTAATCTAATCTCTAACACTGTGCTTCCCTGCCTGGCTCAGGCAGCAATCCAATCAGTCCTCTAGTCTCTCCCTGCCAACCACACCCAGTCACTAAAGATCTCAACTATATCACTACTTCATCTAATGTGTTGTTTCTGAACAATTCATACATTTTTTTTATTGTATTAAAGTCACTAAACCACTAAAAAAATGCAATTAAAAATTATTATCCATACTTAAGGACAAGAAGTCATACATATGCATTTCTTCATTTATGGTCAATTTCTTTTTCAAATGACTTAAACTTTTGATTAATATTATTCTTCTTATGCCATTATTCACTTCTTTTTGATATCTATTTTAGAAGGAATATGTGGGAATTTTTTTTTCTTTTTTTTTTTTTTTTGCTTTCCTCAATTGCTTTTAACTTGAAAACAATTCAAATCAGACCATCCAGTTTTATATTAATTTTTTTTCTAGATCTTGTTAGATGTACTCTGTTTCTAACAAAATAACAAACACAAATTCTATGTTTATCCTCAATAATGATCCAGAAAGCAATATTCCATCTCCAATACAAATTTATTAATTTTCTTATTGATATTTTATTGATTCCTTCATTTAACAAACATTTATTATGTGCCTTTTATGTTCCAGATGTTAGATGAGAGGAATATAATGACAAAAACCTTCCCATTAGTGAGCCTACATTCTATTGGAGAAAATAACACATACACAACTGTGTTTACAAAAATATAAATGCAAAATCTCTTGGAAGATGTCAGGAGTAGATGAGTGGAAAGTACTGGCTATACTGCGGTTCAGATGAAACTTAACAGTAGAAAGTCAATCATTAAGTTGAGTTTTGAAGGGAGGAATGATATAAACCCGAATTAGGAAGGAACATGTTTCAGGCATTGGAGTATAATCTATATGAAAACACAGAAGGGAAATGGAATGTGTTTGGGGAATAATAAGTAGGTCAGTTTGAGTGGAATATTAAGCTTATGGAAGGGATTTAAAGTGCCATCAATTTGAAATAGCAGACTGGCACTTCTAGCAAACCTATGAATAAACCCTTTCAATTTCAGCTAATTGTTTTTGCTTTGGTCAGAAACCCTGATTCAACATTGCTTCATTCAAACTGAAAAACATTAAAGACCTGAGCTTAGAAAAGGTATTTAGAGTTCTCTCCAGTCATTTTTATCTTTATCTTACCAGTGGACCCAGGTGGCTCCAGGGGAGAAAGTGAGGCTGCACAGTCCTCCCTTCCTTCAATCCAATTCACTTGCAAGTCATGGCATCACCTCCTGAAGTCATGGTCCTCTTGACCAACAAACAAAAGGAGCTTCAAGAATCTCCTGAGAAAGAGTAAAAAGAAGTGACAAATGATTCAGAGGATATTTTACTAAAGATGAGAGAACATGATCACTCATACCATAAGAATCCAAATCTGAAGCAGTGCCTAAAAGGATTCCTATTTTCCACACAGCATCCTCATGAATTGTGGAAGAAGACAATTTATAGAGAGCAGGAATGCTGCCATGACTCCATATCCAAGAAACCATTGGCCTTGACTCACCAACCTATTCAGGATTGGGACAATTCCTAACCTACACCATTGGGAATCACACGAGGGTTCAGAAAAGGGAGTGAAATTTCCCCTTTCCTATCCACAATCTGATGATGGATAGACTCATCGGGCTGTGTGGAAAGGTATGAGATATACTGAAGACCACCAGTATCTCACCTTGACTTTTTCACTTAAAACTGGGAAAATTGGAAAGCACAGAAACTAGGGACTCAAATTGCTATTAACCCATTCATAACCAGTTTCCAACTGTGTACTCTGTCAAAATTGCTAAAGGACAAAATAATATTTTAATTTAGGACTGTTGACTTCATCCTCTCAGTACTAGAAGGTTCATTGTGACTGCCTGAAGTATTGCATTCCAGTCCTAGTCCTACTCTGAGAAATCAAAATGGCATAGAGAGAAATTAAATTAAAAAGAAACAGCAAAGAAGAAAATTTTCATTATCAATCTCTAATAGATAATATAAAGATATGAGCAAACAGGAAAAAATATCCCAATAAAATAAAGACACATTCTGGGCTAATAAATAGCTATTAAATTTAAACATGTTCCTCTTTTCACCTGTAATTTCTATCTTCACTCTGTTGAAGCCATTTGTTTCCCAAAATAATTAGCAACCCCTGTTCACCCTGCTACCCCTCCTTAGCACTACACAATGTCTAAAATGCTTTCTAGGTTAGTTCCTCATAGTATTACTGTGACTGTCATGAGAAAATTATAAGTTATTGTCCTTTTCTCTAGAGAAGAAATCACTTTTAAAATATGATTTACCCAAATTTTTAAAAAAATGAACCAATTTTGAGATCTAAGCCAAAAAAGGTATAAGAATATGAAGTAACTTATTTACCTTGATTACACTCTTGCCTTTTGAATTTCTTTTTGAAAACTAGAAAGTAAATATTGCTCTGAAATTATTTAGTAGTATGGCAAATTTGCTGTAACATCTGATGAAAGCCTTTGTGATAAGAAATCATTCTTTATCAAATCAGAAGTGTGTTTGTTTGTTTGTGCATGTGTGTGTGTGTGTGTGTGTGTGTGTGTGTGTGTGTGTGCTTTGTAGCAATAAGCAAGATTGCTGCAGGATCTTACATCCTGGGGTCAACTCTACTTTCAAAGCTGCTCTCAGCAGTTGTCTTTGTATAACACAGTTTTCTTTCACCTCCTGCGTCTGAACCTGTACTTTTGATAGAAATTTGGTAGACAGGAATCATTATTACACAGTCATTTTTCAGGTCCCCATCATGTCTAAGCTACCAATTAGACTCATCTTTTCCCAGGCCAAATATTCCAAATCACTATTTTCTCCTGTCAGGTTTCTGGAATTATTAAAAAGGCATTTGTACTATTCCCTCCCCAAAGTACTAATTGCCATTACACATTTAGCTGAAATTCTGCTTGTGTTTGGAATGGTGCCTGGGAGTCATTGTCCTTTATTGTCCTTGAGCAGGAAAATGCAGTGTTTTTCCACATTTCTCCTTGCTCCTTGACTGTACTCCGAGTCAGCTCAGAATGTCTTGTCTGGATCTTGTAGAGAACATATAAGCTCCAGATGGTTTTCTCCCTCATTTCTTAAGCTCACAGTCCTACTACAATTAATAATTGCTTGCCTTCTGTTTTACTATAACACTGCAATTGGACTGTTTGACATGTATAGGTAATGTGCTTACTCAAAAAAGAAGCACAAAGCAGCTCAGCCTAGAGCCATCTAAGGAAAAGAAAAACACTAATGTGCAAACCAACAAGGATATTCTTTCCCTTGGATTCATCAAGGCAATATCCCAGGACCTTTTCCTTTCAAACCACAAATGAAAAACAAAAACAAAACAAACAAATGAGGTTTTTTTGTTTGTTTGTTTGTTTTATGTCTAAGGAAACTTGTATGCAGATACTGAAATTGTCAGCATTTTTTTCACTTGTTTTTCCAATTAAACTTATGGATATACATGGATTAAGCAGACATGGAATTCCTAAAACACACTGACTGACTTCTCAGATTTTGCTTTGTTTATTCCTAGGACCTTAATAATATGCATCAATTTAGCAACCCTCTGAACCTTTCTACCCCACACCCCTTAATGATGGAAGGAGCAAATCTGAGATTTCTGCAAGTTTGGAAAATTCCTAATGAAATTTCCCTCCAGTGATAAAGTTTGGAAATGCCTATATAACTTTTAGAAAAAAACTTTTTGTTTTTTTCTGTCAAAAGGACTGAGATTTCAAGTGACTTGGTCATTCAGCTAATACATGGCAGAGAGAGGTCATGAACCTGAATCTTCTTGATTTCAAGGCTAGTCTGCTTTCCATTACATCATACCATCCCATCAAATTCATCTGCCAATGTCATCACAATGTATTAGAAATGGAACTAAAAAGAAATGTTAGAGATTGTTGTCTAGTAAAAATCCATCATTTTACACATCAGAAAACGTGGTATGACATGAAAAACAATGTGTCCATGGCCACACAATTTTAAGAGGTATATGTGGTTTTTCAATCTACTTTCTTTTACTTTGGATTCAATACCTTTTTTTTTTTTTGTTGTTGTTTTTGTATTTGTTTGGGGTTTTTTTTTTTCTTTTTTGACAAGATAATTGGGGTTAAGTGAGTTGGCCAGGGTCACATAGCTAAAACAAATTAAGTACCTGAGACTAGATTTTATTAGTCAGCTTATTCAATAGAAAATTCATTGTTTACACTTTTTCTAATTCCAGGACCACTGTTTTATTCAGTGCACCATCTAGCTACTTCCAAATCTAATGCCCTTAAGAATCCTTGCACTGATTGAGCTAAGCTTCTTTTAACTCAAACCAATTATGCCAATTATCACTAGTGCTAAACTGTAAAAATGTAGTGAGATATATATATATATATATATATATATATATATATATATATATATATATAAAAGCTTTTATGGGAGCCAAAAAAATGAGCTGATAGTTGTTTTTAGTTGTTTTTACAAGTTTTTATCAAGAGAAATATTTCCTGGAATGAGAGGTACAAACGAAAAAGGTATATTCTATAAGGTACATGAATTTGCAAAATTTTAACCTGATGATGCCCAAAGTCAGGTCAACTATTTCATTGAACCGTCAAGTTGTGCCCATTGAAAAATAAGTGAGATAATGTGATGGAAAAGACAGAGAAGAGTCATAGTTGAAACAAGAAAACTGTACATTGGGAAAAGAATTAAAGAGGAATGGATTAGAGGAGGAAAATAGTGTGTATGTATATATATTTATTGTGTACACAAAAATGCACATATATACATAATCTGTAAATACTTCCCCCTATATTTTATGTATGTATATCTATATCTAAATCTACATTTGTTTATTCACGTGCTAGAGAACATAACTAAAAAAAAAAAAGTACCACAAGCCATTATTTTTTAAATCCAGACCTCTAATTTTATTGGATTACAAAGCTCCCCAGTGAGTAAATTCCTTCTACTAAAGAAGATCAAAAACTGCTGTGCAGCTAATAGTCTTAAAGAATTGACTGGGTTCATGGAGAGTTTAAATAACTTTCCCAGGGTCACTCAAACAATATATTAAAGAAGTAGGTCTCAAATGAGGCCTTACTGATTCTTAGGTTAGACCTTAATCTCCTACAGCACACTGTCTCTCCTTTTTTTCAACCCATATTTATGTGAGTTCCTGCTATGCAGTCCTTTGGTAGTAAACTAGGTACTTACTAGTGAATATAAAAATGATTGCTCTAAAATTAAAATAAGAGTAAAAAATGCATTTTCTATTGAATAAATTGACTAAAAAAATTCTTTAAAGAGGCATTTGTTCATGGCATGGATTATGAAAATCTGTGTATACTAGGTATGTTACAGTTACCATATAGGTTCAAAGTCAAATTATCAGTATGGTTATTGATATGTCTTTGTTTTTTTCAAGGTTGCATCCCAAATCATTCTATAATGATAAATACTAGGTTCAAAGCTAAATAAAGTTCTTCTATGTGTATTCTAAAATGTTTTGAATTATAGTATTTACTGAGTGAATAGAGCACAACTATAATAAAATGAATGAATATATGAGTCCTTTATGTAATTAATAAATTATAATTATGAATTTATGTTTCATTATAAATTTTAAAAAATATTTAAGATTTATTCTTGAAAATACCATAACTGAAATGATTAATAAAAGTGAGTGACAAGTCTTAAAAACAAAAAAAAAAAAAAAAACGAAAAAAAGTAAAGATTTTGGTATTCCCTCCAGAATATAAGTTGGGTTTCTGATAACTTTTCTTCCTCAGCTTCTCAACTTTATGTTAGGCCAACAAAATGTGTTCACTCCTAATTTTGGGTGTTGTATAGTTCAATTGGATTACTGTTAAAGATTCCCCTCATCCTCTCCTGTCCCCTAACCCCCAAAGACAGAGGCTTTGAAAATTGCTTATGGTCATATAGACAGTATCTTTGGAATGTTGAGTTCACTCATGTAATTTGTAGTATTGTTTCTAACTTATGGGATCTTTAAGTTCAACAGTTTCCTTACTATAAATTGAAAGTGTTGGACAAGTTGACTCCTAAGGCCATTCTTTTTAATTAGAATTGGCATCATTAATTTCTCCCAATTTCTAGTAGAGACTTATTAGTTTAAAAAGAGGGCACCATTGTTTGATGTTTTGTTTTTTTTTCCCCTTGGTATTAAAATTGAATATCTTCTCTGTGTTTGTGTATGTATACATATTCCCTAAGAAAATAAAATCTGCATTGAAAATCAATAGTCCCTGTGCATGGTCTTAAAGCAACAGAGGAAATCAAGTAAAACAAATAATGGCATCATAGATTACTTCAAAGCGAAACAATTCAGTCATCCTTAAACTGGTTTCAAATTATCAGCAGAGATAACGGCCCTGATTCTGGCTTTGTGAACTGGCATTTCTCACGGTTTGTAATCAATAAAAATCTCCCCAGGGGTATACTGAATTTTCCAAAGTTCAATAAGACTATATTTTTCTCATTTTTCTAAATAATTTTAAAATCAATGGTTAAGTATAAGAAAATAAGAACCTAAGGAGTCTTCATTTCACATGAATTATGATAAAATGAACTGGGAAGAACTATGCATGTTAAATTAGTCAGAATTAAAGTTGGTTTCCCCTAAAATCACACTTTTGGGAATAAGAACATTACATTTTTTCTTGAACACAAAAAATTGATATAAGAAACCACTCAATCAGAAACAATCTTTCAAAATATTTATGATGGGGAAAATCAAAGTTATGTTTCATTTAGTTATTCATATAAATAGAAATGTTTTAAAATATATATATCTTTAAGCAGGAAACAGACATCAGATTTCTTATTTTATATGTAAGAAATTAAATATAGGTCATTCAGAGTTAATCTGTCATTAATTAGAATATGGCAATTATTTGTGTTGTGTTTATATCACCTTTGTCCTTTTGATTTTTTAAAAATGTAATTTTATATACTCTTCAAATATGGGAGAATCAAAGGATGTGTATGTGTGTATTTGTATATGTAAGTATGTTTCTCCTCCATCTCCTGTCCTTTTGCTTGAGATAATTTTTTCCCCTTTTTTATTGGTTGCTTTGTATTCAGTAAAGTCATAAGGCTAAATTGCTAAAAGTGAATTAGAGTTGTTGAAACTCTTCTACTCTGAGGGAGTGAATCACATATTTTCTAAAACCTGAAGAGAGAGGGGAACTTAACCAGCATAAACATGTTTTGTAATATAAGTTACAATGTAATTACCTTTAGGTGGCAAAAAGAATTTCAAGCAATTCCAAATATCAAAACATTTTACAACTTATATAATCATACAAATAATATAATGAAACTGAGTTAGAAGGACTTTTTTCTATAGATCATAGAATATGAGAAATAGAATGGAAGAATTAAATGGATTGTTCAAAAGGAATAGAATTTACAAGGTCAAAGAGACAGGATTTGTTTGGCACTTAATTCAGCTTGAGTAGTTGGAATTATTTAAAATTTTAAAAGCAGTTTAATTAATTTGAGAGGGAGACAAAAAGGAATGGATCTTTTTATCAAATGTTTGTCAATTGAACACAATGGATATCTTTCTCATGGAATGCAAAGGTAAATAGCTAACTGTTTAGGAAGCAAATAAGTAATAGGATTTAGTATCATGATCAGAACAGAATATAATTTGCCCTGTGTGGATTTATGAAAAAAAAAAAAAGAAAATCTTAAGTAAATGTATAATGATTGTCATTTTCCTTATATTGTTTACTGTGCTTACATTTCTTTCTGCATGAAAATGGTCTTATCAGTCAGCCCTTTGGTGCACAAGGCAATTCCTAAAGGAAGTTCAAGACACAAGATGCATCACATTACATACTTGTCTTCTACCAAACATTTTTACCTGGGTGAAATCAGGTAAAAATCAAAGATACAACTAGAAGAGATAAAAGCTGCTATGATAGATAAAGCTCTGGATTGAGAATCCGCCACTCACTCTTTATGTACCCTTGTGCACACTGTTCAAAGTCTCTGAAAGTCAATCACTTCCCTGTATAATAGGACATATGAACACTGCCTGTTCAATAAGAAATCATGTTCTCTGTTACAGAAAGGTAGCACTAACTGTGTATGGAAAGGGGCTGGTATGATATCCTCTGCTTTCTTTTGTCTTGGTGGAATGAGGTTATTTAAGCAACCATTGTAGCAGCAGCAAAAATAAATAGCATTTATATAGAAATTAATATATACTAAATTTATTAAGTGCTTATAAATATCATCTCATTTGATCCTCACAATAAACCTCAGAATTATTTATTAAAATTATCCCTGTTTTATATATGAAGATATAAAGTAAGTGTCCTTTAGCAATAGCTGCTGGAATAGGGTCATTTTAAGCTGATGCTGTAATGCTGGAGAAACTGAGGCAAGATAGAGATTAGAGAGTTTTTAATAATTTATTTGAAAGGGAGAGATTTACTGGGGCCAAATGGATCCATAGTTTGGTCCCAGGCCTGAATGAGATTCAAGAATCCAGCAGTGTATGTTGGATACAAGATTCTTTTATAGGGTAATAAGAATGATGACATTCCCTCCCCCCCCCCCATTAGGGGGAAATACCTGAGATGGGGATGACCTAATGGGGGGAGGCACCTGGATGGGGATAACCTAATGGAGGGAGGCACCTAGGATGACATAATGGAAGGAGGTACCAGAGAGGGTCCTGATATTCTAATGATGTCTACAATGGTTAAAAAAAGGGTTCCCTTATCCCACCAAACAATAAGAGGGAATTATTATAGTCTGAGGTCTTGGGGCAGAGTAACTGAATAGGACAATTAGGGAAACTGGGTCAGGACATTAAAAGGGAACTGTGGCACAACAATGCAAATAAGAATCTTGTGTGTGTAGTACAATTTGCATGTATGTATATAAGTAAGATTGCAAGTTTCCTTGTAATTTTGAATGATTATAGCATTTACCAAATCTTTATTTTTTGCTAAAAATGCAACCTTTATACAATGTATGTTTTATATAAATAAAACATACAGTATTCAGATAGGAAACAAAGCTATAAACAAGGATGGAGTTAGCAGTTTCTAAAATCAGAAATAAATCCCTTGAGAAGAATTTCAGTCAAAATACTATGCTATTTTATTATATTTAGGTAGTTTTTCAGAACACATATGTTCAGGGATGAGATACCTTAACAACATTTGCGGTTCCCGAGGTCCATGTCACAGGTATTGTGAAAGAATTCACAGTCCCAGTCTCCAAGATAAGTTAGCAAAAAAGGTTTATTTTACACTGAGAATTTAGTAGGCTAGATCCCAGATTGGAAATAGCAAAGAAATGAAAAACAGAGAACAACTTTTTCCAGTTTTCTATAGCCTAAGGCTAAGGAGTACATGTTGATTCTATGACCTGGAGTAATCTCCAGATGAATTAAGGATGGTCTTTGAAATTTGATTATCATAGGAGTTCCTAAGGCTAGGAGCTATCTGGCTAAGGAGTAGTCAGAATCAGGAGTTTCCTGAGACAGACTTTAAGCAGAAGATTTAGGATTTCCTGACCCACTGCCAGAGCAGAAAGCCCCTAAAAATCAGGGTACCAAAGAATCCTGTTACATCACATATACCCACATGTTTCTGATTGTCTACAGATACACACATATGTACATGCATACATATATAGAGAGAGACAGAGACATTCATTTAGCAATAAAAAAGACTATCAGACACTGGCTCTAGACAGTGCCTTTATAAGTGCAAAAATGCCTTATATTTAAGGAGGAAAACAAGTATTGATTAAATGCCTACTGCTAGTCAAACACTTTGCTAACTGTTTTGCAAATATTGATAAATCCAAATTAAAATGTAGAAAACTAAGGTTAAATTTCTAGCCTACGATTATGCAGCAAATTTCTAAGATCAAAGTTGAACTCTGTTCTTTCTAAATGCAAGCCCAATCCTGTACATGTTGTGCAACCTAGTTGGCAATGAAAAACATGATCAAGATTTTAAAACCTAATTATCTTCCTTTAATTTTTATTTTGAATGTATTTTTTCTTTATAAATCCAGAATCACAGAATTTCAGCATTATAGGGACCACAGGAAACATTTACCTAAACAGGGATACTTTCTACAACATCTCTGAAAAATTGCCACCTAGGTTTCCTGGAAGACCTCAACTAAGCAGAGAGTTACTTAACTTTCAAGTAATTCTCTTCCAACTTTGGCAATCATATGACTAATTATCTTTTTTTTTCTTATATAATAATAACTTTTTATTGACAAAACCCATGCCAGGATAATTTTTTACAACATTATCCCTTGTACTAACTTCTGTTCCGATTTTTCCCCTCTCTCCCTCCACCCTCTCCCCTAGATGGCAAGCAGTCCTATATATGTTGAATATGCATATGACTAATTATAAGTTCCTCTTCCCACAAATCCCAATAGCTAGACACAAAATGGTCCTTTGAGTCATGTAACTATTACTTTTACTTTTGCCCTCTGGAGTTTAATAAATACTTGCTTGGTAGTTTATTCACTCAACTATAAGCTTCCATTTAAAGAGTTTTCCAGAAGTGCCTCTGGAACTAGCCAAAACTTTAGGAAAATACTAAAAAAAGTGGTGGATAGTGAAACTGATGAGGATGAACCCTGAAACTGTTCTCCTTGAAACTGTTCTTGACTTTTGGGGTGAGCCCTGAAACTCTCCTCTGACAGCCACCCACCCTTCAGGGCAATTAAGTGATTTCATTAAGATTAAACCAGGACCACTCCCTATTTACCTCGAATTAAAGTGGTCTCATTTAACTAGAGATCTGGACCTGATATTTCTATTGAGTAGCTGCACCCTCTATTGAGCTGAAAATTAGTCAAGGATCACTCCTAGTAGCTGGAACTTAAGTGGTCTTATTCATTTGGAAGTCTAGGCCTGGGGACAGTGATAACATTGAAGGAATCTCATTCAATTGAAATCTGACTCATATTTCCTATAAAAAACACAATTTTAACTCATATTTTTGCAAAAAGTCCAAAGCAGGATTATGCCTTGTCAAGGAACCTCTCTCCTTGGTATAGGCCCTCCAGGATTCCTTCCGAAGAGATTTCTCATGAAAACCTTTTTTTTCTCTGCCAGGACCTTTCACCGTCTTCCCAGGAAACTCTTCCCAGTGCCAACAAAATAAACTTTCTTTTGCCATAAACGGGTTCGTGAATTCATTCACTGAATTAAAAAGGGATTCTTCATCTCAACCTCTTTCCAAATCCCATTTAAATTATTGCTTCAAGAAAAAATGTAAAATTTTCTTCAGCCTTTTACACATTCTCTTGTTCTTCCTTAATTTCCCTTTTTTCTTTTATCACTTCCTTGTTTTCTGTTGGCAGGTACATATAGAATAGAGAGAAAAATATTACTTTTTTTCTTTATTTTTGAAGAGGACCAATGAAATCACAGGATGATAACTTCATTTGCCTGAGAATTGGATTTAAAGTGAGACGGAGTTGCACTAAGGCAACAGCTTCACTCTCCCAGAGTCCATCTAAACAAAACAAAAGTTAAGATAATTGGCAAAGGTCCAGAAAACAGTGAATCAACTTGTCATTTGGGATGTCTGATAAAGCTCTAAGCATTCTACAATATGTTTCAGTCACTTTCGATAAGGACAAATTTTTTTCTGCCCTTTGTAAAAAATCTTCGATATTGGGCCACTCTAATACACAGATGAATTTGAGAACTGTGAATTACCCTCATCCTGGTTTAACCCATTGTTTTTTTTTTTTTTTTTTTTTTTTTTTTTAATAGCCTTTAATTTCAGGATATAACATGGGTAACACAGCATTAAAATTAAACCTCTTTTCAATTTTCACCTTACCCCCACCCTCCCCTAAATGGGGATGACCATGATGTTAAATATATTAAAATATAATTAGATAAAAATAAGTATACAACCAAAAATTATTTTTGCTGTACAAAGAATCAGACTTGAATTATTTACAATTACTTGGAAGAAATCAAAGATGGGTGTGCATAAATATAGGGACGGGAATTCAATTAATGGTTTTTAGTCATCTCCCAGGTTTTTTTCATAGTTGTTCAGTTCATTACTGCTCCATTAGAAATGTTTGGTTGATCTTGTTGAGGATGGCCCGATCCATCAGGACTAGCACTCTAGTATTGTTGTTGAAGTATATAATGATCTCCTGGTTCTCATTTACTCACTCAGTTCTGTCTCTCCAGGCCTTTCTGGAAATCATCCTGTTTCATTTCACAGAACAGTAATATTCCATAATTTTCAAACCCACAATTTTTCGCCATTCTCCAACTGATGGACATCCATTCAGTTTCCAGTTTCTACCACTACAAAAAGGGCTGCCAAAACATTGTGCACATACAGGTCCCTTTCCCTTTTTTTAATCTTTTGGGATATAATCCCAGTATAACACTGGATCAAAGGGTATACAGCTTGATAACTTTTTGAGCATAGTTCAAAACTTTCCAAAATGGTTGGATTTTCACAATCCACCAACAATGAATCAATGTCCCAGTTTTCCCACATCCCCTCCAACAATCATCATTATTTTTCCTGTCATCTTAGAATCCGGTTGTGGTATCTAAGTTGTCTTAATTTGCATTTCCCTTTGATTAATAATGACTTGGAGCATCTTTTCTTATGACTAGAAATGTTTCAATTTCTTCATCTGAGAATTGTCTGTTCTATCCTTTGACCATTTTTCAATTAGAATGGCTTGATTTTTTATAAATTAGGAATTCTTATATTTTTGGAAATGAGGCCTTTATCAGAACTTTTGACTGTAAAAATATTTTCCCGTTTATTGCTTCCCTTCAATCTTTTCGATTAGTTTTGTTTGTACAAAAAACTTTCAGTTTTATAACGAAATTTTCATTTTGTGACGAAATCTCAGTTCTCTTTGGTCATAAAAACCTTCCCTTCCACAGGTCTAGGGTAAACCCATGTTCCTCTAATTTATTAATAATTTCTTCTTATGCCAGGTCATGAAACCATTTTGACCTTATTTGGGTACGGCGTTAAGTATGGATCAATGCCTAGTTTCTGCCATATTAGTTTCAATTTTCCCAGCAATTTTTATCAAAAGTGTTTCATCCCGTTGGGACTTTGGGTTTTCAAAGACAGGGCTAATTTGTTGCTTTTTATCCCTTGAACCTAATCTATTCCACTGATCAACAATCTATTCCTAGCCAATCCAAAAGTTTTGGTCTGCTGCTCTATAGTATGTTTTAATCTGGTACAGCTAAGCCAATCATTTGTTTTTTTCATTAATTCCCTTGTTTTGACCTTTTTTTTCCATATGAACTTTGTTGTTATTTTTCTGGTCATTAAATAGTTTTTTGGGATCTGATTGGTATAGGCAAATAAATAGATTAGTTTAGAATATTGTCATTTTATTATATTTGCTCGCCCTATCCAAAATTTAATATTTTTCCAATTGGTTGAAAGACTTAATTTGTGGAAAAGTGGTCTGTAATTTTGCTCAAAAGTTTTGATTTTCCCTTGGCAGAAGATTCAAAATTTTAATTATCAAGTTACTTTAAATGGAATTTCTCTTTGTAACTCTGACTGTTGGATTTTTTATGATATATAAGAATGCTGTGACTTATGGGGTTTATTTTTAAACCAACTTTCAAAAGTTGTGGATTATTTCTAATAACTTTTAGCAGAATTGCTCAAATAAATCATTCATCGGCAAAGGTGATAATTTGGTTCCCATTTATTCTTTTCCTTTAACTTTTCTGCTCTTATTGCTATAGCTAGCGTTTCAATACAATATTAAATAGTAATGATATGGGAAACCTTTTGTTTCCCTCCCAGATCTTTTGGGAATGGTTGGTTTGTCTCCATTACATATGATGTTACTGATGGTTTTAAATAGATGCTATTATTTTAAGGAAAAATCCATTTATTCCTAATCCAAGTGTTTTTTAATAGGAAGGATGTTGGATTTTATCAAATGCCTGAAATTATTGAGATGATCATATGGTTTTTGTTAATTTGGTTATTGACATGGCCAATTATATTGATAGTTTTCCAAATTAACCAGCCCTGCATTTGGTATAAACCTCTTGATCATATTATTATCTTGGGAATGATTTTTGTGTCTTTTTGCTAATTTTATTTAAGATTTTAGCATCAATTTCATTGGGGAGTTGGTCATAATTTTTTTCTCTTTTTCAGCCCACCTGGTTTAGGTATCATACCATGTTTGGTCATAGAAGGAATTTGGTGACTCCTTCATTCCTATTTTATCAAATAATTTATATAGCATTGGGAATTGTTCTTTTTAAATGTTTGGTAAAATTCCTTAAATCCATCTGGTCCTGGGGTTTTTTCTTAGGGTTGTTTAATTGCCTTTCTATTTCTTTTTTCTGAAATGGGACTATTCAACAATTTACTTCTTCCTCTTTAGTTGGGAAGTTTGTATTTTGGAGGTAGTCATCCACATTAGGTTATAAAACATAAAGGAGCAAAATAACTCCTTATTTTTTCTAATTTCCTCTTCATTGGTGGAAAGTTCCTTTCATTTTAAGACTTAATTTATTTTCCTCCCTCCTTTTCTAATCAGATTTACCAAAGGCTTATCTATTTTATTGGTTTTTCATAGAACCAACCTTATTTTTTAATTAGTTCAATGTTTTTTACTTTCAATATTTTTTAATTTCTCCTTTTAATTTTAGAATTTCCAATTTGTATTTGAGGGGTTTTAATTTGGTCTTTTTTAGTTTTTTTTTTTGAAGCCCAACATTAATCTTTTCTTTCTCTGTTTTATTCAAAGTTCTAGATATAAAATTCCCTCTTTTGCTTTTGCATCCCACAAATTTTGGTATGTTGTCCATCATTGTCATTATCTTAGGTTATTAATTTTTAATTTGTTTTTGCCCAAATTATTCTTAAGATGGATTTTTGTTTCCAATTACTTTTGGTCTATTTCCCCTAACTTTGTTGAATGTAGTTTTTATTGCATCATGATCTGGAAAATTTTTTTTCGTTTCCATTTAATTTTAGGTCTTTATGTCCTAATATATGGAATTTTTTAATAGTTCCATGAACTGCTGAGAAGAAAGTTTTCCCTTCATCTCCATTCAATTTTCCCAAAGATCCAACATACCAATTTTTCTAATATTCTATTTACTTCTTTAATTTCTTTCTATTTTTTTTGGTTTGATTTGTTTTTGAGGTGAAATTGAGATATCCTACTATTACAGTTTTTTGTTTTTTTCTTGCAACCTCTTTAACTTTCCTTTAGGAAGTTGGTCCATAATTTGCATATATGTTTAATATTGATTTGTTTTGTTTATGTTACCCTTTAGCAGGATGTAGTTACCTTCTTATTCCTTTTTAATTAGATCAATTTTCTTTTTGTTGATCTGAGATGGATGGCACCCCCTTTTTGACTTCACCAGCATAAGATTTTGCTCCAGCCTTTTCTTTTACTCTATATGATCCCCCTGCTTTAAATGTTTCTGAAAAAAATTGTGGTTCTGCTTTTGATCCAGTCTGCTATTGCCTCCTCTTTATGGGGGAGTTCATCCCATTTACATTTACGGTTAGTTTTTAAATCTGTTTTCGCCATCCAATAACCCCAGTTGTGCTTTTTACTTTTCTTGCCCCCCAACCCTCTTTCCCCAAACCCATTCCCCTCTTGTATCACGATCTTTCCTTATAATCCCTCCCTCCCCCTTTGGTCTTTCCCCTTCCTTCCCTTTTTTTTTTCCCCTTTTCCCTCTCCCCTTTTTTAAGTAAGGAGAGAATTTTCTAAAACAAATGTCAATTTTTTTTTTGGCCAACTCATGGGATTTACACAAGTTTCCCCCTCTTTCCCTCAGAATGATAGTTTCCGCCTTTGGGGGATTTGGCCCCTTTTTCCCCCCCTTCCCCCTTATTCGCCATCATCCCTTTTCCTATCTCTTCCCCTTTTTTACGTTATATCAAAATCAAATTAACATGTATTTTTTGTATATCCAAACCGAAATACAACTCAAGAGTTATTTTACCTTTTCCATCTCTTGAGTTCCTTTTGGAGATCAAATTTTTGTTTGTTCTGGTTTTTTTCAGAAACAAATGGAATTCATTTTTTCATTAAATGTCCATCTTCCCTGGAAGAAAATGTCATTAGTTTAGTTTATTCTTGGCTGCATCTCAAGTTCGGCCTTTGGAATATCATATTCCAGGCCCCTTCTTTCCTTTAATGTAGAGGCAGAACTTTGATCCTTTTACCTCGGTATTTAAATGGTTTTTTTTTCGTTTGAAAATTTTTTTCCTTAATTTATAGTTCTGAAATTTTCCCAATATTCCTTTTGGGGTTTTTTTTTGGTTTTTTCAGAAGGGTTTGATAATTCTTTCAATGCCTATTTTACCTTTGATTCTATTAATCGGGAGTTCTCTTTAGATTTCTTGTAAAATGATCAGGCTCTTTTTCATCATGTTTTCAGAAAGTCCAATAACTCAGATTATCTCCTCCTAGACTATTTTCCCGTTTTTGGTGATACTGGCCATTTTCATTTTTTTTTTTGTTGACTGTTCTGCTGTCTCAATGAACTTAGTTTCAATTTGTTCAGTTCTAATTTTAAAGAATTTTTTCTTTTCCTTTTTTTACTTCTTTTCAATTTCCAATTTTTTTGAATTATTGTTTTGGCTGTAATTTTTTCCATTTCACTAATTTTTTTTTAATTTTTTCTTTTTTCCAATTCCAGATCCTACCTTGCGTGTTCTTTGTCTTTTTCCAATTATGATCCTCTTTTTGGAGTTCTTTGTCTTTTCCTCACAAATCCTACTTTTAGTGAATTTTATTTTTTCCAATTCGATTTCGAAGTTGTTGTTTTAGGGTTTTTTCTTTCCCATTTATCTTCTAATCCCTTTTTAGACTTTTAATGGCCTCTTCTATGAGACATTATGTAAAGGAGGACAGTCTGATGCATTTTTGCTGTTTGGGTCCTTCAGGTTTCTGACCTGCTCTTTTTCTCATAAACTGTCGATTGTTCTTTTCATCTTTTTATTCATGTTTAAAAGCCTTTAGGAGGTCTCCAAGGGGTTACCGCTTTTCAGAGCAGGGGAGAGATGTAAACCGATTTCCGGCTCCAAGGTATGGGAGTGTCTGTGTGAGAGTTTTTTCCCCAACAGGAGGTGGATTCGCACTGGCCGAGCTATCAAACTCTTAGTAGGGCTGAGGGATTACCAGCCCTCGGCCGAGACTATTGGAAAGTGTCCCCCAGGCCGGCCCTTGTGGGACTGGGAAAGTTTAGCAGCGAGCAGAGACCGCAGAACGCAGACAGCCACAACCTGCCCATCTCCCATGCAAATCGGCCCTGGAAAAAAAGCCAGGCCCCGCCAGCTCCCCCGCAGATTGGAGGCAACCCCGGCTGGTCCTCCTCCGGTAGGATCACAACTGCCCCAAGGAAAAGCCCCTATGGGGTTGGGGCTGCGCTTGGTGAGATCGTCCACCCCGGTTTGGCTCTCCTCGGAACCCCATTTTTCCCAGTCTGGCCGATCTCCCCCTGGCCCCGGAACCAACCTTTTTGGGAGACTGCAATTTTTTCGGCTGGTGAGTTGTTCTATTCTTATCTTTCAATTGTGACAAGACTATTTTTGAGGCTTGATATATTATTGATAAAGAGGGTAAGAGAAGAGCTTAGAAAGACGCGTGTGTCTTCTCCGCCATCTTGGCTCCGCCCCCCTAACCCATTGTTTTATTGAGGAGTATGGTGCTGTATAGGCTACAATTTCTTGGAGCCAGAGGTGAGAACTGAATAAGAGATAGATGACAAAAGTTAATGACAATTCCTTAAAAGTGCTCAGCAAGCCCTAACACCAGAGCTCTTAGTGCTCCTTAAATATCCCATATACCCTCAGATATAAATGAACATTCCCAACACAGATAAACATCAAAGAATATTTGTTCTTTAGTTTGTATAATGTTGGTGTACATTAAAAATTCTAAAAATGTATATATTTTAAAGATTAAATATAAATTGGTACTCCACGCAAAAGAAATCAAATCAAGTCACAGTTATTGAGCAAATTCTATGAGAAAGATACTACTCATATTAGTTACTGTGGTCAGATGTCCTTGACCTCAAGAAAGTTATTGTTGAGTTAGTTCAGTAGAACACATACAAAATGGAAGGGGGGGAGCTAAGCCTAGGTGTTGGTATTGATGAAATGCAAAATCCATAAATACAATCAATAATAAAATATTAAAGAATAACATAACATTAAATAAAAAATTGTGGATATTTGGGAAGGGCTATCAAAAAAGCTTAAAGGAAAATGTGATTTGTAAGAACTAAGGTAAGCAAAGGTGACTTCATGAGAAGGGGCATATTTTTATCTTTAAAGGTTGGAGGATATTCAGATAAATTGAGAGAAGAGAAGAATGTACAAGATTATTTTGTAATAAAGACATCTTATCCCAGAAATGGAAGGAATCTTAGAGGCCTTCTTGTCTAATCCAAACATGATCACAACTTCCTTCTTTAACTTCTGTGACAAGTGGTTTTGAACCTCTTTGCTTAGAGGTCAATACTTGTGTAGTCAGTTTATTTCACTTTTAGATAATTATAGTTGTTATGAACGTTTTTCCTCCTATACATCCTATGTATATATATATATACTATGTATATATATATATATATTTCCTATGTATATATATATCCTATATCCTATGTATATATATGTATCCTATCCTATGTGTATATATATATATATATATATATATATATATATATATTTAGCTTCCTATTTAACAATTTGTTTGACAAATATTTATTGAATTCAGATGAATAAGGTAATATCCTTCTCAAAAAAATATCTAAAAATCTAATAATTTAAACATAGTTTAAAAATTTAGTTCTTATTTTTGGATATTATCATTGAAATGAAATATTCACTTCCAAAATTTACAAATTTTCCCCAAAATAAGCTTGCCAATCAGCAGCATGAAATGCATTACCTGTCCACCTCAGGTCTTCAATGGTTTAGTCTGAATTTTTCCAGACAACATTGGGTAGTCTTGGTGTCTCAACTGACCTAGAATTATTGATATTTAAATTTAAAATGGTTTTTAAATAGAACACAAATATTCAGAGATGAAGTGCTTCATATAGTTATAGCATTAAAGTGTTTATATAACTTTTTATTTTATCCTTTTGAATTCTAGCAATTTAGATATTAGAACATTTTTCCTCATACTTTACACATAAAATTTATACTTGAAATGTACGTATGTGTGTGTGTATGTGTGTGCATGTGTGTGTATGTATTTTGCTACTTAGTATGAATTCTAGGGTTATCATTTATTGGCTTCCAATTCTGCCTGTGTTTACTATTTTTTCAATCTTCAGGGCTTTTAGGCGACAAGAAAGATTTTATACTGTTATTAGCAGTAGAAATATATATGTGTTATATAAATATATATGTTTAAATAATATATATATTATTTATATATAAAATTATATATATACGTGCATATATACATACATGCATAATTATAGATACATGCATTTACACACACACACACACACACATATATATATATAATATAATAAATGGGTTCTGAACATGAAATAGCAAGTCTCAAATCTGAAGCATGACTAGTAATTATTAAATGCGTGATTTTTCAGGGATGGAGGAATAAATTTTGAATTTCTCAAGTAAATAAAGAGCATTTCCATTTTTAAAACAGATACAAAAAGATCACTTGAATCACCAAATATCAATTTTAAATATAATAAATTATTATACAGATTGACAATTAAAATAATGCCACCTGGT
Organism: Sarcophilus harrisii; assembly: GCF_902635505.1. Lineage (NCBI taxonomy): Eukaryota > Metazoa > Chordata > Mammalia > Dasyuromorphia > Dasyuridae > Sarcophilus > Sarcophilus harrisii. The sequence continues at coordinate 421,843,759 of NC_045426.1, forward strand.
TTATCAACATTTAGAAACCACATATGCTGATGAAAAATGAAGAACATATTAGAGTCCTTAAGAGCAAAAGCCACAGATCTCAGAAATATGAATCTAAAGAATTTAATAAAAAGACATTTTTGCCAGCTGTTTCCAGATTTTCTAAATTAGAGTAAATGAGTTTTAAAAGCCATGTACCAGATGGAGGAAATGTTCACATTTCCTAAAGTGTTAATGAAATTTAGTTATAGGAAAGTTAGATGAAGAAAAAAAAATGGTATACGGACTTTTAATGACAGTGTCAAGCCAGCAGCTGTCACAATAAAGTGCTCATTTTCCAAATGTAGGTCATGTTTCACATATTGGTACCCAAACTTATACAGAGATAGTGAAAAATGTTAAATTTTGATGCAAATCAGGTTTAATGGGTGTCATTTTTTTACTAGACAGAGGTTCTATGTTGTACACATATCTCATAAATGTAATACTTTTGAGACTAGTGAATGATTTAGATAGACAAAAACTCATTCAAATCGATAACAAGGACAATTGCACAGAGGACCTACATTTGAAAATATCTTAAATTTTGATTTGAAAGTTCATACATGTGGAACTCTATTCCTCTTTAGGGATCTTATGTATTTTTTAGAAGCAGATGTTTTAAGATAAAGACAATCAGGGAAAGAGGCAATAGGTCGCTAAAGCACAGGAGTGGAAGGAAAATGATAGATGAGATTGATACTACAGGGAGCTCAAGTGACTTCTCATATTACCATTTACAAAAGGAATTCCTTTGGACATAGTGAACTATTTTTTCATAAGGCAGCAGGTAGGAATAGTAGATACTTTTTCTTGAAATTCTGAATATTCCCCAGTAAGATAAACCAGAAATATTCATTGAAAAATGATGCAATAGTAATTGATCTGAATGGATTTTGCCCTAGAAACAGGAAAGAAATAAAATCCTTCATTCTGAATTTTAATAGAATAATTATGTAAAATAGATGTTTTGCTAGTTATATTAGTTATGCTAGTAAAATGCCAGCCCTGCTTCATGGTTGTCTCTTCTTTGGATCCATAATACAAGGAAGAATAAACCAAGCAGAGAACAGATTAGAGAGATGTTGGCACTGGCCCAGAATAAATGTTAGTGACAGAGTGTATGTTTGTGTGTACATGAAAAAATGTATGTGTGGAGAGAAAAAAACAGAGAGAAAGCGAGAGAGAGAGAAAAAAAAAAGAGAAAGAGAGAAAAAGAGAGAGAAATAAAGAGAGAAAGATAGAGATAGAAAGAGAGAAATAGACAGAGAGACAGACACAGAGAGAAAGAAAGGGGTGGGGAGGGGGCAGAGATTGAATTCCAAAATCACACATACTGGCAAAATGGCTAGGGAAATTGAATGTTATGTATGTTACCTCTATTTTTTTTTTTAATTCCATAATATAAACACTTGAAGATTAGTAATTTATTAACATTACTGAAAATGTGAAATGCCATTATCTAGATGTGAAACTCAAGTCTTGAATAAAAAAAAAGACAGGAAAAAGCAGATAAGTTTTTTAATAGTTTCTTCTATTTTTAATAATTATTATTAAGCTATTTTTGATAAATTCTCAGGATTTAAAATATGTTAGATTTAAAACTGAAAGTAATTTTAACGATTGTTTAATTCAACCTTAAATTTTACATATGAAGAAACTGTGACTTAGAAAAGTTGAGAAGATTTTCTCAAGGTCACAAAAGTCACATTAGTAATAAGTAGCCGCCTTGGAATTTGAATCCAGAGTTTCTTCACTTCAAATCCACTTCCTTTCCAGTATATCTTGTTTCTTCTTAAGTAAGAGCAATTTAAGATAGCCAGAAATATAATGCTTCCTATTAAGTATTTAGCACATAAAAGAAAACTTCATACTGCTTCTTTCACTTAACTAGCTACAAGTTATATAATTTTTTTTCACCTAGTCTTAGATCCCTTCTAAAATAAGGATAATAATATCAGAACTATCCATATAATCGAGTTTTCAGATAATATAATGTATGTCAAACCCATTCCTAACATTAAAGATGCTATAATACAAGCTATTTTTTTTCATCGAGGCATTGAAATTGACTATGAAAGCTACTCTGCTAGTCTTTGAAAAAAAGCTCTAATTATTAATATAGGATGATTTACATATAATCTTTCCTCAAGATAGAAAATTTTTAAAAAGGTAGGCCAAGTAAAGTTTTCTTAAGCTATTTACATCTAGGATCTTATGAAAATATCTGAAGAGTCATTTTACAAATGCCAACATATCATGAAACATAATAATTTAATATAAAAAATGTCCTTCCAATATTTTCTCTGAATTCTTTTCTCTTATGCTTTGTATGCATTCTTCAAAAGATAACATTTGGCAGAGATATCTGCCATGTGAGCTTCAACTGATTTCTTTAAGAGGCTAGCACTGAGCCCCACTGCTGATATTGCATTATTGCCTTGGCATTGAGCTCATGGCTTTGAGCAAGTGAACACTCAGTGACACCGTGAGACAAGATGAATAAGGCACTGAATGGGGAATTAGGAAATCTGAGCTACCTCCTGGGGTTCACCACTCTGTGACTTCAAAACTTAACCTAGTTTTCTTCAGTCAAAAAGAATAACCTTTCCTGCCTTACTGGAAGGCTGTGACAATTAATAAGATGAGTTTTGGTGATGATTAATGAGATAAGGAAGCACTTTTCTTTACTCCATAGACTAGCATTAGATCAAGAAATTCTTCAGGCAGAAAGGGACTTGTATAGCAAGTTTCTCTATAAGTGTCCAATATAGGTCAAAGGAAGAGTTTCTTTTATTCTCTGATGATGGAGTGCCTTGGAGAATGGATGTGGACTGAACCACTTGCCATGTATTAAGGTAGAGTGAAATAATACCTATTCAACAGAAGTGAATTTCTGGCTGAACAAAAACAAAAATTCATATGAAGAATCAAATTAAAATCCTCTCCCTCAACAACCTCCTTTCTAATGTAAGCAACTTCAGCATTCCAATGTTATTGCTCACAGCTTTTCTTTAAGTCTCTTTGGGATAGCTCTCTGAGTCCAAGAATAGAACCACAAAAGAAGTAAATTCTTTATAAAATTTTTGGTATTTCTCAAGCTTTATAATTAATGGGTATCTAATAGACAAGAAAGAATTTTGCTAATCTATTCACATAAGTGAAAATATGTAAAATAATAATTTTCTTTAAAATTTAATAATAGAATTCATTGAAGTTTGGGGGCATATTTCTACTTTTTACCTCAAAATTTCTATTTTCAGGGAAAAAAATTCATAGATAATTTTGTATAATTAGACATTTCATTGGGGAAAAAAAGAGTTCTGAGCTTTTTTCATACAATATGTTTTCAGTAGTATCTTTCTTGCTTATAGTCGATTCCATTCACATAGTCCCCATATGCATCACCAGCTTGCTTGCCTTCCCCTAGGACTTTGGGGTGTTTTAATAATAGGCCTTGTAGACCCCCACAGCAACAAGAAGTCTGATAAAATAAAGAGAAAAAAGAACTGAAGTGATCCCTCAAGAAAGAAAACATATTTTCCTATTTTCCTTTTCACTCCACAACAGGATGATGGGCTGTGCTAATAAAAGCCCATTGGCATTTTAGCAAAATAAAATACATTTTGCTTGTCAGGCAGTAATTATGTGTTCTAAATATTAACATTCATAATTTGATTTTGCTCCATTTCTTTAAGTATGCATAACTAATACATATGTCTACATGTTAGATCTGATTTTAATACTCATTTTTAGAAGCATATATGAAAATTTGTTCAATGAGGAAATCTTGATAGCTAGTCAACAGTTTCATCACTTGTGCAAATTAGAAAATCTTTGTATAAGTAGATTCTGAACCTCTTTCTTAACAATGGTCAGGGAGTTTTAAATGGAGATTCCTCCTTATTCAAAATTAACCAAAATATGTTTTTATTATTATTTTTAACCAAAACTGTTTGCATTATAGCTATCAAAATAAGCAACCTTTGCACAACTGTAGGTATACTCTTTCCAATACCATTTCCAGTTGCTATTTACTTCATTTCCTAAAATTTGCAACCTCTACTATAGTGATTTTATAGAAGTAGAAGCAAGTAATGGTCCATAAACCAGCCATTCCTGTCAATGAATCTATTCATTGTTCTATCACTTTTTTTTTTTTAAATTGAGAAATTATCATCAACAAAATCAAGCATTTTAACATACAATATTAACTTTTCACAAGGCCAGATCACATTCTCTGACCAGTATGATCATAGCTTGCAAGTAACCTATGGTAAAAATCTACTTAACCAAAATGAGTGTAGCAAAAGCTAGATTTAATATATTAGCTGACAAATTAGTTGTACCATTTTGTGAATGAATTCACCAAAAATTAGATAATTAGATCATTTATTTAAAAATATATATTCTAATAAAATTTGTAAGACCAAAACAATGGCAGTAATAGTATACCTGACTAGACAAACTGTGGAGTAATTCACTTAATTATCAGTGTCACTCTTTAGAAAAGATATTGAAAAGCTGAAGAGCACCCAGAAAAGATCCACTAAGCCAGTAAAAAGTTTTGCGTTCATATTATATAAATGTCATATAGGGGACTGGGGATTTTTAGCTTGTAGAAGAGAAGACTTGGAGAAGAAGATTTCTCTCACATTAGAGGCATTACAATATGGAAAAAAAGTAATAGACTTGTCAGGGAACAGTAGTGGGAATAATGGGTAGAAGCTGCTAAGTGGTAGGAAAAAAAAAAATTAATTAATATGTACCATCTCAAGAGTATCCTCTCTCCTTCTCTCCATTTCCTTTAGAAATTTCCATTCAAAAGTGAGATAATTACTTTGGCTCTAAGCTTTAGAAGAAATTTGTGTTCAGTTATGGGTAGTACTAGATAGTCTCTCAAATCTTTTTTTTTTTTTTTGACTTGGAGATTTTTTAATAAAAAAATTCAACATTACTATGAAAGTTTTTAATTTTAAAAGTGTTTTCTATTTCATTATTGTATGCAACTGAGGTATTATTACCTGTTTTTAGAGGTAAATAACTTTCTCAGAGTCAAATAACTAGGAAGTATCAAATGAAGGATTTTATCCTCCATTTTCTTATTCATAAGTTCAGAGCTTCCCTTCCCCCATCCTCACCTTCATACCACAATACTGTGTAGCATAAATAAGTTGAATAGTCTCTATTCACTTTAATTCCTTCTGTTCTTACTTGGGAAGATGATTTTCCTGAACTGAAAGTCTGACTACTCTCTCATTTACCCCCCTTCCCCACACCTTCAAAAGAATTTAGTGGCCCTCTAGTGCTTCTAGAATCAAATATGAAATTATTTATTTTGTCTTTCAAAGTCCTTCACAACTTTTCTCCTTCTTACCTCTCTAGTCTTCTTATACTTTTCTTCCTGTGATTATTTACTTTATGACTCAACCTAACTTCCTACTTGTTGTTAGTTCCATCTCCCAAATCTGAGGTATTTTCATTGACTGGAGAGCACTTTCTAGTCAGAGCTGTCTCTTGGCTTCCATGCTTTCCATTAAGATAATTAATATTTGACAACCCACATTTTTTCAGAGCTTTCCTGGTCTTTACTCATCTTTGCACTATAGGGCTAAGTTTATTTTTTATATAGTGCTTAGTATATAATACCTGACACAATACTTATAATAAATGTGTATTGATTGCTGACTGATTTTGTGCATAGCAGGTACTCAGTAACTATACTAGTTTGAATAGTACAGGGAGATAGTAAAGACCAAATTTTCAATAGTACTCATGAAAATAGTAATAAACATATTACTAATTACAAAAATATTTTATCAATATTTTATTCAGTAAAAGTTGTTATTTGATGGTGAAGGTATATAAATTATAAAAGGATTGAGAACTACACTAAATAAAAATTTAAAAAATCTATTGGAACAGGAAAATAAAACTCAACAAGATGTTGCTGGAATAATGATTAAGTCAGTACATTAGGGAGAGAAAATGCAGTTTGAAAACACCCAAGGGTAATTCTGTGGTTTAAATAAAACTGTTATTGCTACTCAAACAGTCACTTTAAAGCCCTCTAGAGTCTCAAGTTATAGTATGTTTACATATAAAATGTGAGGTAGGAGAGAAAAAAGAAAAGGGTTTTCCAGTGGGAAATATGTAGGGATCGTAGTAATAGTAATATGGTTGAATTAACATTAAGTAGATTTTAAAATGTTTTGGTGTTGTCAGTGACTATTAACCTTCTAAATATCCTTGCAAGAAAATTAATGATCCCATTTTTTGGGAAGTATACTCACTCTGTTTCCATATCAACATATCCCTCTACCAAAAATAAATGAATAAATAAATTTTGCCTGAGAATAAGTTCATGCATAGAGTTATGGCCTAGAGTATCCATTCAGATGTATTAGATGAACATTTCACTCATTCTGAAATTAGAGCAGTAGGGGATTAATAAAATATACATTTGAGGGACTGGGAATGGTTTCCTCTTTTGAATGCCAAACTCTAAATCTGTTATACCAGGGAATCTGGTTTTTATTATTATTATTATTTGTTGTTGTTGTTTGTTTTTATTTTTGTATTTGTATTAATTTATTCTTTCTCTATTTGCCATCAATCAAAATCTAAACTCTCATCCTTGCCCCTGAAGCAATAAGTGAACTTGATAATATCTTCAGACTCTTTGGACTTAGTACTATCAAACTTCCTGTCCTTTAATTAAACTGAGACTTCACCAGGACATTAATGCTTAACTAAGTAATTAAGGGAAAAAAATAAATGGAAACAAAATGAAGCATAGAACAGAAGCATGAGGCATGAAAATATGGTGAGAATCAGGATGAATCTATTGGGTCTTCTAGCCTGTAAAATAATGCAAAGGTACTATAAATGTGATTTATACTGATATTCAGAATATTGTATTTGGTTACATAAAAGAAGATATCTACCCATATGCTGGAAATCAGCAGAAATTATTGGGTAATTTTGATGCTTTCCTCTGGCAAACTCAATAGCACTAACTTTAAATCACTTTGCCTAGTTAAGAAACTTAATGTTTGTTAAGTGAATAATATATTCCTGAAATTTTGAGATATTATCGCATTCATCTTTCTTAATGCTTTTTCATTATAGTTCCTATCCTATGTATAGTGAATGCCTAGCATTGAGGGACATACTTTGAGTGACACAAATGCAAAGAACATAGACTGAACCCTTGTTGAACTCACAAACTATTTGGGGGAAAAAAAAAACAAACTGAGTTATATAAACACAATGATTTTTTAAGATTATATAAAAGAAAGCAAGAGCAAGATATTAGAGTTAAACATGCATATGAGAAGTTTTGTTTTTTTTTTTTGCTCATTAACTTATTTTTTGCTCACTGTGTACAAATTCAATTAGAAACTATTTTTCACATACCTCTGAGTGTTGATTTTTTTTTTGAAGTGAATAGAATAAGAACTTTTTCAAATAAAAATGGAACTCAGAAATCTCAGAGTTTAACTCACTACCTAATGCATACATGTTCTCTCTTATCATCTCAAAGAATTGGTCATGCAGATTTTACATGATATTGAGACTAAACTAGTTCCAGTGGAGCAGTAATGAACTGAACCAGCTACACCCAGTGAAAGAACTCTGGGAGATGACTAAAAACCATTACATTGAATTCCCAATCCCTATATTTTTGCCCACCTGCATTTTTGATTTCCTTCACAGGCTAATTGTACAATATTTCAGAGTCTGATTCTTTTTGTACAGTAAAATAAAAGTTTGGTCATGTATACTTATTGTGTATCTAATTTATATTTTAATATATTTAACATCTACTGGTCATCCTGCCATCTGGGGAAGAGAATGGGGGGAAGGAGGGGAAAAATTGGAACAAGAGGTTTGGCAATTGTCAATGCTGTAAAGTTACCCATACATATAATCTTTAAATAAAAGGCTATTAAAATTAAAAAAAAAAAAAACAACTTGTAAGTTTAGGAGATAGTCTGAATAAAGTAAATAGAGTTTTGTAGTTAAAAAAAAAAGAAACTTGTAAGTTTAGGAGATAGTCTGAATAAAGTAAATAGAGTTTTGTAGTAAAAAAAAAAAAAAGAGAGCGAGACTGAACTATCTTTAGTGATATTCCTATCCAATTTTTACAATCGTTAATGGTCAAGAAAGTTTTCATTATATTAAACAAAGTGAACTCATGGAAATATCATTTAGGTTACATTTCTCCATCTTATCTACAAGTATGTTGTAAAAAATTTTGTCAAAGGCTTTCTTTGTTGGTACCCTGTAGCTTGAATCTATTAACAAAGAAAAGTAAGGCTAATCTTTCTTCTTCATGATTCTTAATTTATTTGAAAGCAGATATAATGTCCCACCCAAGTTTTCCCTTCTTTAAGTTAAAAATCCCTGGTTCTTTCACCTATTTTTATCATGTTTGTTCTATTCTGGAACTTCTTCATCCTTTCAGTGTCCTTTCTAAAATTTGATATTGAGAAATGAATGTTTTAAATGTATTCTGGTCAAGATAGAAGATAGTAAGAAAATAAATATCTAGCCCAAAATTATATTCATATATATTTTTCTTTTGGAATATCACATTATTGAATTCCATTAAAATAATCATCTATGCAAATTTATTTTTTTTGAAGTAGAGTCTAGTATAATTCTCCCATTCTGATAACAAATGAAGGATTTTTAAAAAATGTTTTACCATGTAATGCTTAATTTTACCAATTTATATTTCATGATTTCTCTCCTTTTGTGATCTTAAAAAAATTTATTTTACCATCTAAAATATTCTCTTTTACTTTATATTTTATTTATTTTACTATATGATAAGTCCTATATCTTTGCATTACTCCACTGATAAAAACATGTTTAAAAAACTTAGATCAAAGGATAGACCCTATAGAATACATTATGTATATAATTTTCTTTGTCTACAATATTGAGTCTGGTAATTCAACTGATTCCAAAGCCATCAAACTATATAATCATTTAAACCACAGCAATCAGCTCTACAAATATATTAGGAGGAATTTGTCTACTGTTTGAAATCCAAGTATGTTATATATATAGTAATTCCATGATATGCTAGTCCTATGATTTTATCAAAAGATAAATATGATTTATGTGACCTTGTGCTGGCCACTTAACCTGAATTTACCCATTATGAATTTCAGTTTTCCAGTCTGTAAAATATAGTCAACTAACATTGAACACATCCATGTTGCTATGAGAGTCAAATGTAATTGTGTTCCTAAAGAGTTATTCAAAGCTTCAAGTACTTTATAGATTAGCTCCCAACTATTTTTATTATCATTAATAATTGTTGGTGTTGCTATTGTGGTTATTATATTATATTATTTTATTATATATATGTATATATAAGTATTATATAATTTATATGTAATTATGTATAATTGTAAAATTGTTATATTATTTTATCATTTAAAATGCATGCATTTATCTGTGAAACATTTCATTTCTATTACAAAAAAGAAGCTCCTTTATAACTATCTCACTTTTGTATTTATTTATCCAGTACTTAGCAAAATTCCTGGCACACAGCAGGTACTTAATAGAAAATTTATCTTCAATTGATTTTTACTTTTTTTTTAACCAAAAAAAAAAAAAGGGGGGCTGTTAATATCACCTGAGCTACAACATTTATCAATAGAACCTTGCTGAGAAGTATCAAGAGTAGAGCTTCAACACAGAGAAACAACTTGAAAACTATTCTTTCTGAAACTGGAAAAATTAGGTGACAGACATTCAGTTCAATTCTTATACAGTCATATCATCTTAGATTTGGCAGAAATGATACAAGTCAATCATTTTGGTAAAATATTGAGCTTCTATTATATGTAATAAGATCTATAATTCTAGAAATGCTGAAATTAATTTATCATCCTTAACATCAGAAAATTCTCTAATTTAAGAAAGGATGTCTTGTCAAATCTCTTACCAACAAACATAGTTCTTCTATAACATTTCTGAGAAGTAATCATGCAAATGGAGTGAATAACTCCAGTGACTTGGAAGCCATTAGTTATCAAGATAGTCTATGGTAATCTTAACGATAGAAACTGATAATTGTTAGAAGCCATATAGTAATATTCATATATAATATGAATGTGCATTCATAAAATTCTGGTTCATAAAGTTATTTTGGCTTGTTTTTCCTTTCAAAAACAATGTAAATTGGTGATACGAATATTACCATCACCATTTTGAAGATGAGGCATAAGATGTATAGAAAAACCAAGTGATTTCCTGACAATCAAATAGCTGGTAAGTGTGAAAGTTAGAACTCTAAAAACCCCATGCTCCATGTTCACCATGCTTTCCCTCTATATTACTAGTTCTAATTGTTGTGGTTTTTTTCCTATGTTATGAGCTATAATATGCATGCATCCCTTTAATTTCCATGTTTTATATACACAAATAAGTACTCTCTTCCCCTCCTCCCCTACATACATAAACCCTAGATTACTGGTAAAAAAAAAAAAAAAAAAAAAAAAAAAAAAAAAAAAACTTACTGGAGAAGAAATGGACTCAAATTTTGAATTCAAGTATTTTTAGCATACTTCATGGGCTACAACTATAATCTCATCTGTAAAACGAACAAATATAATTGACACAAAAACAAGAGTTTATGCTTGTCATTGTGTTTTCAGACCTATTACCTCACTAGATTCTCATAATAACTTTGAAGTAGATGGTACTGCAATTATTTGCATTTTAGAAATGGGAACACAGGCTTAGATAAAAGCAATGATTAATGTAAGGTCACATGGCAAATTATTGGTGAAGTCAGGATTCTCAGATTAGTATTTTTTTCCTACAACATATGTAAAAAAAATACGAATAAAACTTTTAAATATATATTCAATTCAAAAGTAAGTGTTCTGCTGAGAGGTTAAGAGAAATAATAGAGAGGACATGCTCAAAAGTAGAATAAGGTTGATTATGGCAGAATTTTTCCTTTAAACAAAGTATAGAGTTTGAAGGAAGTCTGATATTTTGGGTAAAGCTTTTATCTTGAACAGTTTCAAGGTGTGAAAGTCAAAAGCCTTTAATATTTACATTTTAGATATATTTCCAAGGATACTGACAGGAAGGGAAACTATGAGTCTATAATCTCCATGAAACTGCAAATTCTGAAATAGAGTGTCTATCTTTTCAAGTAAATGACACAGAAATTGAGTCTTGATTTATGAAGATAGATTGTAGATTACATTGGCTTGCATTCATTTCAGTTAAGTATAACCAAACTGTTAGGACATGAGTATCAGAGGTTAAGAATGAATCTGTTTTCTGCTTTCATTGCTGAACTTCTGGGCCTGTACAAAGCAGTTTAAGAGTAAGCAATATTTTAATGAGAAAGTGAACTAGATTACAGGGATGCATAAATTTATATAATTTATTTGAAACCTAAGGAAAGTGAATCCTGTCCCATATAGCAATGATGAAAGACACTAAAAATAAATAAATAAATAAATGAAAATATGTTGTTATTTTTAATTTTCACATCAACTATCTTAAAGCCTTAGAGTCATGACCTGGAGAGTTTCCCAAAATCTGCAAACTATTTCGAAGATAATTGCTCTATTTAAACCTTTTGTATATATGAGGGAAATGACCTTTGTAAAGGTCACATAGTCAGAGCCCAAATTAGAATTCAAGAATCATGGCTGCCATAAACAAATGTTTATTGGATACTGCTAAATGCACTATTAAAAGCAAAAGAAAAATGAAACAAAACAAAACAAACAACCAACACCCTCCCTCAATATAACTCAATACTAAAATTACTGTGCTTCTCTCAATTGAACTACAGATATAAACACTGCAAGTGTTGTTCAGACCCCCCAAAAATGTTATTTATCTTGTTGCTTCATTTTAAAAGTACAACTTAGACTTTTTTGGCATCCTGATCCAAAATGGGTATTAGTTACACAAGCTGACTTAACTGCTGCATTCAAATGAATGTCCAGGAGGAGGACATATAGCCAGGCAGCTGTTCCTTGCCTATCTAACTGTTGTTGTTGTCATCTCTTCGACTGGCCCCCTAGGATTTAGTGACAGTGATCAGGGCTCTCCCAAGCCAGGAGGAGGAAGCCAGTTTTTGTAATGAGAAAACTAAAATGCTAGGATTGAAGATTAGTGAACCCCTGTTATTGTCTACTCTAAGAGGATACAACTTTGGTGAATCAAAGCTTAGTGATAGTTAACACTATCTGTAATAACAGCAGTTTCAAAAAGCAAATAGGGAATTTATCTGGCACTACAGCTAACGGGTAGTTTAAGTCTTTTGACCATAGATTGGATTAAATCTAGAGGCAGTTTAAATATATGCATTAGACTTGGGATAGCATTAATCCTGCATATGAAATTCTAGGCAAAGGTGACCAGATGGTCCACTTTGACTGATTAATTTCCTCCCTAAATTTAGTGTTCTTATAGTTTTATAGTTTGGGGTATAATTTCTTAGTAATTCCACTTGTTTTAGCAGAGTATTGTGTTCTGAAGAAAAAAAAAAACCAGTAGAATTAAATTCCCTGGACATCATATTTCTTTGCATAGTATATGTTGTCTATTCTTTTTACTTATTTAGTGATTATTATAAATTCAAATATATTTTCTGCTAACCAAGCAACCAATTTTCTGCAACCAAGTTGAGTTTTTATCTCAAATAGCTATTGGATAACAGTAATTTCTGATAGTAATTAAAGGTACATGCAAGAGTTTCTAAAACCATTTACCATTCAGAAACAAATCTACGATAAGTTTCATCATCTATGCCTATTCAAGCACTATGATTGATATACTATCACCAACAGTCTTGGTTATTCAGGACAGATGGTAAAGAGAAAAGAAAAATAAAAGAATTCTACATAATCCACATTAATCAAAGTTTCAATTGATCAAGTTCATCAAATTGTTAGAGCACACAGAGGCTGGATGCATTACTATCAAATAGCACAGATGATAAATATCCACTCATTTGGTAAGGGAGAACAAAGCTTTCTGATAGGTAGATTATAAAAACTGTTCATAAAAATGTTGTGCTAAAAAAGCCCACTTTTCTCACTATAACTAATAAAAACTGTTGACCAACAACTACCAATAATCAGATCATTAGAGTCCTAGGATTGGCAATACTGGGTTGACCACTACTTATTCTGCAAGCCTCATTGTTAGAGTTATTAAATGAACAAGCCATTCTTATGATAAAAGTCCAGAAGGCACTATGAGATGTTTCAGTTTAATAGTTTCCTTCTTACTGGATCAATCATCATGATCTGGACATTGACTGAAGTTGATGAGTTGAAGAGTCTGAAGTTCTTTTCATTTTATTGTTGTTGTTTTTTCAAACCTGGCAACCAGGAGGTGTTGTCAACAGCCAAAATCTTTAGTACCTTGTACAAGTGAAATTTCAAAGTCAATTTCAATATCTTTTAAAAATCTATATTATTGGGGCAGCTAGGTGGTTCAGTGGATAGAGCACCAACTCTGAAGTCAGGAGGCCCTGAGTTCAAATATGGCCTCAGACACTTAACACTTCCTAGTTGTGTGACCCTGGGCAAGTCATTTAACTCTAATTGCCTTAGCAAATTAAATTCAAATTAAAACAACTCTGAGGTACCAGCTCACACCTCTCATATTGACTAAAATGACGGGAAAAGATAATGATAAAAGTTGGAGGAAGTGTAGGAAAACTGGGACATTAATACATTGTTGGGGGAGTTCTGAAATGATCCAGCCATTCTGAAGAGCAATTTTAAACTAATCCCAAAGGTTTTAAAACTGTGAATACCCTTTGATTTAGCAGTATCTCTATTGAGTCTGTATTCCAAGGAAACCATAAAGGAGGAAAAAAATATGCAAAAATGTTTGTAGCAGCTTTTTTTGTGGTGTCAAACAAATATATGGCTTTTATAGTTAATTTGTATATTTATAATAGTCAAAACGACATAATTCCTCAAAGTCATTCTTAAAACAATATTCCTGTTACTTTATATAACGTTCTCTTGGTTCTGCTCATTTCATTCTTCATTTGTTTTATGTAAAGGGCTGAAACTCTTGAGTTAATGCACCGAGGTTGGACAACCAAGCACTTAAGGCTAATTACCAATTGGACAATACGCTATAAGCATATGCTTGGAAAATGGCCCTTCCCACTATTCTGTGCTGGCTGAATAATTGGTGTATACAGAGAATGAAGGAGGGACTAGAGGGTGGAATAAGACTGGACAGGGTCACTTCTGGGTGAGAGACAAAGAGGAGTGGTCGTGGATATTCTGTGTCCATCCAATTCACTCCTACCTCTAAAGACCAAGAATAAAGAACAAGAACTTTTTGCCTATCCTGATTCTGGCTGATTCTAAGTCATCCAGGGTGCTAACTCAGTCTTCACAGTTATATAAGTAATTTTATGTTTTTCTATGATCCCTGAATTCATCATTTCTTATAGTACAGTAGCATTCCATCATAATTATATACCACAGTTTGTTCAGTCATTCCTCAATTGATGGCCATCTTCTTATTGGGTTCAGTTATTAATTGAGTTTCAAATTTACATTCCCCTGACTTTTCAATGAAGTAGTTAATAAATCATAAACAATCCTTTAAGCATACTTCATTTTGTAAAATAGGACAAGGTAGAACAAAATCAAATATATAATGAAGAATCTCAGATTTAAAATGATAAGACAATTTATAGGTCATCAAGTCCAAGCCCCTCTATTTACAGAGAGGCTGAGTAACTTATTCATAGTAAGTTATAATCATAATTTGAACTAAGTACATCTTTCTTCAGAGACTGAATTCTTTTCATTACATTAAATTGTCTTTTGAGGAGTAGTGTTATCAAGCCGAAGTTTACCAAAATAGAAAATGACAAGGGGAGCCCTAAAACTCTTTCTCTTTCTCTCTCTCTGACTTTGGGGGTGAGCCATGAGGTAAAGCACTTGAGAAGCTTCTTGAATGAGATATTCTCCTTGAACCCTACCTCTATGAAAGACCTGCCCCAGGGAATTGAGATAAAATGGTTTCATTTTGTTATCTTTGTGGGACTAGTTGAGTCTAGAACCACTCCCTAAACCACTCCCAGTAAGTGGTCTCATCTAGGCCTGGGGATAGTGACAGCATTGAGAGAATCTCATTTGGTTCAAACTTCTGTCTCATATTTCCTTATAAAAAGGGCAATTTTAAACTCATTTCTTTGCAGAGGACCTAACATTTTATGCCATGCTAAGAAACCTCTCTCTCCCCTTGGCATGAGTTGCAACCCTCTGCTCGCTGAAATGATATTCTTCTTCAGTGTTACTCCCTCTTTATTTCTCTCTCTCTCCTATTTCCCTAATAGGACTATGCCCTCTTTACCTCCCTATCAGAATTTATCTGCTAGAGGATTTCTCTTTTAGAAACTCTCTGCCAGGATTCCTCCACTAGAAACTTTATATCCCTCTGTTGGGACCTTGCCACCAAGAAATTCAGTCTTTCTATTCATGCATAGCAAAGTCTGACTTCCGTAAGCCAATAATAAACTTCTTTTGCAGGTCTAGCTTTTCAGGTTCATAAATTCCTTTACGAAGGACCTCTATGCTGACCAAAGGGTAACCACAATTCCCTGCCCTGTATTGAACCTCATTATTTGGGGACAGAACCCTGAACCTCTTCATTTGGCTCCCTGACTACCAGAAATCAAGGGGAGCTGAACCTCTTCATTTGGTTCCCTGACCTCCTGGAACCCCAAAACTTCTTCAGAACTACTGAACTAGTCATTCATTCAATACATATGTTTTAGTTGTAGATTATGTGCCAGAAAATATACAGGATTATAGAGATTCAAATTAAAAAAAGACAAAATTTTCCTAATAATCCAAAAGTTTAAGTTCTCTTCTGGGGAAAAATATGAACAAAGATATATGTGTATGCATACACAAATATTTATATATGTGTATATGTACTATTTATAAATAATACATGTTTTATATAAAATATTTGTGTAAAATAATTGAATATACAATTTTGTATGCACTAAGTATTTATAAAATTAGCACAAGTAAATTTTTGTTGGATGAGTGTGGCTCATTTAGGATTAGCTTCATGAAGAGGGTTACTATTCTGTAGAGGTAAGGAGGGAATGAATTCTAAATAAGGAGATATCCTGGGGGGTGAGGGGAGGGGAAGCATAAAAAGGGAAGATAAAATTTTATGCTTACTCAGAAAAGAATAGTCCATTTTGGCCAGATTACAGAGTTCATGGTGATGAATCATGTGTAATAGGCTTATAAAGCCTAGAGACAAATTTTGAAGGGGCTCAAAAGCGAGATGGAATGAATAAACAAATGACTAAATGAGAAGACACTAAGTGCTTATTTTGTAGCATTGTACTAAGCACTAGAACTCTAATATGAAAGCAAGAAAGATAGTTCCTGCTCTCAAGGAACTTAATTTTTAAAAAATAATTTCTTTATTTTAAAAATCATCAGTCATTTTTTCTCCTATATTAACCCACCAAATGGGGAAAAAAGAAATAAAGAAGCCTATATCAACAAAAATAGTCAAGCAAAACAAATTTCCACATTAGTTACATTCAAAAAATGTTTCTCTTTTTTTTTTTTTGCTTTTAGTCCATCATCTTTCTTCATCATTACATTCATCATCATAGTTTTTTTTTTTTTTTTTTTCCCTTTTGCTTTGTTTTTGTTTTTTCCCCAAGGTGGGAGTTCAAAACATACAAGGGAGCTGGAATTGGGGGGGAAGGTATATATGATATTATGATTTAGTTTAGATGTCAAGTGAAATAAAGGCTTGATTCTGGGTGATATAAGATGACAATTCAGGTATCAAAACCCAGATTCCCAGCCTCAGAATCCAGAATGTAGAGGCAGAGAAGGATAGTAATTATACAAAAGAAAATGAAGGGGAAAGGTGAGGAAATAAGCATTTATGTAACACCTACTATCTGGCAAGCACAGTGTTAAATGCCTTTTGTAAATATTATTAATTTAATACTCCCAACTACCCTGTCAGGTAGTTCCTGACTCAATTTTACTTTTGGGGAAACTCAGGCAAATAGAAATTGAATGACTTTGCCAGTGTCACAAAATATTTGAGGCTGGATTTCAATTCAGGACTTCCTGATTTTATACCTAGTGCTTTATTCACCATGCCACCAATTATCTTTTTGAAAATACCTATAAAGATAAAAAATATATGGGAGAGTTAGATTTATTTGTTTGTTTCTTTGTTTTTAGTAATAAGAAGGGATCACTTCTGATATTTCTTGAGTCTCTCAGTATCCATGATTGATGTTATGACTGATTTGGTGGTTTTTATCATTATCAAAAGGACAATTATTATGTTTGTCAGAAACATGAAAATCACCTTGCATTTACATTTTTTTTTCTTTTAAAAAATTAATGTGATTTTGATCAGATGTTCTCAACATTTTTCATGTCATGAATTATTTTAGTTGTCTGATGAAACATATGGACAATTGATCTAATGTTTTAAAATAAATGAAATAAAATAAATAAGAATATAAAGAAAATAAATTATGTTGAAATAAAACTCTTTTTTTCTTCATTCATTTTTATGGACTTCCTGAATTCTATCCATGGATTGCTAGGTTAAGAACTTCTGATTTAGAATAAAGCCATTTGCATGTGGTTTGAAAGTAAATTATAGTCAATATTTTAGCATTTTTTAGCATTTTCCTTTTTGAGTCAAACTTGTGAAATGACTTAATGCTAATGAAGCCATAGTATTAGACTGCCTGTTTTCAAAGAAAAGGAATATCAAGGATTTATGACTACAGCCAATAAATTATAGTATATCAGAATGTCTCCATTGTCCAAAAGACTAGGCAGGTAACTGGTTATCAACCACAGGGCACATGAATTCAATATTGATGACAAAGTAAAAAAAAAAAAAAAATAGGCATTAGCAACTGAAGTGCATATATCTTTTTGCAATTTTTATCTCAGGCTTTTCTGTCTCCAAAACTACAGGTACCAATAATTGGCCATGTAATTTTTTAATCTCTGTAGAGCTATTTGTTCATCTGTAAAATAAAGCAATTGAATTAGATGACTCCTTATATCTCTTTTAGTTTTAGTGTTCTCTAAGTCTATGAATAGAAAGATATATATATGTCACTAAATCTTATCAGTAGAATTCTGAGTAGTAACTAGTGCATACATGGCTATTTTATTGAAAAAAGATTCATTGAAATGCAAACAAGAGTATGTCATAATTACTCTTTTTGATAGATTATTGGACAGAAAAATAAGATAGCAATATTTCAGTAAAAATATAGGAAATTATCTTTGCTAGCTAGTTTGGCTTCTTACCCCACAACCTCAATCTGATTTAAAGGCTTAATATGTTTTCTTTATTTAATATGAAAAATGATGAAAAGTAATATGTTATAATGATACTTAGCTATTTCCCCAAAAGAGGATAGTTAGAGGTTTATGATAATTTTTCTTGGTTTGTTTTTGTTTTTTTAACTTAGACTATAACATTGTTAGGGTTTATTTCCAAAATCTATGATAAGGCAATGGGGAAAAAAAAAACAGTTTAAGATTCTTTTTGTATCAAAGGAAAATAAATGTCAATAATTTCATTAGAAGGCAAGAATTAAGTTACTCCATGAAAACTCTTAAAATATGTTAACTTCAGTTAAATGTGACCTTACTCCACCTTCTCCAATTCTAGCCCCAATCCTGGTATGCTATATGGTTAAGAAACATGAAATATCCAGTCTCCAAAGAAAGTTTTAGGTGTTAACAATAGACTATAGTGTGCCATTAGCAAAGAATTAGAAACTAGAAATATTAGTAAAGATATTACCAAAGCAAAAAATTCTGGAAAAAAAAAAAAAGCAGGCCCTTTGCAAAAGATGAAAAATAGATAAATGATAAAGTTCATTTGCTCTTTTGGTATCCATATCATTTCAACAGATCTAAAAATATTCTGTGATATACAGTCAACTGCTATTGAAGGTTATTGGAAAAAATATACAGATTGACTTTAATCTGTACTATTTAATCTGATTTATTTAATCTGAACTATTAATTTGATCATATTGATAAGAGAATCTTTATGCCCACATCAATGATGGGAAAAAAATCCATCAAAAAATAAGTACCTTAGAAATAATAAATAGCTTCAATATTTGTTGAATTGATTTGAATTTATTGAGTTTTTGCCATTAATATATAATTAACTCATATCTAATTAAATTACTATATATTCGCATTTAAAGAATGTTTTGGAAATGTTTTGTTTGTTTGTTTTTTTAAAACAACAAATGGAACTCCAAAGGGAGGAAATATTGGGAAATTCTCTAACCCTCTTAGAAGAGGCATATTCACCAGTAGGAGTCCAATAACTATGAGTTGTGGAAGGTCAAACAAAAATAGATTAATTAGGATGCTAAGGAATCTGCTGTGGCAGATAGCAAAATCTGATTACTGAGGTAGTGATATAGTAACTGTTCAGGCTTCTGAGAATACAGGGAGCTTTTAATTGGAGAAGCAGGGAAAGAGAAAGGGATGGAAAAAAAGTCCTTTTAGTTAAAATTGTAGGACATTTTATCCAAGGGCAGCAAGACATTACACCAGTATATTAGATCATTTGTATTATTTTCTCCTTGAAAAGAGATTAGGAATTGATATTAGGGTCTTAGATAGTTGGTGGATTTCTATATTGTTAGTTTAACAAAATGTGGCATAATGGTGTTGGTTCCTATTTTTCCTCTCCAGAAGAAAAAACTTAGTCCTCACATCAAGATATAGCCAGTTAAAATTGTTCTTCTTTCTTCTTCTTGTTTATTCTGACAGTATAGTTGTGCTATTTAAAATTTTTATAATGTATTTATAATTTTTGTAATGGGGAACAAAGGAATTTTGATTCTATATCATTTGAGATTATTAAATTAAGGATAATTTGAACTATTAGCATTTAAGGAGGGACAATTGTTTCATCCAGCCCAATATTTTTTTGGATCTAGTTTGGGGCATTGCCTATCAGTATACCAAGCTGGAATTTGTTACCATTCTGACTAATTCATCAAAGTAATGTTCCAACCTTCCTTTGCCACAAAACACCTATGGTAAATCTGAGACCCCTACTCTTAAACAAATTCTCAGTCACTAGGTCTAGAAGAATAAAACATCTGTCCTCATTCTGCCTTGCCACAGCTTGGATTTGGCAATCTCCAAAAGTTTTAAAATCGAAGTTCAAGTGTTTTAAAACTCCCACAAAACTCCCTAATGCAGAGCAAAACATATTATAATATAATTGGTAAATGTTTAATAAAACAAATAAAATACAATGGATATAGATAATGTTAATTCATGGGTGTTTAAATAAGTATGAAATACAAAAGGATCTGCTTCTATTTGGGTTCACATTACAGGATCAACTACTACTGTGGGTGGAGATATTACTTTTGTCAATATGTCTGAGGAAATCAGCAATCCCTGATAATTCCATGAACATTGGGCACACAGAAAACCAAATCTCTTATCACCAATGACCTAATCACTACTATAATCATAGCTATCACCCCTCCTATTGTCAGGACCTCATCAAGTAGCAAAGCTTCAGACCATAGAAAAACAAAACAAAACAAAACAAACAAAACAGAAAACAAACAAAAAATATAAACCAAACAAAAACACAAAAATCTAAGCCTAAGTTACTCCACATTCAGAATTTCCTTTAACTATGCACAAACACAAATATTGAAACATAGTGGGCATTCTACAAATTTTAGTTAATATCAATTTTGACTTATCTTTAAATGATGCAAAGGAATTGTCAGTGAATATTACTACAATCAAGACCCTTGAGAAACATGATCAGTGATTTATCAATTTGATTTACCAATTCTTGTCTAGTGTTAGTAAAAGAAAAGAATGCACAGAATTTGACAAATATTATGATTAAACATTTAAGAAAATCAAACTATATTCATATCTACATTATATTTACCAAAGAAGGGAAGGAATAAAGCATTTATATAACACCTACTTGTCCCAGGAACCACAAAGCTTTTTACAAATATTATATCATTGGATTCTCACAACACTTCTGTGAGGTAGGTACTATTATTATATCCATTTTACATGAGAAGAAACCCAGGGAAACAGAAGTTAAATAAATTGTCCAGCTACCAAATATCTGAAGTTGGATTTTAATACAGATCTTCCTGAGTCCTGATCTAGTGCTCTATATACTGCATTACCTAACTGTCTAATTAGGAAGAACTCATATGTAGATTAGACATATAATCCTCAAATGATATTCCTATTATATTTGAAAATATATCATGCAGTTTTTCATAGGTTAAAAAAGTTCATTAATATAATTGTTTATATCTAAATCAAAAGCTGTTATGTAGTCTTAAAATAATAAAAAAAAACATGATTTCATTAACTATAGGTATATGAATGTCTTACTTCTAGACATAAAGTCAATAATAATAATAATAATAATAGTCTTGGGAAGGGACTAGATAGCACTGTGGTAAAACCCAGAAAGTTTGTTTTTGTCAAAGATCAAGAAATATAACACTATTTTCACTTTTAATATTTAAGTTATTAAAGCATCCTAAACATATTTTCATATGGGCTTAGAGTCAAATTTGAAGAAGGTATCTTTGTTATAGACCAGAAAAAGATTATTCTTTCTTTCCTTCTTTCCTTCTTTCTTTCTTTCTTTCTTTCTTTCTTTCTTTCTTTCTTTCTTTCTTTCTTTCTTTCTTTCTTTCTTTCTTTCTTTCTTCCTTCCTTCCTTCCTTCCTTCCTCTCTTTCTTTCTTTCTTTCTTTCTTTCTTTCTTTCTTTCTTTCTTTTCTCTTCCTTCCTTCCTTTCTTTCTTTCTTCCTTCCTTCCTTCCTTCCTTCCTTCCTTCCTTCCTTCCTTCCTTCCTTCCTTCCTTCCTTCCTTTCTTTCTTTCTTTCTTTCTTTCTTTCTTTCTTTCTTTCTTTCTTTCTTTCTTCCTTCTTTCCTTCCTTCCTTCCTTCCTTCCTTTTTTTCTTCTTAAATTTGTTATCTTGAAGTTCCCTGTAACCATTTCCAAAGTCAAAGACAGATTTTGTGTCATTTCCATATGAATTTGTTTTCTTTCAAATCGTTCCCTTTCTGAACTTTCTCTTTCCTTATTCAATTTCTATCCTGGCCTCTAATTGAGGTTAATGGAAGTTCCCTGAATAAAAAGAGAATGTTTCCATTAGTAATTACGTTCCTCTTTGTCACTGCCTTGACACTGGACTTATGTACTTCTAAATTTTATCATGTGGAGGGTTAATTAAATTAAGGAATAGAGGCTTGATTTTGAGCTTGTAGAATTATACTACATTTTGATTTATCTGTTTATTTGTTACTGTTAAAACTGTTTCAAATCAATTAATCACTTCAACAAGCATTTATTAAGGCATTATGCAAGGCAATGTGCTAAACATTTATCTCTTGGTTTAAAAACATATATACTTTTGCATGTTACTCTCAGAAAGAAATTTTTCTTCTTTTGTCTGCATACATTTTTCTAAATTAATCTTCTATTTCATCTTCTGTTCCTTTGGATGATTGATTATATTTTCAAGTTACATTTTGCCAGATTTCATACTTGTTTGCATTTGATCTTGGAAGCATAGCATCTTCTTTTGCTTCTTTCTTTTTTCTTTTGGTATAATCTTTACAGAAGGCAAAAAAAAAAAATCTTTATTTATACATGCCTTTATCATAAGAGGGACTAGCTTCATCTCTCAAATCACTTCAAGAGTGTTTATTTTATATTTACAAGCAGATGGATCACAGAAGACTTCCCAGAGTGGGAATATAATTCACTTCCCCATTCTGGAATACACTCTAGTGCTGGCTCCAGTGACAACATTTTATTCTCTGGCTTAAAAGCACTAAAGGACATCTAAAACTTTCCCTTCAAATCTGAGAGGGATTTTTGATTACAAAGATTTATCTCCTATAAGGGGGCTCTAGATTTATACCTGATTTCTTTCTCCTTTCTTGTGTGCTAACCAGCAAGCACACTAAGACTTTGACAGATATTTTGGCACCTGTTTTCTTATTGCGGCAAGGAAGGCATTAACATCTGCAAAGAGGAGATTACAGTCATGCATCATATTGATATTTTTTTATGTACACTTCTGGTATTGCTTCAAAAATCCCTCCCTTGTGACTTACTCCATGAAGGAACTAACAAGTCTGCAGGCAACAGACAACCTTGAAATACTTCCACTGCTATTGAAAAGTAATTAATGGTAATATGTTACTCTCACCCTAAACTTGCTACAGATTTTTATTTAGTTATTTTTATTTTTTTAAAGGCACCTGACTATGGAGCTAGCCATGTAATGCTTAGATTACAAAGAAAAGCTTTCAAAGTTCTATTTTCATATTTACTTATTTTCTCAACAAGGATTGCACAATTCTTATTGATTAAAAATAAAGCATCGTCCAAATAAACAAAGCTATAATATTTCTGTTGAACTGGAGAGTGGCTATTAAGCCTTCATTGATCAGGGAAATAACTTTCATAGTGATTCATTGAATTCAGAATTTAGTTTGAATCTTTGCCATCTTTTTCAGCTTTTGGAGATTCAGAGTTCTTAATAATTTCTCTAATTCCTCTGAAGACATGACATAATGACCTTTGTCTGGAAATACCTTCCTGCTTTGGGACATGCAGTTGTTTATAATTGAATATTCAGATCTGTGTGACTCTGATTTTAAGTTGGATTAAAGGTAACATGGAACTTTCTTCATCACATCAAGGTCCACATTGAGTTAATCATTGAGGGGAGAAAACATGATGCAGAAGGTGCCATCTCTACCAATAGTGGCTACTGTCTAACTGTTACTATAGGATACATGTCCACAAAAGCTGTGAGCAAGAACACTGATCCTACTAGGCCAGTCCTTGCACACATCTTACAGAAAAACAAATCCTGTGGAGAAGAGACCTCACCAATCCCTTGACAAGAAGCAGGCAAGTCAAACTAGCTGAAACAGCAGAGCACTTTGAGAAAAAGAAAAAAAAAATCAAGACATTAGGACCATCTTTACCATCATAGTCTTCCCTTAAAACCAGATAGAGACAAAGCATTATCTTGGAAAGGGCAATCCTTCCAGCTCACTTCCATCATATATCATCCTTGGAACAAATCCCATTGGAGAGGCAACTCTGTAACATAACTACTGATGACCCAGAAAAGAAAGATCTTGCCATCAAAGACCTAGGCAATATCAAATGAGAAATTGATATGATTTTAATCACTGGAAATTGCACTAGAGAGGAAACATTAACAATCTACTTTGCTGTTGTCCCCTAAAGCCCAAAACACTTTCTATTTGACAGATAGATGACTATTGCACATGTGCTGTCTCTCCCATTAAGATGTGAGCTTTTTGAGAGGCAGGATTGTAATACTGTTCTTTTTGTGTCCTCAAAGGTTAGCACTTAGTAAGCATTTAGCAAGCATTTAGTAAAAGCTGGTTCCTTCACCCCAATGAACTGAAAAAGACTGTTCCTAATGTGGAAATAGAGTAATTTCCATTGTGCTCTTTTTATGTACACACAGCATCATAGTATAAAGGTGTCTATGAAGTGAACTCACAGCCCAGAAGATCTGTGTTCAATTCCCACCTCTGGTCTATAATGTTTTTGAGTTGAGTAAGGCACTTATGTTAACAGTGGTTCAGAAGTCTCAAACTTGAGACCCAATACTGAAGGCAATTGGAAAACGTTTAATAGAATAAATTAAAATGCAATACAACATAGATAATTTGTTATTTTCTAAGTCAATATCCTGACCATTCCAAATTTGAAGTTTACATCACTGGCAATTGTCTGTATAATATACAGTACAGAGCAAGTGCATTGGTAGATGGAATTACCCAGTCAGGAGTTCCCTTTGAAAATGAAAATCAAATCCAAGGTTGGAAGAAAAACATGCATATGATAAATCTTAAATGTGATGAAACAAACATTTCCTCAATGAAGAGTTAGTATCATCGTATCTCTGCCCCCAGTCGTTCTCAAGTCTTCTTATTCTAGCAGTGAGAAAAAAACTGTGGTTTTAGAACCATTTCTACTGTGTGACCTTGGACAAAAAACCACAACAAAGAACACTTAGTACAAATATGAAGAGGTATATGTTTTGGGGTGAAAATGAGAGAGATTTACAAAACATCAAGTATCCTGCAAACATACAGAATCATTAGGATAATTTTTTCAAATGTTTTTCCATTTTCAGGAAAATTTTTATTTACCAGTCAGAGTCTTGAGCCTTGAATCACAAAGTCTCTAAGACCAGGGACTTTATCTAGTGAACATGAATTTTAGAACATACCTGGCTAGCTCTACATACCACATAATGAGCTATCTACCTGCATATAAAACAGACTTATGATTGATTTGATTCTAATCAGCATTTGGTTACTTTTATATGATATAAAGAGCATAACCCTAGGAATATGTTTTTGAGGTATAGCAAAATCAGATTTCTCACTTGTTGCTTTATTATAGTCTTGTCTAAGGCTTTAGTCTGTCTCTCCCAGTGGGCTATATTCTATCTGAGTCATCTTTACAGGCTGTGGGTATTCTATGGTCAGAAGTGAAGTAGAGCAAATCTTCATTCTTATTAAAAGAGAACTCTTCTTTGAAATATATATCATTTTATACAAATTTCCAAAGAAGGATAAGTTTTGTCTTGACCATTAGAATTTAGGAAACATTAATTTATATGTTGACAAAATATCCAAAAGTAATATCTGTTTTTGAAAATGCCAACATTTAAGTAAGTAAACAAAATTTGATATTTAAAAGTAAAGAAGTAATAGCATGATTTTGAACATGTTTTGATTGCCAAATAACTGAACTTTCTAAACCTGTAAAATTATGTTATTAGAAGAATAAATGAGGCTTTCTAGAGTCAGTATATGGGAAGGGATGACATCCATCCAACACATGACCAGTCATTTTAGGAGCATCTACAGGTAACCAAGAAGGTTACAATTTGTCATAGGGTCACAATCCAACAAGAGAGAAACTCAGAGAGCTTACATTATTGCTTTTCCTCCAGCAGAAAATAGTAAAATAAAATTGTAATTAACAATATGAAAACACATTGTTTTCTAATAATTCTTTTAGATATTGACTGTTTTTAATTAAAAAAAATTATCTCAGAGAAACAGCTTTTTAAATGGTGCTTGGGCTCACAACAAGCATGTTTACCCCAGAATGCAACTGAAATTCAGTGGCCATAAACCTATAATAATCAAGTTCTAGAGACAGCTACTTACAGAGATTCTAGGCTATTTCCTCATTTTCTTTTTGAGGAAACTGAGGTTTAAAATATAAAAATGATGTACTCAAATTCACAGAATATATCAATGACAGTCTCATTTCAAGCTTTTATCTCCTGAATTAGAAGCCATTGGTTTTTCCACTTACTATTATGAACAGTTGGATAATTTTTAATTTCTCAATATTTTTGTTTAAAATATTAGAAATAAAGTGAAATTTTGGGAATACAAACATCTTAAAAAGAATATCCAATAGAATGAGTAAGAGATCATCGTCTAAATTATTTTGAATGGTAGTATTTGAAGAAAATTGGGTTTGTACAGAAAGGAGAGTAGCCACTGTTTAAGTAGTCAGTTCCAGGTGATTTAGATAACATAGTAGCATAAGCTTCAAAAAGCAAGGTCAAGTCTGGGAAATTATTAATTGTAACAAACAAAAGATAATTACTATAGGTCCATAGAAGAAAAGGGATAAAATAAACTAAATGAATTTGCAAAGGGCCTGAATAATAACACAGCAACACAGACGAAGAAAATTATAATATAGACCAGGGGAATAATGCAACAGCCACCAAAAAATAAAATAAAATAAAATAAAATTTCAGATCAATTTTGATTTCAAGGCTTTGTGAGAGAAAGTTTCCATCTTTCCTTTTATTCATAGCGAGAAGCCACATTACATGAGTACATGGGATTACATAAATAAATAAAACTGAATAGACATAAGGAGAAGGGACAGTATGATTAAGCATATAGATTTTTCTAGTTGGATTCACAAAAACCAGTTTTGCAATTCTCCTTCCAATTAGACAAAAGGGAGAGGGTATTGCAATAATGCTCAGTTTTCTCATCAATAAAATGGAAATTATTCAATAATGCCATCTTTTAGGATTGTTGTAAGACTTAATTTATGTAATTTATTAGAAGTGTTTTACTAACCTAAAAGGACTATACATATCAATCATAGCTGATGATATAATGATGATAATGAAGAGGAGGAGAAAGGAGGATAGCAGGGAATGAGTCAGTTCAGTACTTGACAGTATGAGAAACATGTTGTTGAAATACAATAAACTGAGCTGTCAATTGTAAAAGAAATGAAAAGAGGCTAAAATGAAGTACACTGCACATATATAACTCAAAAATGAAAAAAAGGAATAGGGAAAAAATCCTTATCATCATCATCTTCATAAATATCATTTATAATTAATCTTATTGCTTGTCATAGATCATTTCATTTAAGATTTAAACAGTTTTGGAAAATTGACAATAGAGATGTTAAGTCAAGCAAAACTGTGCACCAGTCAGCACATAAAACTGTTGAACCAAGACAAATGTCTCAACAAGAGACAAAATATTTTCAACATGGGTTGAAGGAAAAAGAAAAAAAAAAGCTACTATCCAAATAGTTTTCAATGGTATTCATAAGTCTTTGAATTAAGTCTTTTTTTTCTTTTTAATAGAATTTTATTTTTTTCTACTTATACATAAAAATAACTTTTAACATACATTTTTACACAATTTTGAACTCCAGATTTTTCTTCCTTCCTCCCCTCCTCTTATACTAAAACAATAGCATTTTAAAAACTTTCCTTGGTTATATGTACAAAAAACACCATTTTAAAATTATACATGTGGATTTATTTTTTAACATTTTCTTATGAAAAAAAAGTGAACAGTGCATGTGTTAATTTATATTCAATCTGCATAGTTTTCTCTCTAGATGTGTATTTTCCATACAAAGTTTGTTGGGATTATCTTGCATCCCTGAACTGCTGAGAACCAAGTCTGTCATTGTTGATCATTGCACAATCTTGCTGTTACTGTGAGCAATGTTTTCCTGGTTCTGCTTGTTTCACTTAGAATCCATTCATGTAAATCTTTCCAGGCCTTTCAAAAACCAATTTGTTCATCATTTTTAATAGAACAATAATATTCTATTAATTTCTTATGCCATAACTTTTTCAGCCATTTCCCAATTGATGGACAGCTACTTACTTTCCAATACATTTCCTCCACAAAAAGAGCTGCTACAAACATTTTTGCACATGTGAGTCTTTTCCCCTCCTTTCTGATCTCTTTGGGATATAGAGACATTGCTAGATCCAAGGATATACTCCATTCTATAGCCCTTTGACCATAGTTCCAGAATGGTTGAATTATTTCACAACTCTACTAACAATGCATTAGTGTCTCAGTTTTTCCACCATCTCTCCAACATTTATCATTATCTTTCATATTATTTTAGCTAATCTTAGAGGTGGGAGATGATACTTCAAAGTTGTTTAAATTTGCATTTCTCTAATCAATATTGACTTAGAGAATTTTTTCATATAACTATAGATGGATTTAATTTCATTATCTGAAAATTGTCTTTAATATCGTTTGACCATTAATCAATTTGAGAATGACTTGTATTCTTATAAATTTGTCACAGTCCTTTATACATTTTAGAAATAAGGCCTTTATAAAACAATCATCCCCTTCAATTAGACTGAAAATTTTTGTTGGCATGCAGTTGGGCAAAATACCTCTTATTTATTGCTTTAATTTCTTCTTCATTGGTGATGTTTATACTTTTCATCTTTGATGCTGCCATTTTTTTGTTTCCTTTTTCTAATCAAATTAAGCAAAGCTTTATCTAACTTGTTTTTTTCCCCAAAAAAACAAACTCTTAGTTTTATTAATTAGTTCAATAATTTTCATAGTTCAAATTTTATTAATCTCTCCTTTGATTTTCAGAATTTCTAATTTGATTATTGTTCTGTAAGAAATGACCAGCAGGATGAATACAGAGAGGCTTACATGAACTGATGCTAAGTGAAATGAGCAGAACCAGGAGATCATTATATACCTCAACAATGATACTGTATGAGCATGTATTCTGATGGAAGTGGATTTCTTCAACAAAGAGAAGATCTAACTTAGTTTCAATTGATCAAGGATGGACAGAAGCAGCTACACCCAAAGAAAGAACACTAGGAAATGAATGTAAAATGCTTGCATTTTTGTTCTTCTTCCCGGGTTATTTATACCTTCTAAATCCAATTCTCCCTGAGCAACAAGAGAACTGTTCGGTTCTGCACACATATATTGTATCCAAGATCTATTGTAACCTATTTAACATGTATAGGACTACTTGCCATCTGGGGGAGGGGGTGGAGGGAGGGAGGGGAAAAATCGGAACAGAAATGAGTGCAAGGGATAATGTTGTAAAAAATTACCCTGGCATGAGTTCTGTCAATAAAAAATTATTTAAAAAAATTTAAAAAAAGAATTTCGAATTCAGTATTTATTTATTTGGTATCTAATTGGGGAGTTTAATATGTTTTTATTTAGGCATTTTTAGTTGTATACCTAATTCATCGATCTCCTCTTTCTCTGTCTTATTTATGTAATTATTTAGAGACATAAATTTCCCCTAAAAATTGTTTTTGCTATATCCCCATGGATTTTGGTATGTTGTCTCACTAATGTCATTCTCTTGGATAAAATTATTAATTCTACAATGTTCTGTTTGACCTACTCATTCTATAGAATGCGACTATTTAATTTTCTATTGGCTTTTACACTTTTCCTGACCTTTTATTGAATGTTATTTTTATTTCATTGTGATTTGAAAAGGAAGCATTATTTTTTTGTTTGTATTTCTGCATTTGAACATTTGTATGCCCTAATACATGGTAAATTTTTGTAGAGGTGTAATATATTGCTGAGAAAAAGGTATACTCTTTTGTATCTCTCTTTAATTTTCTCCAGAGGTCTATCATATCTGAGTTTTCTTAGATTCTATTAACCTTTCTTTAGGTTTATTTTGTGAATAGATTTATCTAATTTGAGAGGGGGAGTTTGAGGTCCCCAATAACATACTTTGCTGAATATTTCTTCTTGTAAGTGGCTTAACTTCATCTCTAAAAATTTGGATGCTACACCAAATGAGTAAATATACATTTAATATAGATATCTATTCAATGTCTGTAATAACTTTTAATAAGATGTAGTTTCCTTTCTTATCTCTTTTAATTAGATCTATTTTTTGTTTTCACTTTCTGAGATCAGAATTGTGATCCCTCCTTTATTTTTTTTTTTTGCTTCAGCTGAAGCATAATAATTTCTGATTCAGCCTTTTACCATTACTCTGTATGTATGTGTCTATTGCAAATGTGTTTCTTGTAAACAATATATTGTAGGATTCTGGTTTTTAATCCACTCTCCTATTTACTTTTGTTTTTATGAGAGAACTCAACCCATTTACATGCAATTATGATTATAAACAGTGTATTTCTTTCCCCACTACTTTCTCCCCTGTATGTACTTTTATTCTCTCTTTCCACTCTGTCTCTTTAGTATTCTTTCATTTATGACCTACCCCATCTTCAATTTGCTCTCCTTTCTATCACTACTTCTATCTTCTATTATCTCTTTCTTCTTGGGTTTATGCCCTTCTTTCTATCAAGTCTCTCCCTTTGCTTTCACCTTTCTCCTCTTGCTTCCTTATTGGGTAAGATAAATTTGTATGTCCAAAAAAGAGAGAATGTTATTCCTTTGTTGAACAAAACTGATAAGATTAAGCTTCAAACAACACTCATCCCTCCCTTCTTTCCCTCTATTATAATAGGTTTTTTTTTATGCCTCTTCCTGTGATCTAATTTATTTCACTATATCTCCACTTTCCTCTTCTTCCATCACAATCTTTTTTCCATTCCTTAATAAATTTTTCTTTGATATCATCACATAAGAATCAATTTTATACTTTGACCTTACAGTTATGTATGCCCTCTCTAACTGCCCTAATAAAAAATACAGTTATCAAGAGTTACTAGTATAATTTCCCATCTAAGGATATAAACAATTTAACCTTTAAATAACATTTTTTCCTGTTTAAATTTCTGTCCTTCTCTTGAGTTCTATGTTTCAAGATCAAATTTTCTGTTTAGTAATGATTTTCTCTTTTCCTATTTAATTAATTCTACCTTTTAAGATATTGTTTTCTTCATTGATTTTTTTTTTCATTTGGTCAATTGTGTTTGTTAAGGAATTAATTTCTTCAATCAATTGTTGTCCTTCCTTTCCAAAGCTTTTGACTTTATCTTGCATATCTCTTATTTCTTTCTTTAGTTTTTCTTCTAACTCTTTTACTTACCTTTGAAAATCTTTTAAGAATGTTTCTAATAAGCCCTCTTTCTGCTTGAGACTAATTTATACCACCCTTTAAAATTTCCTCTTGTGGGCATTTTGTCCTTTTCTGAGTTGATATTTTGATTTTCCCCGTCATCATATATTTTTATGGTTAAGATTCTTTTACATTTCTTGCTCATTTTCTTTCTTTTTTCCTCCTATTTATTGATTTTTAAAATCAATATCTGTACATAAATTACAGGGAGTTCTGTCCTAAGCTTCTTGTGAAGCTCTGAGCCTTGTTTTGAGTACAGGGGCCCCTTATGTTTGATGTCTTGGTCACAGCAACGGGCAGCCCTACTTGCTTTCTCCATCCAACAACCTGGTTTCTTGGGCTGACAATTTGCTTTCTGAGCTAGAAATTGAGGCTGCACCATTAGTCTGCTTTGCCACAAAGTCAAGATTGAGAGTCTCAGTTACTGATCTGCTGGGATTACGATCCTCTCTGATTTTTCTGGACACTGTCTGAGCTGGGTTGAATATCCTTTTTAATCCCAGTGAGACTGACCTTTCTTAAATTTCTTCTAATCTGTTTTGAGCTGAAAATTGGTTTCATTCTATCAGACTCTGTTGAGAAGCTTGATTTCATGTGGTTCTTGAGAGAAACTGGAAAAGCTCAGAAAGCTTTTGGGTTTCAGTCTGCCATCTTGGCTCTCTCCCTGAACTATGTATAAGTTTGTGTAATATCAAGAATGTCTTAATTTAATATGTTCAGTTATTAATAATTGGTAATAATGAAGTTCTGAAATAGGTATTTTTTTTTCTTTTTTAAGTGAATGTGCTCATAAGATCCAGAATTTTCAAGAAGGCATCAAGGAGAATCAAGAAACACAACTAATACCAAGATCAGCTTAGAGTTTTTGAAATCTGATCCCTTCAATGCTACTCTTTTGGCAATGAAACATGATTTTTGATGTGAAAGAGAATTGTCTTCTTCATTATAGCTTTATACTTTAATTAAAATACACTTGATATATAAGATCTGCATTTATTCAAATGACATATTTGATAATTATTAATTTTACAAAAAAAATAATTTTGTGTTTTACAGGGCACTTGTATAAAATTAAAGTAGCAATTTTACATGATACTATAAAAGAGCAATATTTTTTATAGTTTAGGTACTTCTATAGATTGATGGTATTCAATGTCTTCTCATCTTGTAAGATTCTCTATATTTCACATGAATTTCCCAGATAGCATTATCTAACACACCACAGAACTTACTTTTTGTCTATTTATATCCTCAGTGAAACAATATGCTACTCAGATGTTTCCTTTTCAGGACCACGTCTATTATAAAAATTGAGCCATTTTGATGACTGTGCAAATAAAGCATATGAAGCACCTGATGTGGGTATCCCCGCCACTAACGCAGGTCACATAAGCATTTAATATAATAGATTATTTCTAGGGAAGTAATAGAGTCACATAGAGACCAAGTGAAGTTATCTGAGATAACCTAATTATATAATAAATTTCACACTTGTAATTTAAAGTAGATTTCTAAAACTAAAGAGCTATCATTGTACCCATTACAAATGTTGTCCTGCATTTATATATAGCATTACATTTTTCAATATTTTCTAGGCTGTATAGTTTTGTCAGTGTAGGTATCTGATACAGCAATGCAGTTCATAGCCCCTTTAACAGCACAAAGGATGCACTTTAAGTGTTCCTGTAATTGAAACAATGCAGGACCTTGTACAAGTTCACCTGGTGGCAAGTCTTAGAACTTCAATTGTTCCTGAAATGGCAGACATAAAGTCTATCATGGGGTCCATATTTGAATCCTTTCCATAATGGCAAAATCTTCCATTGTTTCTATACTGTGATACAATCTTTAAGAACTTATAGATATCTCCATGTCATAATGAAATATTAGAATTCCCCTCTAGCAGAAAAATACTTATATAAACATTTTGGAAATTAAAATCCTTCAGAACATATGCTTTCTTAATAGGATCATAAAACCTGATTTTAGTGCCAAAGATAAGGTATCCAGCTATAAAACTGACCCAAATTTACAAAAATGATGAGTTTGATTCTTATCTAAATATTTGAATTCAAGCCTAATATCTTTGCAAAACATGGTGGGATTTATATGTTCTATAATAGCATACACTATATATATATATAATATACATTCATTTATCTACATTGTCTTAAATATATTCCATGCACAAATAAACCATTTGGTAGGTAACAAGATAATAAGATAAGGTTCCTTCTAACAAGTTACTTTCAAAGTAATAGGTGAAATAAAAATATACATTTATAGCAACAATGTAAAGTAACATGTAACACATGTCATAAAGTGCTGCATAAAATATTTGAAAGCAGGGCCTCTGTTACATTAGTCTTATTTCCAATAAACAGTACAGTAATATATACATATGTGTGTGTGTGAACCTTAATAGATATTAAATACAATTCAATTCAATGAAAATTAGGTAAATAATTGTACAAAGAACTATAAATCATAGATTTAAAGAGCTCTCATTTAGTAACCTGGAAAATTGATCAAAAGAGGGGGAAAGACACAGGTTAATATTGAAGTCAGAATTGGAACCTAGATTTCCTTCTTATTACAAGTTTACTCCTATCTATTCCATAGCAAATTAATTCTAACTTTAAATTTTGCTGCTGAGAGAAATTTGAATTAGTTGTAAGATCACAGAGTTAGAGTTGAAAGAGATTTCCTGGATTGTCTAGTTCAACTCTCTCATTTGACAAATGAAGAAACTAAGCCTGGCAGAGGTTAAATTACTCATCCAAAGTCACACAAGTAGAAAATGATAGTGGCTGAATTTGAGCCTTATTTCTCTGACTCAAAATCCAAGACTTTTTCCATACTGATCCTTTAAAAATAGTTTTCATAAAAAAAGTAGTATTTATGAAAAGAACTCATACAGGTAATTCTTCAGAGATTTTCTTCACAATAATTCTACATGAGAAATTATAGTTTTCTCTCTAATATAGAGAGAAAGAAACTGAGATTCAAATTGCAACTGTAATAGGATTTGAACTACTCTTATAACCCCAATTTCAAGTGTTCTTTTCATGATATTGTGATGAATTTGGGAATCAGGTAAGTGAGAATATTTTTGAAGGGAAGATTAGCAAGGTCAATGATAAAGAGATGGAAAAGGCAAAGATCATTCAGGGGGAATGTGTGTATAGGTATAGCGGGAAATGAGTTTAGATAGTAAGTTCAGTTTAGTTCTTGGCAAAAATACTGACGTTGTGGAGGCAGAACTAGATGGCAGAGGAAAGGCAAGAACTCACACAACCTCTACCCCATACAGCTTCAAATTCCTTTAAATAATGATTTTAAACACATTTAAACTTGGAAGAGAACATTTTCCAGGCTAGGCAATTTGGAAGGTCAGCAAAAATGGTTTGCAATTCCAGGGTAGAAGTCCAGCATGCACCTGGTGCAGGTCATGCCCTCTCAGCTCCTAGCAGGAACAATTCTAGGAACCTCTGAACCAGAATCTGATGGTGGATTCTAGAGCTCTTCACCCAGGGACATCAAAGGTGACTTTGAAGGGTAACAAAAAAGGTTTGTGCAACTAGAGTAGAATCCCAGTATGCAACCCCAGCATTGGACACACCAGCACATCCCTGGCCTCAGCTCTAGCCCCAGCACCATCAGGACAGGATTCTGTTACTTTAGCACACTAGATTTCATAGCTACAACGGAATGGGAATTCTCCCAATAGTTCTAGATCAGACAAGACCGCTTGTGGTCTTCCTTCCTGGTTCCTGGAAGGATATTTGAAAACAATTGCACAAAATCCCTGAAGCTGGGATGCACTCTCTACCCTGGAGTTGAACAGAATTAATATATTTTATCTATCTATCTATCTATCCATATATTTATCTGTTTATGTATTTGTTTGTTTGTTTATTTATTTTTGTATAGGCAATTGGGATTAAGTGACTTGCCCAGGTCACAAAGCTAGGAAGTGTTAAGTATTAAGTGTCTGGGATCCTATCTGAACTCTGATCCTCCCAACTTCAGGGTTCGTTTGCTATCCACTGGGCCACCTAGCTAACCCAACAGAATTACTTTAACAGAGTTAAAAGTCGCATAATTGACTGGGAAAATGAATAGGCAGCAAAGAATGTTTCTGACCATAGAAAGTTACTATGGTTAAAAAAAAAAAAAGGTCAAAACACATACTCAGAAGAAGATAACAAAATCAAAGCTCCTACATCCAAAACCTGCAAGAAAAAAATAAATATTAGACTCAGGTCATGGAAGAGCTTAAATGAAATTTTAAAAACCAAGAGAAATAGAGAAAAATAGGAAAAGAATTGAGAATGGTACAAAAGGAAACATAAAAAGCCAATGAGAAGAATGTCTTAAAAAGCAAAACTGCCTATTGAGAAATGCCATACAAAAGTTCCCTGAGGAAAATAATTCCTTAAATTAGAATTGAGCAAATGAAAATTAATAATTTTATGAGAACTCTGGAGATAAAAAAGAAAAAAAGTACAAAAAATTTGTGAAATATTCCACTGGAAAAACAACCGATTTGGAATATAGATCAAAAAAGATAACTTAAAAATCATTTTTCTATCCAAAAGTTGTGATTAAAAAAAAAAAAAGAGCATGGACATTATCTATTTAAAAATTGCCAAGGAAAATTTTCATGATATTCTAGAAACAGAGGGCAAAACAGAAATTGAAAGAATCCACCAATCATTCCTTGATACAGATCCCAAAATGAAAACTCCCAGGAATATTATAGAAAAATTCTGCAACTCTCAGGTCAAGGAGAAAATATTGCAAGTATGCAGAAAGAAACAATTCAAGTATATGGAACTACAGTCAAGATAACATGAGCTTTAGCAGTTTCTACACTAAAGGACCAGAGGGCTTATAATATGATATCTGGGAAAGCAATGGATTAAGATTAAAAACAAGAATTACCTGCCCAGCAAAATTGAGTATAATCCTTCAGGGACAAGGTGGATATTCATTGAAATAGAGGATATTCAAGCATGATGAAAAGATCAAAGCTGAATGGAAAATTTGATTTTCAAATACAGGACTCTGGAGAAGTATGAGGAGTTAATCAGGAAGGGATATCATTAAGAGACTTAATAAGGTTTATTTTTTTACATTCCTACATGGAAAGATGACATCTGCAATTCATTGTAACTTCCTCATTATTATGACAGTTTAAAGGGGTATATATTAAAAAAATGAAGCATGCCCCAATCGATAAATGATCAAAAGTTATAATATATGCCCAAAGGACTATAAATTCATGCATATACTTTAACCTAAATTACCACTGTTAGGCATGAATACAAAAAAAAAAAAAAGGTTTATTATTTTTCTTTAATGTAAAAAGACCTATATATACACAAATATTTGTAGCAGATCTCTTCTCAGGGCAAAAAAAAAAAAAAAGGAAACTGATGGGATTTCCATCAATTGGGGTATGGCTGCATAAATTGTGCTGTGTGTTTATGATGGAATATTATTGTTATATGGGAAATGATGAAAAAAATGCTCCAGAAAAAAAAAAAAAAACTGGAAAGCCCTCTATGAACTCAAGTAAAGTGAAAAGCACTGTATACAAAGTAATAGCAATGTTCTGGGATGACCAGCTATAAATGACTTTTCTAAACACAACAGTACAATGAACCATGGCTATTCTGAAAGACTTATGAAAAATCCTATCTATATCCAGAGAAGAAATTGACTGTGTCTGAATACAAATGGAATCATTCTCTCTGTCTCTGTCTCTGTCTCTGTTTCTGTCTCTGTCTCTCGCTCTGTCTTTCTCTCTCTGTCTCTCTGGGTATCTCTCTCTTTCTGTGTGTTTCTGTGTCTGTTTGTCTCTCTGTCTGTCTGTCTGTCTGTCTTTGTGTGTGTCCATTTCTTAACTTTATTTTTTAAGCGTCTTTCTTATTAGGGTGGAAAATCTATGTTTTATTTCACAACATGACTTTTGTTGAAATGTTTTGCAGAACTCCACATGTGATTGCTTACTGGAGGTTAGGGGTGGAGATAAAAGAGAGATTCTGGAACTCAAAATCTTTGAAAACAAATGTAAACATGTTTTAAATGTAACTGAGGAGAAAACAATATTGTAATTTAAACAAAAAAAATACTGAAGTGCTTTGTCATTTATTTTTCCAGCTCATTTTACTGCTGAGAAACTGAAGCAAACAGGGTTAAGTGACTTGTTCTAGGGCACACAAAGAGCAAATGTCTGAAACAAGATACCAAACTCAAGAAAAGTCTTCCTGACTACAGCCCCCACACTCTATTCTCAATGCCACATAGCTGGCACTTTAAAAAAATAAAACTTTGCTCATATTAAAGGAAAATTTTCTGAAATGACTAAAACAATGCATCATGCTTTTGAGGTCTATTCTTCCTGACCTCACTCATCCATAGCAATGTAATTATGATACATATCTTTATCTATATAGGATTCCTTATCAATTCTCCTTTTACATATTATTTCATCTTTGAGAAAGGAAAAAATGTAGCTGTCCAGGATAAAGAGTGCCATGGAAGATGAGTTTCATGATTTTACCCACAAGAGCACAAATATAATATGTGTTATAGGCCTATGTCAATTCAATTTAATTTAAACTTATGAATGTTTGTTTATATGTATGTATGTGCATATATATACACATATATGTATATATATATTTGAAGAATATGCTCAATACTGCATCTGAAATGTTATTCAGAGATCCCAAGATTAGCAATGAGATATTTCTGAGATCATCCTATTTTAATCACTTACTTAGTAACTAAAGATGCTGAGATCCAGAGATTTGACATGGATTTTCCAAGGTTACAAAAGTCTTCTATGATCTTTAATCCAGGTCTTTGGGGCTTAGCATTTCACTGAACTTCCTTGTTTCCCCTGGTTTCTTTTGTTGAACTTTTATCATTTATTGCCTTACTCAGAATCCCAAGATCCTATTTTTCAGCCATCCATATATACTGCTGCTACATATGCGGAAACAACACTTGATTCCCTCGCATCTCCCCCAGACCCTAAATATTTCTTGTGTAACTGTAGGAACAAAAATGTCAGTCAATTTTCCTTTGACCTCTGTGATCTCCCTGATGAAAATAGTGCTCCCTGGACACAATTTCCAGATCTATATTAGCTTCCTCTTTTAGGATATAAGTTCTTGCTGTCCACCAGAGAAAGAACTGTTGGAGTCTGAATGCATGTTAAAGTGTACTTTAAAAAAAAAAAAAACAAATATTTTTTAGTCTGTATATTATATTGTAATAGGGCTAATGTAGAAATGCTTTGCATGACTATGCATGTATATTCTGTATCAAATTGCTTGATTGCTCAAGGAAGGGATAGGGAAAAGAATAAGGGAGAAAATTTGGAATCCTCTATTTTAAAAAAATGTTAAAATTTTGTTTACATACTATTGAGAAAATATAAACCCAAATGAGGAAAAATAATGTTAAGTTACTTGAGGATAATAATTGTATGAATGTGTGTTCTTGTCACATAAGAATTGATAAAAGTTTTCTTATATCTTCATTTATTTTTTTCTTTAATCTTAAAATACTTTTGTCATGAACATTTACAAAAATTATACTAATGAAATGCAAATAAATAGTATGATTCATCCTTATTACATTTCTGACATTGCTAGATGTTATTCTACAAGTTTTTACAATTTATTTTTAATTAGATAATATGGTATTACTAGGTTTTCATCTTTTAACCTTAATAATACTGAAGTTTTTAACTAACCATTTTTCTTAGTTATATAATATCATAAGTATTTAAAGAATTATTAAATTTATGCTTCAAGATGTGGAATATGAACCTTGGAAAGCACAGACAACTCATACAATCATAAAATGTCACAGTGGAGCTAATAGAACAATGGTTTTAAAATACATATCTTTCATCTTGCATTAAAATCAAAACAAGTATAAAGAATTATACTTCCCATATCTGTATGTGTATATTTTATCAATTAGCTGAAATATAGTCCTCTACTAGATTTTTAGGAATCAGCATCAGGCCATTTTAATAATCTTACATAATCAGCCAGAAGATATTTGGAAAGGCAATTGAAAGACAAATGGGAGTATTCCCTTCTGAACTTCTGTATGTATAACAGAATACATATCATGCTTGTGGGTGCAACACTGAGACCATTGGGAAAGATAACAAAAACTGTCCATACCTCAACCACTAATAGCCCATATCCTGCTCAGGTTTCTAAGTTAGTAGAATGAAATAGATCTTTATATCATTTGGGTTAGTTGGAAATGATCAGCTACAATATTTGCAGTGAAATAGAAGACCGCAAAACATTATTTTCCCCTCACTACTGCAATCTAAAGTCCTCCAGATTTTACCATCTGTCCTGCCACTATGACTTCCAAATACCTATGAACCAAACACCTAAGGTGTATCCTAAGGATAGCCAAGCCTTGACATATGCTAATATACCCTTAGGTTGTCAAAGCCTATTCATCTGCCTTGCAGCTGAATTCATTTATATATGATGTCTTTTCAAATTCATGTGAATTCTTTGAAGCAGAAACTGTTATATTTCTGTTTTTCTTTTCTATTTGTATTCTCAAACTTGTAACAGTGCTTGGCACAAATTAAATGTTTACTCAAAGTTTTTCCTTTCATTCATTCGTGTTATCATAGGAAAATGTAGAATTGGGGAAAAGTTGCTTTTTACAGACAATGGAAAACCTGTTTGGTGTGAATCATGGGAGCTATAGTTTAAAATAAGGTATTAGAAATAAAGATATCTAGAAGAATGTAGTTTTGAGCTATATCACAGACTAGAAGACAATCAGAAGGCAGATGAACTATAAGGAAAAACCTGCAATGTTCTGGGAACTGAAGATAACTATAGAGGAGAAGCTGTGGAGAAATGTAGAAAATGATTCCAAAGACAGAGCAGCAAACACTGCCATCTGCTTGTTGTAGATGAAAGTATC
Organism: Sarcophilus harrisii; assembly: GCF_902635505.1. Classification (NCBI taxonomy): domain Eukaryota; kingdom Metazoa; phylum Chordata; class Mammalia; order Dasyuromorphia; family Dasyuridae; genus Sarcophilus; species Sarcophilus harrisii. The sequence goes on from NC_045426.1 coordinate 421,884,294, forward strand.
AAAGTAGGTATTGTGGCCTGCTTCAGGAAAAGCCCAGATAATCATGAATGATAATATATGAAAACAGAGATCAATGTGGAGGAACAAACTTTTAAATAATTTATTGAACAGGTCTCTAGAAGTGGTTCCTAATACTTGAGTCCTGAGAATTTCCATAAATTTCATATAATAGTTCTTTTCACTGTTAAACTCAAAATAAGTTTGTTCATGTTTGTTGCCTGATTAACTTGTCTGCATATAGAGGGAACTGATGACTATACATATCCATAGTAGCAAGAGAAGGTGATACCAGATATGATCTAAGTGGAATTAGAGAGCCAGAGGAGAGAGAAATATACTTAATGTCAGGAGGGAGAAATAAGCTTATCTCTGCTTTTTTTTTAAATTTTGTGTTATGTTATTTTTGTTTTCGTCATAACTTAAATGACTTATGATCAGTCTTAAATATATACTTACTTAAGAATTATTGGGGGCAGGTAGGTGGAACATTGGATAGAGTAACAGGCTTGGAGTCAGGAGGGTGTGAGTTCAATTTCAGATAAAAACATTTACTCACTGTGTGAACCTAAGTAAATCATTTAATCTTATTTCCTGCAGTTTCTTTATCTATTAAACATATATATATATATATATACATATATATATATATATATATCTGTAAAAAGGAAATGGTAAGTCACTCAGGTATCTTTGCTAAGAAAACCCCAAATGGAATTGCAGAATTGGATTTAACAAAAATTACCCCAAAATAAAAAAAGATTTATTGAGTCATAATTTTCTATTCTGTCTTTTAAGATTATAAAATTGATTATTATTCATAATTCTAATGATACTTTATATCTGTCAATCAGGGAAAAAAACAAAAAAAAGGAAAATCTTCTACAGAGGTGAATTGTAAATTTCTTAAACTTGTACTGCCATGTAGAAAAAAAAAGAAACTTTAAATTGTTGTAACTATATTTTCAGAATGACACATTTGAATGGGTGCTCTCTATTCCGATTACAATGAAAGAATATATATAAACAAATCTCTTCATGATATTCAAAATGGACACCATGAAATATTTAAAAATTGACAGCAATGTGTATAAATAGCAAGGTTAAATGATTGAAGGTTAGTAAGAAACTGAGAATCATCCTAAATGGAACCCATTATGAATTTTCATGTATCATATATAAGATGTTTTCTTGCCACAACTATGAATAATATCTCCTAAATTTTAGTAATGGAATACAGTAGTTTTTAACTATACATACACAATTCTATGTGGGTAAATGGCTTAGAACATCTCTGAGCAACTACAAATGATCCTTTTTAAATGCAGTTTGAAAAGATTACTGCAGAAAAATGTCAGGCTAAGGTAGGTGACGCTCTTATCAGAGAGTTTTAAAGTGGTTAGATAACATCTCTCTATGGCTATTTCTCAAATACTGATGCATAATTTTCAAGTTTTCAAGTCAAAAGGTAATCACTCAGCTTGCAAGATAGTGAGGGGTAAAGTGAAAAAATAATATTTTTCAAATATGAAAGGCAGTATACATTTGGATTGCTCAAGAATACTTTGAAACCGTTGCATTAGGATATTACTGAGAATGCATTCATCTTCTATGGATTACAAATATTGTTTGCTGCTTGTTTTATATAGACACTGCTTGTTATTTTAAGGAAAACTCCCTTTATCCCTATGCTTGCTAGTGTTTTTAATAGGAATGGGTTCTGTATTCTGTCAAAAGCTTTTTCTGTATCTATTGAGATTATAATGTGATTTTTGTGTCATGTGTATCTAGTTTATTCCACTGATCTACCACTCTATTTCTTAGACAGTACCAAACAGTTTTCATGACTGGTGCTTTTTAATATAGTTTTAGATTGGTACTGTAAGCCACCACTCTTTGTATTTATTTTTCATTAATTCCATTTATATTCTTGACCTTTTGTTCATTCAGATGAATTTTGTTATTATGTTTTCTAGTTCTATAACATAATTTTTTGACAATTTGACTGGTATGCCACTGAACAAATAGACCAATTTAGGCAGAATTGTCATTTTTATTATAGTAGCTCAGCCTACTTACTATTCATACTACTAATCATGAGCAATTGATATTTTTCCAGTTGTTTAGATGTACCTTTATTTGTGTGAGAAGTGTTTTTTAATTGTGTTCACATAGTTCTTAGGTTTGCCTTGGCAGGTAGACTTCTCAAATATTTTATTTTCTCAACAGTTATTTTCAAAGGAATTTTTTTTCTATCTCTTGCTGATGGGCTTTGTCAGTAATATATAGAAATGTTGATGATTTGTGTGTTTCATTTTATACCCTGCAAGTTTGCTAAAGCTCTGAATTATTTCCAATAATTTGGATGATTTTCTGGCATTCTCTGAATAAGTCAACATATCATCCACAAAGATATAGTTTTATTTCTTCATTGCCTATTAATTTCTTTAATTTATTTTTATTTCCTTATTGCTAAAGCCAACATTTCTAATACAATGTTGAACAATAGTCATGGTCATCCTTGTTTCACTCCTGGTATTACTGGGAATGTGTTCAGCTCCTTTCCATTACAAATAATATTTTCTGTTTAGTTGAAAGAGATACTGCTCAACATATTAAGGAAAGCTCCCTTTATCCCTACACTCTCTAGCACTTTTAATAAGAAAAAGCCAAAAGCTTTTTCTGCAGCTAATGAGATTATCATATGATTACAATTGGTTTTGTTATTGATATGGTCAATTATGTTAATAGTTTTCCTGATGGTGAACCAGCCCTGTATTCCTATTACAAATCCCACTTGGTCATAGTGTATTACCCTGCTGTTAAGTTGCTATAATATCTTTACTAATATTTTATTTAAAATTTTTGCTTCAATAATCATTAGGGAGATTGTTCTGTAATTTTTTTTCTTTGTTTGGCTCTTCCTGTTTTAGGTACCAGTGTCATATTTGTGTCATAGAAGAAATTTGACAAGACTCCTTCCTTACCTATTTTTTCCCAAACTGTCTACATAATATTGGAATTAATTGTTCTTTAAATATTTGGTAAGAATGGATTAAATAATCAATCTGGCCTTAGAAATTTTTTTCTTAGGGAGTTCATTAATGGCTTGTTCAATTTCTTTTTCTAAAATGAGACTCAAGTAATTTATTTCCTCTTCCATTAATCTCCACAATTTATATTTTGGTAAATATTCAATAATCTCATTTAGATTGTCAATTGGGCAAAATAACTTAATTATTGCTTTAATTTCTTTTTTATTGGTGGGTTGTTTTTTTAATTCATTTTTGATGCTAGTGAATTTTTTTTTCCCTTTTCTTTTTCTAATCAAATTAACCAAAAGTTTGTCTGTTTTGTTTATTTATTTATTTTAAAACCATTTTAGTTTTATTTATTTTATTTTTTAGTTTCAATTTCATGTATTTAATTGGGGTGTTTAAATTCTGTTCTTTTTCTAGCTTTTTTAGTTGCATGGCCAATTCATTGATATTCATTTTCCTTTTTTTTGATTTATTCTTTATTTTATTCATGTAGATATTTAGAGACATTAAATTTCCCTTAAGAACTGCTTTGACTACATCCCATAAGTTTTAATATGTTGTCTCATTATTGTTATTCTCTTAGATAAAATTATGAATTGTTTCTGTGATTTGTTGTTTGACCCAATCATTTATAGATTTTGATTATTTAATTTTCACTTGAGTTTTAATCTATCTTTCCCTGGCCCTTTATGGAATATAATTTTTATTGCATAGTGGTCTGAAAAGGAAGACTTTATTATTTCTGCATTTATTTTCTGCATTTGATTGTGACGTTTTTATGCCCTATTGGTCAATTTTTGTGTAGGTGACTTGTACTGCTGAGAAAAAGTTGTATTTCTTTGTTCCTATTCAATTAACTTCAGAGGTTTATCATATCTAGGTTTTCTGTTAATCTCTCTAGCTTCTTTCTTGTTTATTTTGTAGTTATATTTTTTCTAATTCTGAGAAGGGAAGGTTGAAGGTCTCTACTAGTTTATTTCTTACTGTAAATCTTAAATCTTAAAATCTTCTCTATGAATTTGGCTGCTTTACCATTTGGTGCATACACATTTAGTATCATTATTACTTCATTGTTTAAGGAACTCTTTATCAAGACGGCCTTTCCTTCCTTATCTCTTTTTAATAAGATCAATTTTTACTTTGCTTTATCTGAGATCAGAATTGCTACCCCAGCTTTTTTTTCTTCAGCTGAAGCACAATAAATTTTGTTTCAGCCTTTTACCTTTACTCTATATGTGTCTCTCTGTATTAAATGTGTTTCTTGTAAACAACATATTGTAAGATTCTTTTTTTTAAATTTATTCTGCTATTCTTTTACATTTTATGGTAAAGTTCATCTCATTCACATTCACAATTATAATTACCAGCTTTATATTTCCCTCCATCCTATTTTTCCACCATATATAATTTTGTTTTCTCCTCCCTCCATTCTTCTTTTTGTTTTATACAAAACCTACCCCCACCCACTACCTTATGTCCTATCACCCCTTCCCTCTTCTCTTGATAGTTTTTTTGACCCATTTTCACCTATTACTTTATCTTCTATCATCCTTTCCCTCTTTCTCTTTGCATTTCCCATAGTGTTTCTGCCCTTCTTTCTATCCTGCCCCTCCCTTTTCTTTCCTCTTTCTCTTTCTTTATAGGATTAGATAAATTTCTATACTAAACTAAGTGATTAAGTTATTTTCTCTTAGAGCTAAAGTTCCAACAATGTTCATCCCCATCTCTTCTTTTCCTGATGGTAAGATCCCTTTTGCATCTCTTCATGTGATCTAATTTGTCCTATTTTACTTCCCCTTTCCTTTTTTTTTTCAATACAAACCCTTTCCATCTCTTAATTCTTTTTCTTTGATATCATCATATCAAAGTCCTTTCATAACCACACCTTCATCTATATGATGCTCCCCTGTCTTCCCCACTGACAGGTACAATTCTCAAGAGTTACAAATATTGTTTTCCCATGTAGAAATGTAAACAGTTTAATCTTTAAATAACATATATTTTCCTCTGTTTACCTTTCTATACTTTTCTTGAGTCTTGCGTGTAGATTAAATTTTCTATATAGTTCTGTGTTTTTCAATACAAATGATTTAAAGTCTCTTACTTCACTGAAGATGCATCACCTCCCCTGAACATGGACACTGATTCTTGCTGGATAGTTAATTCTTGGTTGTAACCTTTGGTCCTTTGCCTTCCAGATGGTATTCCAGGCCCTTTAGTCCCTTATTGTAGAAATTGCCAGATCCTGGGTAATCCTGAATGTTGCTCCTTAATATTTAAATTGTATTTGTCTGACAGCTTAAAATATTTTTTTTTCCTTGAGATTGTAATTCTGAAGTTGTGCAACAATGTTCCTTAAAGTTTTCCTTGTGGAATCTCTTTCTAAAGGTGATTGATTGGATTTTTTCAATGAGTATTTCCCCCTCTGTTTCTAGCATATTGAGGAAATCTTCCTTAATGATTGCTTGAAGAATGCTAACCCAAGTTTTTTTTTTTTTTTTTTTTTTTGTGGTTTCCTCCATTTTCATTTCTTATTTCTTATTATTATTATAGCTTTTTATTTACAAGATATATGCATGGGTAATTTTTCAGCATTGACAATTGCAAAACCTTTTGTTCCAATTTTTCCCCTCCTTCGCCCCACCCCCTCTCCCAGATGACAGGTAGACCAATACATGTTAAATATATTAAAGTAAAAATACCATATATGTATACATATCCAGACAGTTATTTTGCTGCACAAGAAGAATTGGACTTGGAAAGAATATGCAATTAATCTGTGAAGGAAAACAAAAATGCAGGCAGACAAAAACAGAGGGATTGGAAATGCTATGTAGTGGTTCACACTCATTTCCCAGAATTCTTTCACTGGATGTAGCTGGTTCTATTCATTATTGAACAAATGGAACTTATTTGATTCATCTTATTGTTGAAAAGAGCCACATTCATCAGAATTGATCATCATATCATATTGTTGTTGAAGGATATAATGATCTCCTGGTCCTGCTCATTTCACTCACTTTTTTTTTTTTTTTTTTGTCATGACCTTCACGTAGGTCAATCATTTTTAAATAGTCTTTTCTATATCAATTTTTCAAGTCAGCTGTTTTTCCATGATGGTATTTTACATTTTCTTCCATTTCTTTTCATTCTTTTCAGTTTGTTTGACTGATTCTTACTGTCTCAAAAGAGTCATCAGCTTCCATTTGCCTTGTTCTAGTTTTTAATGTACAAATTTCTTCAGTTATTTATTCTCTCTTTTTTTGTTTGGTTAACTCTACTTTTGAAGGTGTTTTCTTCAGTGGATTTTTTATTTTTTTTTTTTTGTGCAACTGTATTTTTATTTTTTAGTTTTATTTTTTTTTGTAAGTTTTATTGACAGAACCCATGCCTGGGTAATTTTTTACAACATTATCCCTTGCATTCACTTCTGTTCCCATTTTTCCTCTCCCTCCCTTCACCCCCTCCCCCAGATGGCAAGCAGTCCTATACATGTTAAATAGGTTACAGTATATCTTAGATACAATATATGTGTGCAGAACCGAACCGTTCTCTTGCAACTGTATTTTTAAAGAGTTGTTTTCTTCAATTTTTCTCTTCCTTTTTCAACCTGTTGACTCTTGCATACCTCTCATTTCTTTTCTCACTTTTTCTTCTACCTCTCTTTGCCTTTTAAAATCTTTTATGAGCACTTCTAAGAAGGCTCTTTGAACTTGAGATGAATTCATATTACTCTTTCAAATTTCCTTTGTGGATTTTTTGTCCTCATCTGAGTTGATGTTTTGGTCTTCCCAATCATCACAGAACTATGTTCTTTTTTTTTTTTAATAGCCTTTTATTTACATGATATATACATGGGTAATTTTACAGCATTAACAATTGCCAAACCTCTTGTTCAGTTTTTTACCCTCCTCCACCCCCTCTAGATGGCAGGATGACCAGTAGATGTTAAATATATTAAAATATAAATTAGATACACAATAAGTATACCCGACCAAAACGTTATTTTGCTGTAGAAAAAGAATCAGACTCTGAAATATTGAACAATTAGCTTGTGAAGGAAATCAAAAATGCAGGTGTGCATAAATATAGGGATTGGGAATTCAATGTAATGGTTTTTAGTCATCTCCCAGGTTCTTTTTCTGGGCATGCAGTTCAGTTCATTACTGCTCCATTAGAAATGATTTGGTTTATCTCATTGCTGAGGATGGCCTGATCCATCAGAACTGGTCATCATCTAGCATTGTTGTTGAAGTATATAATGATCTCCTGGTCCTGCTCATTTCACTCAGCATCAGTTCATGTAAGTCTCTCCAGGCCTTCTGAAATTATCCTGTTGGTCATTTCTTACAGAACAGTAATATTCCATAATTTTCACATACCACAATTTATTCAACCATTCTCCAACTGATGGACATCCATTCGTTTCCAGTTTCTAGCCACTACAAAAGGGCTGCCAAAACATTCGATGCATCAGGTCCCTTTCCCTTCTTTATAATCTCTTTGGGATATAATCCCAGTAAGTAACACTGCTGGATCAAGGGTATGCACAGTTTGATAACTTTTGAGCATAGTTCCAAACTTCTCTCCAAAATGGTTGGATTCGTTCACAACTCCACCAACAATGCATCAATGTCCCAGTTTTCCGCATCCCCTCCAACAATCATCATTATTTTTCCTGTCATTTTAGCCAATCACAGGTGTGTAGTGTATCTTAGAGTTGTCTTAATTTGCATTTCTCTGATTAATAATGACTTGGAGCATCTTTTCATATGACTAGAAATAGTTTCAATTTCTTCATCTGAGAATTGTCTGTTCATCCTTTGACCATTTTCAATTGGAGATGGCTTGATTTTTTATAAATTAAATTAATTCTCTATATATTTTGGAAATGGGGCCTTTATCAGAACCTTTGACTGTAAAAATATTTTCCCAGTTTATTGCTTCCCTTCTAATCTTGTCTGCATTAGTTTTGTTTGTACAAAAACTTTTCAGTTTGGTATAATCAGAACTATGTTCTATAAATAAGTTTCTATGTTCAAAGTTCTTTTCTGTTTCTTGTTTATTTTTTTCCTCTTTTCTTCTGGTATTTCCTCTTTTTTTTTACTTCTATGGTTGACCTCTGCTCCTGGGACAAAGGAAGAGCAGACCCAAGGTTCCTGTGCAGCTCTGCACCTTGGTTTTTAGCACAGGTGCCCCTTGTGTTTGCAGGGAGTAACTTTGCCTGTTCCTTTGAGGAAACAGCCTGGTTTTCATAAGTTTGCCTTCTGAACTGGGGCTGGAGGCTGCCCCATGATCTGTTCTTTTAATTTGCCAGAGGTGAAGGTCTTATTCACTGATATACTGTGATTAAGACACTCTCACTGGTTTTCCCAGAGTCTGTCTGAGCTGGCCTGAATACTCTTTCTATCCTAGTGAGAATGACCTTTCTTCAAGTTTTTCCAGTCTATCTTGAGCTATAGAGTGGTTTTATTTGGTTTTATGTGGTTTTCAAGGGAAACTGGAAGAAGTCTAGTAGCTTCCTATCTTTATCCTGTCATCTTTACTTAGCCTTATAGTTTTTAAATAACATTAAATATAGCTGAATTCTGTTTTGGGAATTGGAGTAAGATTCAAGATTAATACATAAAATATATCAAGTAGATAAGAAATATTCTCTAAAATGAATAAAATGATCAAACTTAGAAATATTTCCATAGATCCTTAACACTTAGTTCCCAATTTAGTAACAGCCAAACTGACACCTAGAAAAATGAAATGACTAGTTCAAGGTAACATAATTAGGAACAAAGTGAGGACTAAAATAATCCTGTTTTCTTAATTAAATAGCTACATCAGTGGTCTTTTAAAGTTGACTTGGAGTTTTAATTAATAATCCTTAGGAAATTTTGTTGACTATATCTGTGCAACTAAATTGTCTTCTAATTTACTTTATAATTACACTTCAATGTGTCATGGTAGTGAGAGTGTTGAGGAGATCATATGTGTTGCACAAAGATTTCTGTTATTTTTATTCTTACACGGAGAACCTGGCTGTATTCTCCCTTCCTCAAAACATTGCTCAAGAAGGAGAATAGGTATACTCCTTAATTCTTGGTCCAATTTCAACCAATTCTTTCCCTCATTACTTATCTTTTATTTCCATGAATTTTATTACATAATGCTTTATTCTTCATTCATGGTTTTTATACAGTTACTTACCAACTTCTCTATTTTTAATGGCCTACGCATACCAGGGCCAAAGGTACTGTTTGATGCTTTCCTTCTAATCCTGTTCCCATTTTGGGGGACTTCAGCTTATATATCTATATTCTATCAAATGCACAGAAACTTTCCAGTTCCTCCTTTTCCTAAACTCTCCTAATATTTCTCTTCATCCCACCTTAGACCCATACTGGCATAATTTTATTGTCACATATAATTGTTCTAACTTCCTAATTTTAGTCTCGCAACTTTAAATCATCTTCTGCATATCAGTCAAAATAATATTTCTAAAATACTGATCTAACTTTGCCATCTTTCCATTTCATCTCAACACTCAACTCAAAATTTTTCAATGATATTCTATTGAGTAACATAACAAATAAAATTTTCTGGCTCGCATTGATACCATTCATAATTTGATTTCCACTTACCTTTCTACTCTGTCAAAATATTCTTCTCACGTGTTTCTGGCAAACTAGCCTGTTAGCTATTATTTTGTATACCATATAGCATATCCCATTTCTTTTCTTTGCTAAAGTGGTACTCTCCAGTTTTCTAGGTTTACAATCCTCAGGTTCTTTTAAAGCACTGGTGAAGTGCAATTTCTTGGATGAGTCTTCTCCTGACATCCCCAATTATTAAGATGGCTTCTGTTTTAGAATAACTTTGTCTTTATTTATAGTGTAATTATATATTCTCAGGAGAGTTCAAACTCCTCAAGAATTGATATTCATTGATTTTTTTGACAGTAATTCTGGCCCAGAACATTGAATTTTACATAGTATATAATAAATATTTACTGAAGTATTGTTACTTTTTGAGAATACAGATATATGTATGTCTCCCCCTTTTTTAGCATATGCAATAGACATTGAGAATGTGGCCAACAAATTGTATTTAGCATTGAGTTCTTCTTCTTTTTTTGTTTGTTTGTTTGTTTGTTTGTTTGTTTTTTTAATGAGTTTTTCTTGACAGTACATAGGCCTGGGTAATTTTTTACAACATTATCCCTTGCACTCCTGTTCCCACTTTTCCCTTCCCTCCGTCCACCCCCTCTTCCAGATGGCAAGCAGTTCTATACATGTTAAAGAGGTTCAATATTGATACAATATTTTGCGAACGAAGAGTTCCTTGTTCAAGGGAGAATTGGATTCGAAAGAAAAAACGGGAACATAAACAAAATCAAACAGTTTCCCATTTCCCAGTGTTTCTTCTCTGGGTTATGATTCGCCCATCCCGTAATTGAAACTGAGTTGATCTTCTCTGTGGAACCCTCATCCAATATATCCTCATAAGTATTTTGAAGATATTATGACTCCCGGTTCTGTTATTTCCTCAGATCAGTTCTGTAAGTCCTCCAAACCCCTGTATTCATCCTGCTGGTCATTTTTAGAAACAATTTTCCAACATTCTTTAAGAATTACACAACCACTCTCCAATTGATGGGCATCCATTCGGTTTCCGGTTTCTGGCCACTACAAACAGGGCTGTCACAAACATTTTGGCACATACACGTTCCTTTCCCTTTTTTAGTATCTTTTTGGAGTATAAGCCCAGTAGTAGTACTGCTGGATCAAAGGGTATGCACAGTTTGATAACTTTTTGGGCATAATTCCAGAGTGTTCCCCAGAATGTTTGGATTCATTCACCACTCCACCAACAATGCATCAATGTCCCTGTTTCCACACATCTCCTCCAACATTCCTCCCTTTTTTCCCTGTCATCTTAGCCAATCTGAGGTGGGTATAGTGGTATTCAATTGTCTTTAATTTGATTTCTTGATCAATAAGATTTAACAACTTTTCATATTACAAAGGGCCAATTTTTCATCTGAAAATTTGTCTGTTCTTCCTTTGCCTTTACAACAAATGGCTTGGTTTTTTTCTTTTTTTTTTTAATATTTTAGACAGGATATGGCTTTTGTTAAAAACTCTTGTTCAATTTTTCACCCACCCCCCATCCCCCCCTAGATGGCAGGATGACCGTAGATGTTAAATATTTAAAAATAACTTAAACACAAATAATATAATGACCCAAAAATTTTTTGTGTACAAAAATAGACTCTGAATTATTTACAATTAGCTTGTGAAGGAATCAAAAAAGTGTGATAAATACAGGGATTGGGAATTTAATTAATGGTTTTTTAGTCATCTCCCAGGTTCTTTTTCTGGGCAATAGTTCAGTTCATTTGCCCATTGAAATGATTTGGTTGATCTTTTCTGAGGATGGCCTGATCCATAGAACTGGCATCATCTAGATTTTGGGTATAATGATCTCCTGGTCCGCTCATTTCACTCAGCACGTTCGTTAAGTCCTTTCTGAAATCATCCTGTTGGTTTTTAAGAACAGTAAATTTCCAAATTTTCATATACCACAATTATACTATTCCAACTGATGGACATCCATTCAGTTTCAGTTTCTTGACTACAAAAGGCTGCCGCAAAATTCGTAATACAGGTCCTTTCCTTTTTATCTCTTTTTGGGATATAATCCCAGTGTAACACTGGATCAAAGGATGAAGTTTGATAACTTTTGAGCATAGTTTCCAACTCTCTCAAAATGGTTGGATTCGTTACAACTCCACCAACAATGCACTGTCCCAGTTTTCCCATCCTCACAATCATCATTATTTTTCCTGTCATCTTAGCCAATCAACAGTGTGTATCTTAGAGTTGTCTTAATTTGACTTGATTAATAATGACTTGGAGATCTTTTCATATGATAGAAATAGTTTAATTTCTTCATCTGAGAAATTGTCTGTTAATCTCTTTGACCATTCCCCAAATGGAGAATGCTGATTTTTTATAAATTAGAGTTAATTCTCTATATATTTTGGAAATGAGGCCTTTATCAGAACCTTTGACTGTAAAAATATTTTTCCAGTTTATTGCTTCTTCTAATCTTCTGCATTAGTTTTGTTTGTCCAAAACTTTTCAGTTTGGTATAATCGAAATTTTCTATTTTGTGATCAGTAAGATCTCTAGTTCTGCTTTGGTCATAAGACCTTCCCTTCCACAGGTCTGAGAGAGTAAACTATCCTATGTTCCTCTAATTTATTAATCTTTCTTTATGTCCAGGTCATGAACCCATTTTGACTATCTTGTGTACGGGTTAAGTATGGATCAATCCTAGTTTCTGCCATATTAGTTTCCAATTTTCCCAGCAATTTTTATCAATAGTAAGTTCTTATCCAAAGCTGGGATCTTTGGGTTTGTCAAAATAGGTTTGCTATATTTGTTGATTTTGTCCCTTGAACCTAATTTATTCACTGATCAACTAATTATTTCCTTACCAATACTAAAATAGTTTTTAACTGTTGCTCATATATAATTTAGATCTGGCAGCTAAGCCACCATCATTTGATTTTTTTCATTAATTTTTGAAATTCTTGACCTTTTGTTTTTCCATATGAACTTTGTTGTTTTTTTTCTAGGTTCATAATGTTTTGGGATCTGATTGGTATAGCTAAATAAATAGATTAGCTTAGGTAATATTGCATCTTTATTATATTTGTTCGCCTATCCAAGGTTTAATATTTCCAATTGGTTAGATCCGACTTAATTTGTGAAAAGTGGTCTGTAATTTTGCTCAAAGTTTCTGATTTTCCTTTTGCAGATGATTCCTAAATTTTATATTATCATAGTTACTTTAAATGGAATTCTCTTTGTAACTCTGACTGTTGATTTTTTAGGATATATAAGAATGTTGATGACTTATGTGGTTTATTTTATAACCAAATTTTACTAAATTGTGGATTATTTCTAATAACTTTTTAGCAGAATCTCTGGGGTTCTAGATACCATCATGTCATTCAAAGATGATAATTTGGCTTCCTCATTGCCTATTCTTATTCCTTTAATCTTTTCTCAAGCTCTTATTGCATAGCTAGCGTTTCTAATACAAATTAAATAGTAACGTGATGTCAACTTTGTTTCACTAGATCTTATTGGGAATGGTTGCATTTGTCTCCATTACATATGATCTTACTGATGGTTTTAAAAGATGCTGCTATTATTTTAAGGAAAGTCCATTATTCCATACTCGGTTTTAATTAGAAATTGATGTTGATTTTATCAAATTTCTTTCATCTATTGAGATGATCATTTTTTTTTTAATTGTTTATACTGCCAATTATATTGATAGTTCCAATATTGCCAGCCCGATCCTGGTATAATCCTCTTGATCATAAGGATTATCTTGGAGATGATTTTCAGTCTTTTTCTTAATATCTTATTTAAGATTTAGCATCAATATTCATTAGGAGATTTTCTATAATTTTCTTTTCTCTGTTTTCAGGCCTACCTGGTTTAGGTATCAGTACCATGTTCTGTGTCATAGAGGAATTTGGTAGGACCCTTCATTCCCTATTTTATCAAAATTTATATAGCATTGAGGCCAATTGTTCTTTAAATGTTTGGTAAAATTACATGTAAACCATCTGGTCCTGGGATTTTTCTTAGGGAGTTGTTTATAGCCTGTTCTATTTCTTTTTCTGAAATGGGACTATTCAACAATTTATCCTCCTCTGTTAGTCTGGGGAAGTCTATATTTTAGGTAGTCATCCATTTCACTAGGTTATCAAATTTATTATAAAGTTGAGCAAAATAACTCATTATTTCTCTAATTTCCTCTTCATTGGTGGAAAGTTCTCCTTTCATTTTTGAAGACTACTAATTTCATTTTCCTCCCTCCTTTTCTAATCAGATTTACCAAAGGCTTATCTATTTTATTGGTTTTCATAGAACCAACTCTTTAGTTTTATTAATTAGTTCAATAGTTTTACTTTCAATATTTTTAATTTCTCCTTTTAATTTTAGAATTTCCAATTTAGTATTTGATTGGGTTTTAATTTGGTCTTTTAAGTTTTTAGTTGCAAGCCCAATTCATAATCTTTTCTTTTCTGATTTATTCATAAGCCTCTAAAGATAAAATTCTTTATTGCTTTGGCTGCATCCCACAAATTTTTATGATGTCTCATCATTGTCATTATCTTGAGTGAAATTAAATTGTATCTATAATTTGCTGCTTCACCCAATCATTCTTTAAGATGAGATTGTTTAGTTTCCAATTACTTTTTGGTCTATTTCCCCAACTTTTGTTGAATGTTGGTTTATTGCATCATGATCGAAAAGAAAGCATTTGCTATTTCGCTTTCTTCTTTAATTTTGAGGTCTTTATGTCCTAATATATGGTCAATTTTGAATAGGTTTCATGAACTGCTGAGAAGAAAGTATATTCCTTCTATCTCCATTCAATTTTCCAAAGATCCAACATACCTAATTTTTCTAATATTATTTATTTCTTTAATTTCTTTCTTATTTGTTTTGTGGTTTGATTTGTCTAATTTGAGAGTGCAGTTGAGATCTCCTACTTAACAGTTTTGTTATTTTTCTTGCAACCTCTTAACTTCTCCTTTAGGAAGTTGAGTGCCTACCACTTGGTGCATATATATTTAATATTGATATTGTTCGTTGTTTATGCTACCTTTAGCAGGATGTAGTTTCCTTCCTTTCTCTTTTAATTAGATCAATTTTTACTTTTTGCTTGATCTGAGATAGGATGCTACCCCTGCTTTTTGACTTCCCTGAAGCATAATAGATTTTGCTCCAGCCTTTTACTTTTACTCATATGCATCCCCTTTTAGATTGTTTCTTGTAAACAATATTGTAGGGTTCTGACTTTGATCCAGTCTGCCATCTGCCTCCTCTTTATGGGAGTTCATCCCATTCACATTTACAGTTAGAATTACTAAATCGTATTTCCTGCCATCCTAAAACCCCAGATTGTGCTTTACTTATTCTGCCTCCCCAACCCTCTTTCCTTTAAACTTATGTACCCTCTTTGAATCACGATATTATCCTCTTATAATCCCTCCCTCCCCCTTTGAGTCTTTCCCTTCCTTCCCTTATTACTTTTTCTTTTCCTTTTCCTCTCCCCTTTTAATGAGGCGAGAGAATTTTCTAAAACAAATGTCAATTATTTTTCTTTGAGCAACTTCGATGAGAGTAAGATTCCACAATGTTCCTCCCCTCTAAATTCCCTTAGATATGATAAGTTTCCTAGCCTCTTTGTGGGATTGGTTTCCTATCCCTCCTTCCCACCTTATTCTGCCATCATCCCTTTTCCATATCTACTTCCTTTATGTTATATCAGTACAATCAAATTATACATATATTCTTTTGTATATCCACAACAGAATACAATTCAAGAGATATTTTTACCTTTCTGCATCTCTTGAGTTCTATTCTGAGATCAAATTTTGTTTAGTTCTGTTTTTTCTTCAGAAACAAATGGAATTCCATTTGTTTCATTAAATTCTATCTTCTTCCCTGAAGAAAATGCTCAGCTTAGCTGGTAGTTTATTCTGCTGCATCTCGTTCTTGTGCCTTCGGAAATCATATTTCCAGGCCCTTCTTCCTTTAATGTGAGGCACAGATCTTAGATCCTTATTGTGGCAACCTCGGTATTTAAAAGGTATTTTTGGCTGCTTGTAAAATTTTTCCTAATCCTGATAGTTCTGAAATTTGCCACAATATTCCTTGGGTTTTATTTTAGGGTTCTTTCAGAAGGTGTTGATGAATTTTCAATGCCTATTTACCTTCTGATTCTATTACATCTGGGCAGTTCTCTTTGATGATTTCTTGTAAAATAGTATCTAGGCTCTTTTTCATCATAGTTTTCAGAAAGTCCACCAATTGATTATCTCTCCTAGATCTATTTTCCAAGTCTGTCATTTTTGCAAGGATAATTCATGGTTTTTTCCAGTTTGTCATTTTTTGTTTTTGCTTGACTGATTCTTGCTGTCTCAATGAATCATAGTTTCATTTGTTCAGTTCTAATTTTTTAAAGAATTATTTTCATTAGCTTTTTACTTCTTTCTGTATATGTCCAATTGAGTTTTTGAATGTATTGTTTTTGGTCTGTGGATTTTTTCCATTTCACTAATTTTTTTTTTTTTAGTGAATTATTTTTTCCAATTCACAGATCCTACTTCTTGCATGTTTTGTCTTTTCCAATTCACGGATCCACTTTCTTGCAAGTTCTTTGTCTTTTTCCAATTCACAAATCCTACTTTCTAGTGAATTCTTTATTTTTTCCAATCACACTTACTTTCCTGAGATTTTTTTACTTTTTCCAATCAGTTTTTCAGAGTTGTTGCCTTTGTAAGGCTTCTCTTTCGTTTCATTTATCTTCTAACTCCTTTTGAGACTTTTAATGATCTCTTCATGAGAGCATCATGTAAAGGGACGACAGTCTGATGCATTTTGTTGTTTGAGGTCTCTTCCAGGTTTGCTGACCTGCTCTTTTCTGCATAGAAGCTGTCGATCATTCTTTTCATCTTTTTATTCATGTTTTAAGCCTTTAGGTAGGTCTCCCAGGCAAGGTTACCAGCTTCCTCGCAGAGCAGGAAAGATGTAAACCGATTTCCACCTCCGAGGTATGGGAGTGCTCTGGTGAGAGTTTTCCCTTCCCCAACAGGAAGTGGATTCAGCACTGGCCGAGCTATCAAACTGCTTAGTAGGGCTGAGTGGCAGCGATTGCCCTCGGCTAGAGACATGGTGAAAGTGTCACCGCCCCAGGCCGGCGCCTTGTGGGACTGTGGAGTTAGCAGCTGACCGCAGACCACAGACCGCAGACCGCAGACTGCAGACCTCCTCAAACTCTGCCAGCGTCTCTGCCTGATGCAACCGGCCCTGAAAGCTCTATGGCCTGCCGAGCTCCCCACTGCCAGATTGAGGCTAACCCGGGCTGCGTCCTCTGCCTTGCAGGATCACAACTGCCCCAAGAAACGCCCGTACTGCGGGTTGGGGGCTGCGCGCTTGTGCTGAGATCTGTGCCTCACCTCGGTTTGAGACCTCCTCGGAACCCAACTCCCCGTCTGCGCTAATCTCCCCCCTGGCCCCGGAACCAACCTTTTTTGGCGAGACTGGCCGGTGAGTTGTTCTACTTCTTATCTTTATGAATTGTAGCAGTCAAGACTATTTTTGAGGCTCAATATAATATTTATAAAGAGGGTAAGAGAAGAGCTTAGAAAGTCACGTGTGTCTTCTCCGCCATCTTGGCTCCGCTTTGAGTTCTTCTTAAGAGATTATTGAAATGAACTTGAAAACAGATTCAATATGGTAAGAGAAAGTAAAGCATAAAGAATGACACTTGGATTGTGAACCTAGATAATTAGGAATATAATGATATCCTCAATAGAAGGAAAAGAGGTTGTTGAGGGATTAGTAATAATGAATTCACTTTGGATATATTGTATTAAATATATATCTGAAGATATCTCATTTCAGACATTCAATAGACATTTGGAGATATGTGCCTGAAGGTTAGCAGTTAGAGAGTTTAGGCAGAAATAAGAAGACTTGAGAATCATAAGCCATTTTCTCAAGTAATCACAAATTATTTTTGTAAAACTTCTACATTATTTTACATCTTTATCACCAGCAAATTAGATCTGTCTCACCACTGCTACTCATAAAATTGATTTTCCATATTATACATATGTGTGTTTGTGTGTACATATAAATTTAATAGGGGTGAAAACTTACCCCTGGGATCTTTACGTTTTAATTTTTATAGCGTAAGTAATTGTAAAGTTTTCAAATCATAATTGAAACTTCATATTTGTTATAAAACATTTCATTTTGTTTTATTATATATCTATTGGAAAATAGCTCTTCATTTTAGAGATATATATGAATATCCTATAGATTGTATATGCCATATTCATACTTTCCCAATTGTTTAATAAAATATAACAAATATTTATTAAATATCTACATCAATGTATTGTGCTATGTGCTAAGGTAATTTTTATGTATAATGAAGAAAAAATGAAGCAACCCCTGCCCTCAAAGGTTATTTATATTTTCTTAATTCAGCTTCACTGATTTTAGCTTAGCATTTTAAAAAACAAAATAAAACAAAACAAAAACAAAAAACAAACTATGACATCTCAATTGACTATTTTGATTTTTTTGTCCATTTTTTTGTCTGATTATTTTGTCCAGTTATCCATGCATTTGTTTTCCAGAGTTGCCAAAGATAAGTTTTTATTTTTTCTGTTTAAAAAAAAGTATTACTTTTCATGTTTTATCTTTTTTTAAAAAATACATTTAGAATTTATTGTAATACGTGTGATAGGTGGTCTAAATGCATTTTTCAAACTGTTTCTAAGTTTTTTTTTTCAACATTACTGTACAATAAAGAATAACTTGTAAAGCAATTTATTTTCTTGAGGTTATTGAAAACTTTATTGCTATGTGCATTTCTTTCTAGGTTTAACTTATCCATTCTATTACACTTACTAACATTGTGTTTTGTTTTTTTTTAATCAACCACCAGATGGTGTTGATAATCACTGCTTCATAGTGACTTCAGTGATTAAGAATTACTAGTTAAATATCTATTTTTCTAGTTTTTAAAAATATATTCCTTAAAATTCTTGATCTTTTATTTTTTCATTTGCATTTTGGCTTTTTAATTTTATAATTTAAAGATTTGGTAATTTGATTAGCATGGTCCTAAATATGTAGTTTACTTTCCAGTCCAGACATGCCCTATGTCTCTACTCAGGCCTTCATATTTATCCTTTTGCCACCAATATCTTGGATTCTGCCCAAAGGATATACAGTTTTGCTAGGTAAGCTTCTGTTATAGCTTGTCAAAGCTGACTCCCTCACCTCCCCCTGCCCACAGCCCCCAATTTTAACTTCCTTTTTATGTGTGTGTATGTGTGTGTGTGTGTGTGTGTGTGTGTGTGTGTGTATTTTTCTTTTTCCATGAGAATATATGCTAAATTAGGACAATTTGTATTTTATTCGAGTACCTGATAAGTCTTGGATTGACTCTTCTGAATTCCTAAACACCTCAAAGTTGCATTTGCTCCAACCTTGACAGAAAGCTATTTCCTGTTATAGAAGTAGTTTCAAAGATAGAGTTTTTGTAAGAGTTTTTGTAAGAACTCAGAAAATACCTCATCACACTCCTTAACCCTCATATTGGGGAAAAAAAAATTGTTGCCCCTGTCTTTTAAGAGCTCAAAGCATATGAGCCCTTTGATCTCAGAGGTGAGATTAATGAGGCGAGAGACTCATAGAGTATGAAAAGAGCTCCAGTTTATTATGCCATACAGCATTGTTGATATATATTTTTTCAAGTGTGATTGGCATGTGCACAGTAGGCAATCCCCAATCACCATTCAGAGGAGCAGCTCGTGGGCTTTGCATATGCTGGTGTCTGCCAATGGGAGAAGAGCTGATCTAGCAATTTAGCAGCTCACTCACAGGCTAGAGGCCTTGTCAAAGCTTCCCTGCTCATGAGCAACTAACTGTGACAGTCCAGCTCAATACTCGTTCCCTTGATCACAAATCATTACTCCTTGTTCAACAAGGGGGTGTCTGCAACATGGCATTAAGTTTTCTAACTTAATGTGCATCAAAGGTCTCCACAGGATCCACACCCTTGCAAAAATATCATGGCAGAATTCACAGTTATTTAAGCTATTAATCTGTATTTTTTTTAATTGATGGTGCTTTCTTATTTAAATTGAGAAGGGTATATGGAGGTATAGGTACAGAAAATTAGATGTTACTTATATCCTTCAAAATCCTACTTCAGCTATATTTGAATGATATCTTTACTTTTATATTATCAGTATCTGATAAAAATATATTATTTCTCAAAGTAGTCTCCTCTGTCCTTTAAAAAATTTTTTTCCCTTTATGTCCATTTGGTTAAGATACAAAGCTATAGAATAGTTTTGGGAGCCTCACAAAGAAGTGAGTTTGAAAAGACAGGGCTTGGATATCAAATCCAGATCAAACCCATTGTTAGGGAGTTAGCTTTCCCTAAATAGGGATATATTTATGATCCATTTATATGTTTTATAAATCTATAATTATGCATAGATTTTATAACTGTATTTCTAAAGGTATCATTACTATGAATTTAGTTTTATTTTGAAATCAGCCTAGTAAGACCACAAACAACAATTAGATTTACACTCATATTTGCATCAATTGACTAGAGAAGTGCTTGGCAAATTGGAAAACATAACCAAATACCAAACAAATAACAACAAAAACAAAAATCTTAATAAATGTATTGTTTATTATATATCTAGAATAATTTTGTTGATATTTTCATTTAAAATATTGGTGTAGATTGACCACAAATAACAAATATATTTCCAATTATTTGGATCTTTTAGTTATGGAAAAAAAAAAAATTTGCAGCTTTATTTATTTAAGTTCTGTTTCTTTTTTGGTAAATTAATACCCAGAAGTTGATGCATTGTTTTTTTTTTTATATTTAAAATTGATTTTTCTTTCTTTCTTTGAGAATATGTAAAAGTTCTGATGCAGTGCAGACATATAATTCTACTCTGTTAATGAAACCATTATTTTTGTCTCAATTATTTTTGTTTGCTTTGCTTTTTGCTTATTTTCAAATATGTAAGTTAAAATTCCATTCTGAAATTTTTCTCACAATTTTTATGTATAATGATAAGTATAATAATAACAATAATGAAAAAATGGCATTTATAGAGCAATTTAAGACATTTATACTCATATTATCATTTGAAATTACAGATGTCTTGTAACTTAGCTACTGCAGGTATTATTTTCAGATGAGAAAATTAAGGCTGAGGGATGTTGCGATTTTCTCAACATAATTTAGCTAACTTTTCATGTTTTGATATATTTCTAACATGGTATTTAGCAAGTGCCGACCATAATCAGCCATGCTACATCTTAGAACTTGCTAAGAATACTGTATCTCTATTAGGAAGACCGCTACTTTGTGTTTTTAAATAAATGCTTTTGCTCTCATTCAAGAAAAGTCTATTCAATCCCTAACTTTCTATTTCTTTTTAATTTAATTGTTTTTGAAATTAAGAAGTATCTACTTCTATCCTCCATCCTCCACCAAGGATGATGAAGAAGCACAACAAAATAAAACAAAGCCCTCACATAAATGCATATAATCAAGGTAATAATTACATTGTCTAGATTTTTCCGAATCCAGGTCCAGTGCTTTATCTACTGTGCTACTTAGGTATGACTAATTTTATAAAAGGAATTTATTATAAATGTAAAGGACTGAAACTCTGAATAGGTGCAATGGAATCAAACAATCCAGCACTTAAGGCTAATTACCTATTGGCAATACTCTATTAGCATATGAATGGAAAATGGCCCTTCTCATTATTCTGTGGTGGCTTGATCTTTTGGTATATACAGATAATTGTGTGTGGGATTAGGGAGTGAAGTAAGACAAGCCAGAGTCATTTCACAGGGGGACAAGGAGGAGAGAGGAGGTTGGTGGCAAGCCTTGTGAAGTTTCGTCCATTTCCTTTACTTCTCCCCCTAAAGACTAAGGACTTTTGCTGATCCTGACTCTAGCTGATCCTGAGCTCAACAGGGAGCTAATCCAGACTTCACATAGATGTAAACAATATTATGAATATGAAGATGATTTAATATTAGAAAAAATATTAGTATAATTAATGAAATACTGATATGTATGTATAATATATATATATATATATATATATATATATATATATATATATATAAATGATCAAATTAATGATTTTCCTTCTAATAAATACTGATCATACTTAATTCATACATCACCATATTTTGCTACTCCTGTCCATAGTTACTTATTATACTATTGTTTCATCACAGAGGTAAGCCCATCCTAACAAGATGCATACCATTTTCCCCCCATTTAATTGTGTGGCAATATTAAAGGAGAACATAGGCTTTTAATCTTAACATAAAACTAGCTCATCTACTCTGATAAATAACATTGTTGATTATTGATCTTTTCCAGTTAAATCTTCAGCTTTTGATATTATTCCCTTTATTGTTATAAATTTTATTATTCTATATAGTCAATAAAGGACAAATTTAATATTCATTTTTTTCATATTTTTAATTCTTCATTATTACATGTTCATTACAAAACTGAACAATAGATTAATATTCAGTAATTCTTAAAATTAAGTTATATCTTTTTTTCCTCTTCTGATACTCATGTTAGAACCTCCAAAATTATGTATCTATAGTATTTAACAGTCTAAAATAGATTCATGGAAATTATCCTCAATTATCTTACTATTTATTTTATAATTTGTTTTTTAAATTTAAATATTTGAATGCTGGGATATCATTTCCATATATATGTATATACACATTCATATGTCTGTCTGTGTGCATATATATGTATAGATACACACATGTATATATGCATATACATATAAGCACACACACATAAATTTGTTATTTTTCTTTTGTTTTTGAAGCAGACCAATGATATCATCAGCAATACGTTGCTTTGTGAATGAATTGAATTTAAGTGAGAAAGAGAGGCACAAAGATATCTTTCTCTTCCAGATTCATTGAAGTTCAAGCAAGTCAAAAGTCAGAATGACTGGCAATAACTCAGGATGTAATGGATGACCTTGTCATCTTCAACATCTGACCAAGCTATAAGCATTCCACAGCTCCCTCTTTGTCCTTCTGCATAATCATTGGAACAAATTGCTTTCATTCACCCATTCTGCTATGGAAGAACTTCTCATGCTTGGTGGAACATCCTCTTAACACACAAGTTTGAGGACTTTTGGTTGCTTTTAACTCAACCTACCTCATGTGCTGAGATGGTCTACTGGGGTGTTGTCTCTGTTTGTGCTATTGATTCCTGGAACCATAGGTAAGATTTGAATGAATCAAAGGTAGATGAGTAGTTCTAAAAAGGGTTGAACAAACCATCACACCCAGGTGCTAGTTTTTGAATACCCCATATACCTCAAATGATGAATTATGCATACCTTTTACATATCTATATCTATATATATATTTAATATTTTTTCTATTTTTGCGTGTGTGTGTGTCTCTCTCTCTTCTCTCTGTTTCTCTTCTTGTCTCTGTCTCGCTCTATATATATATGCATCATATACATATATATACATATATGTATGCACAGTATATATGTCTGTATAGATATACACATGTATATATGTGTGTAAATACACAAATTCATGTGTGTAATACAAACACACATATACAGTATATTTAATATTACTTTAATCTAAATAAAGATTAGAAATTCCACTGTATATTTCTTTTAAGTTAAAACATTATAAAGTTTATGCTAAAGTATGATTTAACCCATTCTATGTCTTTATATTTTAAACATATGTCTTTTTATGGAATAAATTGTTGGACTATCTTTCCTAATCAATTTTACTCCTCTCCCCAGTTTTATGGATCAATTATAACCATTAATAATTCAAGTTATACTTTAAAATTTTCTTTATGTATCCCATCTTACTATATTTCCTTCAAACCAGTGATGTGGTTATAAATGATTTACAAATAGTTCTCATAAAAAAGTATGTGGCATACTATTCCCTCCCAATCCCCAAGACAATCATGGTTAAGTGAGTTGCCTAAGTTCACACAGTTAGTGTCAATTGTTTGAGGCTAAATTTGAACTCAGGTCCTCCTTACTCCAGATACAATACACAATTCATTATGACACCTAGATACCATCCATTTTATTCTTCATTAAAATGTATTTATTTAAATTAAACTAAATGCAAAATTGGAAAAGGAACATTACCATGTGTACAGTATAGCATAGGAGAGGATTCAAAGTATAAAGCAAAACATTTCCATTTAAAGAAAGTTTATATAACAAAGTCTAATGCTGACCTTTATTTTCTGTTTGCATGAATCTCTTCTTTTCTATCCTTCCTGATGTCTCTCCTTTACTTCTGTCCACTACTTTTTCCTCCTACTGCTTACCCTGCTCCATCCTCCTGCAAGGAACCCTTCCTTATCCCATTTTGCCATAATTACCCCTTGCCCTCTTGTTTCTATATGAATTAAGAAGACCTTTATAACCTTCCAAATGTATATGGTGCTCCCTCTTTATCCCATTCCCATTTATCTAAAAGCCCTTCTTTACCCCACCCTTATCCTCTCATTTTTTTTTACAAATTAAGAATACTTTTATTTCATTCTAAATATTTGTATTGCTTTCTCTTTGACTCAGATCTGATGTGAGTATAGTATCCTCTAAACCCCTCCCTCCTTATTCTCTCCACCCTTCCTATCCACTCACATTCTTATGTCTTTCTGAATTTTGATGATTTTTATATTATGGTCAAAGGATATGAACAAAAAATTTTCAAATGACAAAATTAAAGCCATTTATAGTACTACGAAAAAATGCTCTAAATCACTCTTGATTAGAGAAATGGAAACTAAATCAGCTCTGAGGTATCATCTCACACCTATCAGATTGGCCAAGATGAGAAGAAAAGATAATGATAAATGCTGAAGGGGATGTGGGAAACTGGGATACTAATGAATTGTAGAGTTGTGAAATGATTTAACCATTATGGAGAGCAATTTAAAACTATGCCCAAAAGTCTATAAAATTATGCATACCATTTGACCCAACAATGCCATTACTAGGTGTGTATTTCAAAGAAGTCTTAAAGGAGCAAAAAGGATTCACATATGCAAAAATGTTTGCAGTAGCTCTTTTTGTGGTAGAAAAAATTTGGAAAATGAATAGATGTCCATCAATTGGGAAATGGCTGAACAAGTTGTGATATATGAAGGTAATGGAATATTATTGCTCTAAAAAAATGATGAACAAGCTGGTTTTATAAAGGCCTGGAAAGATTTACAGGAACTGATGCCTAGTGAAACAAGCAGAACCAGGAAGACATTGAACACAATAACAGCAAGAATGTGTGGATCAGCTATGAAAGACTTGGCTCTTGTCAGTTTAGTGATCTATATCAATTCCAATAGACTTTGGACAAAAAATGCCATCAGCATCCCAAAAAAGAACTAAGGAGACTTTATATAAATCAACACGGGCTTTGCTATCTTCTTTTTCTGTTTTTTTTTTTTTTTTTTTTATCTCTCCCATGCTTTTTCCCAGTTGCTCTGACTTTTCTCTTCCAAAGGGATTCAAAAAGCAAAGTGTATTAAAAATAAATAAATTTGTAAGAGAAAAAATATTCCCAGCTTTATAAAATAAACTATTTTTGAATGCAAGCCATTTTTCTTTGGCTCTTCGCTATAGTTTAATCCATGAATGTCTTTTGTTTAAAATAGATTTCTAATACATTCTGAGATCCTATTTATTGTATTACAAATTTATTTCATGCTATTAAATTAATAAATATCAATTTACAATCCTTCTTCTAATTTTTGTTAAAGTCCAACTCCTGAAATGGTCAGTCAGCTTATGAAAGTTATTGGGATCTTCCTTTTCCTTAATATACATGTTCTGACTCCCACCTAACTGGGAGTCCTAATTTCTTTTTAGAGTATAAACAGAGTCCAGTCTGGGAAAGCCTTTACTTATGGAAGAACTCCATGTCCTTGCTTCTCTTCATTGGCATTTAAGGATATCCAGCTCATTTAGCTAAAAATTACTTACAGAACACTAAATGGAGATGGATTCCCTTATCCATATGATTTGAGGATGCTGAATCTCATTATCAAATCTTTCAACAAGAGGAGGTGAAGACTTTTAGTTTACTTCCTCAGTAATCTTCACAAACTGAGTTGATTTTTACTTCAGGGAATTTCCCTTATAGAAGGAATTTAAAGTGTTTCAGAGTCTCGCTTGATAGCTTTCTTTACCAAAAGAAACTACTAATTCTCAATTTATTGATTACCATTTAGGTGAATTAATAAAATGTTAATTATCCAGAATTCTTTTTTGGGGGAAAGGGGGTTTGCTTATGGGAAGATTTAAAGATTTTCATATTCTTAAACTCTGGGCCTTGTTGATTGTATTTCTGATCGAGTTAATTTGGGTTTTGTCACTACTAGCATATCATATACTTTACACATCTATACTTTAGCTCTAATTCCAATTCTCCATGTTTTAAAAAATATTTTCTGAAATGAATTTAAAAGGTTTATTTCACCATATATTTTATGGACCTGGTGATTATTAGATTGGCTCAATAAACTTTAAGGTTAGATACTTTGTTTTATAGAAACATAAATGTTCTTTCATATTTGGTTTTGTCTTTTGACTTTGATCAGTCTTGCATTTTTTATTACATTTTTGAATTTTCCTATGATTTGAATTTCTCTTTTCAGACCATATTTCTGCTTTCTGGTCTCAATAATTGATTATTTTGTTTGACTTTTTATGTGAATTATAATTTCAACTCCTATTTATGACTTTAAATTTAACAAAAATAAAACCAAAAACTATCATCATTATCATTATCATCATATTTCCCCAAACACTTGGAATATTCTTTCAGTTATACATTCTGACTTTTGAAGCACGATTTTATTTTGTGGCAGTACTCCCTTTTTCATCACTTATTATAACATTCATTATAACAGTAACTCTTTTGGGTTTAATTCTTTCTTTATCATCTTTACTGTACTGTCCTCTGACTTTCTTCCCCTGAGCTTCCCCCACCACTTCCCTATGACTTTTCTTTTGAGGATTTTTTTTTCATTTTTCTTTGTTTATGTACTTGAGATGACACATTTTATAGTGTTTTGAGGTGATGAAAAGGAGGCTGGTCTAAGAAATGACTGCTTATGGAACCATCTTAGTCCAAGGTGTTACCCTAAGAATTTTTTTCTAGATCTTTTCTTCTTAAGGTTTAAGTCATATCTTATGATCCTATTACTAAATAACTTTTTTGTGTTAGCATGCAAAAAACATCAATTATTGGGCCAGGCTATTCTATAAAAATGTATAAGCTTCATTGCTCAGTTAGAGGGATGTTTTTCTGCATAGGATCTGCTGTGTAATTTCTGAATTGAGTACTATATTTGGAGACACAAGAGCACATGCATGAATAATGATAATGTTTTATTATAGAGCAGTTTCTGAAACTATCACAGAAGGCGAGAGCATTCTAATTTAATTCCAGAAGTATCATTTGTTTTGGTACATTGGGATCATAGATTCTATGCTGCATTTTATGCAGTGCCAATAACAGCTTCTGGAGAATTGTAAGCTCATCTTTGCAAGGCGTACAGATTTTCTGAATGAGTAAATTTTACAATGAAGTTTAAAAAAATATTAAAATATACCCTCCTCTGATTTAGTGTACAGAAAATCTCAGTGAGCATTACCCTTTAAAATGGAATAGGTTAATGCTGCAAAGAATGATAGTCAAGTACCATAACACCTGGTATATTAGCTTTAACACATAAACTAATCAGTTGTAAAATTAGGGACATATTATGAAGTATATGCTGCTTTAAAACATCCGCCAAAGTTTCAAATATGAAACTCAAACTATTCATGCTGGTGGAATTTTAGGGCCTCTAAATCATAGGAAATGAGTTTTATGAATAATCTGCCAGATGGGAAAATATTCACATGCCACAAAATGTTGATCAGATTTATTTGAAGTATAATCTGTAACCATATGCATATTGGAGAAAGTAAAGTGAATTTTCATAGAAGCAGTGACTGTTGTCAGTTTTGTAGCTGTACGAATTTAATGTTATACTTCCAGTAGACTCACTTAATGACTATTACCTGTTTTCCAGCTAGTATGATTAATATTGATTCTTTTTTGTAAGTTATTAAATTGAAAGGCATATTTATTGTCTAGTCACTAGACTGAACCAAACTTTTTTTTTCTAATTGAGAGTTATACTAAAAAGCAAATCAACAGGAATATTCATATTTAGAACACAAAGAACATTTCAGAATAGTATTGTATTATTTGACTTCAAACATTCCTTTTTTCATTCCATGGCTTACTCTGATAACATTTTAAAAATTTTTTAATAAGCTTAATTAATTGGGTCAGAGATGAATCAACTACTGGGTGCAAAGGATCCAGTGAAAAGTCAACCTATATAATTCCTCCCTTGGTTTCTTTTTCATCCTTTGTAGTGGCTTTCAGGTCAGATTTGTGTCACATTTGAGAAAATGTGGGTAATAAATAAAATTCTCTGATTTTTATTTACCATTGCTTTTTTTTTTTAATTTTCTCGTGTGGTATAAAATTTAATAGGTGCTAGTGCTGCACTGGGCCTCCTTATCATTCCCAGGTAGTTTAATCTTGGAGATTCTCTAATCTCCAGCAATGAATGAATCTATTATGTGTTATTCCAGACAAACTTGACCAGTCCTTATGACCAGCATTCCCCAAATTACTACATAGGCAAATCTGAAGTGTTAAAAATTGCCTCGATATATCAAAGAAACTGGAATATAATATAAAATAATGAGTCAAGTATAGCATATAGTGGACAAGCTGATAATCATGGTGAAAGCATAGAAATCAGGAATTTTTCTGTCCATAGTTAACAGGAATAGATTCTACTTTAGGAAACCAAGTGAGCAATTCATTGGTACTTTCCCCTCTGTGTAAGAGGATAGTGTGAGGATTGGAGAACATAGAATTTATAAGAGAACATCTTCCCCATTTGGTTACAATCCATAATGCTAATACTTGGTACTGGCAATATCTCTGGTTCTTTCAGTTCTCATATTATATCTTGAAAGGCTAATTAGTTTACATACAGAAATGATTTTATTCTTTCTTCTGCAAGAATTTTTTTCCAGATGCTCCAAGTCATTATTAATCAGAGAAATTCAAATTAAGACAACTCTGAGATACCACTACACACCTGTCAGACTGGCTAGAATGACAGGGAAAGATAATGCGGAATGTTGGAGGGGATGTGAGAAAACAGGGACACTAATACATTGTTGGTGGAATTATGAATACATCCAGCCATTCTGGAGAGCAATTTGGAACTATACCCAAAAAGTTATCAAACTGTGCATACCCTTTGATCCAGCAGTGTTACTACTAGGCTTATATCCCAAATAGACCATAAAGGAGGGAAAGGGACCTGTATGAGCAAGAATGTTTGTGGCAGCACTCTTTGTAGTGGCCAGAAACTGGAAACTGAGTAGATGCCCATCAATTGGAGAATGGCTGAATAAATTATGGTATATGAATATTATGCAATATTATTTTTCAGTAAGAAATGACCAACAGGATGATTTCAGAAAGGCCTGGAGAGACTTACACGAACTGATGCTGAGTGAAATGAGCAGGACCAGGAGATCATTATATACTTCAACAACAATACTATATGATGACCAGTTCTGATGGACCTGGCCATCCTCAGCAACGAGATCAACCAAATCATTTCTAATGGAGCAGTAATGAACTGAACTAGCTATGCCCAGAAAAAGAACTCTGGGAGATGACTAAAAACCATTACATTGAATTCCCAATCCCTATATTTATGCACACCTGCATTTTTGATTTCCTTCACAAGCTAATTGTACAATATTTCAGAGTCTGATTCTTTTTGTACAGCAAAATAACGGTTTGGTCATGTATACTTATTATGTATCTAATTTATATTTTAATATATTTAACATCTACCGTTCATGCTGCAATCTGGGGGAGGGGGTGGGGAGAAGGAGGGGAAAAATTGGAACAAGAAGTTTGGCAATTGTTAATGCTGTAAAGTTACCCATACATATAACCTGTAAATAAAAGGCTATTAAAATTAAATATATATATAATATTCTTAAAAAAAAGAATTTTTCCCTCTAACACCAACACTCTATTATCTTCAATATCTTTCTTTCTAATGCTTTTTTTCCCTCTATCGCCTGCAAACATGACAAAATTAAAGATAAAACAAAGATAAAAATCTTCACTTCATCTTGTCTATCCCTGCTAGTTCCATGTGTCTCTTGCCTTTTGTGTTTATATTCTTGAAGAAAGTCATCTATAATTGGTATTTCTTCTTTCTCTTCTTAATTTCCTATAGTTTCAATTCCAACTTTTTTAGTTTAACTGCAACTGAGTGAAGTCATTAAAGATACTGTAATTGTGAGATCTTATGGTCTTTACTCAGTGATGATCCTTTTTCACCTTCTTGCTGCTTTTGATGCTATTATTCTCATTTGATTGATACTCTCTTGTCTTTAGGTATTTATGACACTACACAGGTCTGGTTCTATTGTTATATTTCTGACTTCTCCTTCTCAAGCTGTTTTGTTAAATATTGATCCAAACCTCCAAACTGTGAGTGTCCCATAGGGCACTGTCCTAAGCCTTCTTCTTTACTACCTTTATATTATTTCACTCTCATTAATAATGTCATTAGTTCCCATAGATTCAATTATCATCTCTGTGATCATTTTTATCAAATCTGTTTATTCCTAAACTTTTTAACTACTAGTTTTGCATCTCGAACTTCCAATTAGATTTCTCACCGTTATGTCTGTAAATATTTAAAATCAACATGTCTGACACAAACTCATTGTCTTTCCTTATAAACTTTCTCCTTTTCCTAACTTCCCTATTACTGTTGAGGGCTTTACAATCCTTCCATTCTCAAAGACCCACAATCTAGATATTATTATTGATTCCTCACTCTCATTCTGCTATCCAATCTATTTCCAAGGCCTTTTCATTTTGCCTTCAAAATATCTATTACATATAACTTCTTTTGTCCTCTGATATTGTCACCACCCTAGTGGAGTCACTCATCACATCTTGGCTGGATTATTCCACAACCTATTGATTGGAATTCCCGACATATCTTTCCTTACTTGAATTCTGTATCATCAAATCTTTAATTCCATATTATGCCTTTTAATTAACTATATTCAAAGCCCTTCATATTGTGTTTTCCCTCTCATGTTAAGTTTCTTATACATTATACCTCTCTATTCAGCCCTTATCTATTATGACACTGGTATCCATGTTGTTCCTTGAACAACAAGGCTATCTCTCTTCTCTGGACATTTTAACTCTTTGTATCACATTCACTAAATATACTGTCTACTGATCTCTGCCTTCTGACTTTCCTAGCTTCAATTAAGCCTACTTTCAATAGGATAACTATTCTGATTCCTTTTATTACTAGTGCTTTTATTTCATTGATTATTTGCATTTTTCCTGTATATAGTTTGTTTCTACTTATTTCCATATTGTTTCCTCCATTAGACTGTTACCTTTTCAAGGGTAAATAGCCTTGTTTTTTTTTGTTTGTTTGTTTGTTTGTTTGTTTTTTTTGTCTTTCTTTAAATCCCAAATACTTGGTGGCTCATAGAAGACATTTGACATTTTTTAAATAAAATGATCAATTAAAGGGAGATTCTGTAGAAGAAATAAGATTTTCTACATTTTCTTGTTCCTCTGAGTGGAAGATACAGCTCTCCCTGTTAAAATTTGCATGCCTGTTACTTTCTTCTCAAAAATCCCCATGTTTGAAATCTACTCACATACCAAAAAAAGTGACTCTAAAATTTCCTTCAAAGATCCATTGCACTGGATGATGGATTTCTGAGCCTTAATAGGTAGGTTACATATTTTAATTTTATTGATCTAAAGGATGAATACCCATCATTACATCTGAGATATTTTTTCATTCATTTGTAGAAAAAAATTAATCTTTATTTTAAAAGAAAAATAATTATAAACAAAATAATTATGCACATGAAATTGTACTAAATAAAAGGAAAATAACATAATCATTTTTCTTGAATGGCTCTTGGGGGAAAGGGTTCTAAAATCTTATTTAACACCTTATATACTTTATGTTACTATTAAATTAAAAGTACCACATCACCTTTCCCATTACTCTCATGAAACGATATAGTAATCAGTCTGATTCATATAATCTCATCATCCTAATTAGTCCTTTAAAAAATAAGAAATGTTTTTTTCATTCAGTGATTCATTCTAACAAATTCTTATTTAATTAAATTCCTTTTGAGCATTTTGTTTCACCTAATCCTCAGTTATATCTTGGTTCTGTAACTTTCTGAAACTGTTTTGTTCTTCATATATATAAAACCAAATGACTATAAGCAAAGTTACAGATTGACCTCATCCTGGAAAATGTTTTTGTCTTCACACATATATATTGATTTCTCATTTTTTAAAAAAAGTTAATGCTACAATTTAATACATCATGATTTTAGTGGGACACTGGCTTATGGTAAATTTATATTTTTTAATGCTTCAATCTATGTTCAGACACAATTTGTTCCTTCTCTGGTTATTGATAGAATTTTTCATTAAAAGTCCTTCCAGTTGTCATGGATTAGTGTATTGCTGAGAATGGTAAAGTCATTTACAGCCGATCATCCCATAGCATTGCTATTACTTTGTGTACAGTACATTTAACTTTACTTGAGTTCACAGAGGACTTTTCAGGTTTTTTCTTAGAGCACCCTCTCATTATTTCCCATGGAAAAATAATATCCCATCACAAATGCCTACCACATTTTATTTAACTATTCCCCAATTGATGGGCATTCCTTCAATTTCCATTATTTTTGTCCTGAGAAGGGAGCAGCTATAAATATATTTTTTTTGGTAAAATTTAGTAGTTTACCTTCTTTTTTTAATCTCTTTTGTTATTTATATCTAGTAGTGATGTTGTTAGGTCAAAGGATATGCATGAATTTCTAGACCTTTGGATATAGATCATATATTTTATCATTTATCAATTGGTGCATGGCTTTTTTTTTTTATAAATTTGACTCAATTCACTCTACGTTTGAGAAATAAGACTTCAAGATTATTTTTCAATTACTATTACTAATTGTATTTTCCCACATTTACTCTCTCTCTTTTAAATCTGTCCCCCTTTGATACTGGTCATTCCCTCCCCCAATATGACCCCTCTTTTATCATGCTCCCATTTCTAGTATACCATTCCCCTCTTATTTTTGTGCAAGGTAAGATAGATTTCTATATCCATATTGAGTGTGTATGCCATTTCCTCTTTTAGCTAATTCTGATGAGAGTAAAGTTCACTCACTCACCCTTTCCTCCCCCTTCCTCTCCAATGTAAATGTTTTTTCTTCTTTCTTTTATGTCAGACAATTTACGTCATTCCACTTCTCCCTTTCCCTTTCTCCTGGCATATTCCTCTCTCAGTTCTTAATTTAATTTTGTTATTTTTAGATATAATCCCTTAATAATCAACTCACACCACTGCTCTCTGTCTATATATACTCCTTCTACCTGCCATAAGAATGAGAAAGTTCTAATGATTTACAAGTATCATCCTCTCATATAGAAATGGAAACAGATAAACTTTATTAAGTCCCTTATTATAGCCCTTTCTTGATTACCTCTTTGTGCATCTCCAGAGTCTTACATTTAAAATTCAAATATTTCATTCAACTCTGGTCTTTTCATCAAGAATATTTGAAAAGCCCATTTCATTGAATGCTTCTTCCTCTGAAGGATTATATTTAATTTTGCTGGGTAAATGATTTTTTATAGTAATCCTAGTTACATTGCTCTCCAGAATATCATATTCCAAGCCCTCCACAAAGGGGGCTTTAGCATGCAGAAGCTAATAAATTTTGTGCTATCCTACCTGTGGCTCCACTATACTTGATTTTTTTTTTCTTTCAGTATGCTTACAACATTTTCTCTACGTTCTTGGAATTTTAGAATTTTGCTTTGATATTCCTGGTAGTTTTCATTTTGTGATCTCTTTCAGGAGGTGATTGGTGGTTTTTTTCAATTTGTATTCTGCCCTCTGGTTCTCGAATATCAAAACAGTTTTCCTTGATAATTTCTTGAAAGATAATGTACAGGCTCCTTTTTTTATCATGATTTTTAGGTAAAGCAATAATTTAAAAATTATCTCTCCTGGATCTATTGTCTAGGACTAAAATATTTAGAAGTTACCAAACTGCAGCTAATTCAGAAGTCCTGTTTTGCTGAAGCTGGGGTTGGGACAGATCAGGATTGGGGCCCAGTCTTCATTGGGGTGGCCTGCATTGGAATTGAACACTAGGCTTTTACCCTTGTTCCAGAGATGATCTTGCAAGACATCTTTGGTCTCTCCTCTTTTGTTAGAAGCCCCCAGGATTGATGTTGATTCATTCGTCCCTCAATCTGTTTTTACTTTATTAATGTGAGGGTGGGGCTGGGTCCAGGGCCAGGGCTGCACTGTCCCTTCCAGCACTGGCTTCCACCCTGTTTCCACAGACCTCTTTTGCTGATCTTCTAAGTTGTCTTTGGCTGAAAAATTTTCTATACTGTGTTTTTGAGTGTTCTGATACTCTGAAACTTGGGTAGTCATTTAAAGGAATTTGTAATTATTTGGAAGAGAACTGAACAAATTCCTGCCTTTACTCCACAATCATAGCTCTGTCTTCCCAGTTTTTCTTTTTAACATTTATCCTTGATTTCCATTTTATCTGTGAGCTAAATTTTAAGGTTTCTATAAATCTAAAGGATAGAATCCCATAAAGGGTTGTAGAAGAAAAAAGAATTAAGTAATTACCAACATATCCTCCCTTCTTACAATATCATTGAATGCTTTATGACCTCCCTATGTAAACAGGTGTCAGAATCTACAAGAAGAGTTGAACTCTTGATTCCAATAAGACTTGGAATTTTCCAAATCTAATTAGAGGAATTGAAAAGGAAAAGGAAGAAAGAATACTATGATGCAGGACTGAAAACTAAATGATGTACCTTTATCACCTGACAGCTACAACATGTGAAGATTAGAATTAGAGATAATCAGCAATTTCCAAAATACTGAATCCAATAGAACAAAAAGCCAAAGACAAAATTATATATGCAAAACATGCAAGATGTGTGTTACAAGGAAGGTGAACTAAATAAATTATGGTCAAAGAGCTATTAAACTGCTTATATATTTTTTAAACCTAGGAAAATCCCCATTAGCTCTATTTTGTAAATTATTATGAAAAAAAGATAAAAATAATCTACTTGTGAAAATATTTATAATGGTTCTCTTTGTGAAGGCAAAGAGCTGAAAATTGCAGGGATGTCTATCATTTGAAGAATGGCTAAACAAGTTGTGTTATATGATAATTATTTAATACTACTGTGCTATAAGAAAGGATGAACCCATTGATTTTAAAGGAAAAAAAACATAGAAATATTTGCATGAAATAGTGAAAGTGAAATGAGCAAAACCAAGATAATGTTGTATATAATAACAACAAAATTATTTTAAGAACAACTTTGAATGACTAAGTCTTTTGGAGTATTATAAACACTAAATCAACTGCAAAGGAGCTATTAAGATGCAATTTGCCTCCAGAGGAAAAAATACTGAAAAATAGAAATGTATATAGTATGTTCTGTCTATTATCTATCTATCTATCGATTTATTGATCTATCTATCTATTGATCAATCTATTTCTAATGGTAGCCACCTGTAGGCAGGTGGTCGAAAGGGTGACATTTTTTTTTAAGTGAACCATAAAGAATAAAATAAAACATGGAAGAACTACAGACCTACATTTCATTTTCTATCCTTAAAGTTATCAATTTGGAACACTTTTCTTATTAAAAAGGAATGGGTTTTAAATTATAAATGATATTAAAGTTACCCATGCATATATCCTGTAAATAAAAGGCTATAAAAAAAAGAAAAAAATTATAAATGATAAAAATATTGGGGAAATATAACTATTGCAGCTATACATGCTTTTGAGATAGTTTGGGAATTGATAATTGGGTAGAGAAGTTTCATTCTTCATATTTTGGTTGAGAAACTATTCTCTTTGTTTGAACTTGCTGGATTCTTATCCAGATCTCTATAATTAAGGTTGGCAAATATTTTAATACCCATTTGCAAATAAGGGAATTGAGATTTTTTTTTTCTCCAAGTCATATGGTGAGAGTCACTGGTTGGAACATCTGTCCTAAACAATACTTATGCTGCTGAGCATATGTTAGCATTTGCAGGAAATTGGATTCCACCTTTTAGCAAATAAAATATGTCACTTCACAGAAGTCAAGCAATATTCCAAGTTGAGTTGCCTCATAATGAATATTAACAAGCAACAAAATCAATCATTAAATTGTTTTCACAAAGGGGAATGTGTTTGAAATCTAAATGAAATGACCATTCAAGTTTTTTTGTTGTTTTCAAGAAAGTTCACCTTATGAAATTATATTAAATTGAATATAGCAATACATACTAGGTAAAGTCTATGATAGGTGCATTTTTGAGTGCAGTACAATGAACAACTGATTAAAGAAGAGATATTTTACCAAATGGAAGTATTTGGGTGAGTGGAGAGAAATGAAAGAGCATATATCATTAATTAATATATAGTCAAAAATGTTTTTCATTCCTCTGAGGTACAGTTGTCTGTCTTGGCCATTAATGTTTGAAATACATTCTTGATAAAATAAGCAAAGAATTTAAAATAAATTAAATCAACACTGTGAAATAGCATATCAATGATTATATGAAATTTCAACAGGAAAATTAACAGAAACAAACAGAACTTCAGCCACCGCTGATATGTAAACAAAACAAAACAATGCAAAACAAAGTACAAATTCATGAATCAGTTGTGAGACTCCTTTTCAGAAAGTGAGAGAATCTTTTTTTTTTCCCCAATCTCTTTGTTCTTTTCTGAGATTTACCTTTGAAATGTAGAAGTCTTTTGTGCTTGCATGAATTTCTATGATTAATGATCTTTTTAAGGATTGCAATTTACTTGGGTAAGGGAAGAAAGGAAAAATCAAAAAGGGGAAAAAAGAAGAAAGAAAAAAATGCAAGCAAACAACAACAAAAAAATTGAAAATACTATGTTGAGTTCCACTTTAGTCCCCACAGTCCTGTCTCTGGGTGTTGATGGCTCTCTCCATCACAAGACCATTAAAAGTGGCTTGAATCACCTCTCTGTTGAAAAGAGCCATGTCCATCAGAACTGACCATCATAAAATCTTGTTGCTGCTGTGTACAATGTTCTCTTGGTTCTGCTTACTTCACTTAGCATCAGTTCATGTAAGTCTCTCCAGACCTCTTTGAAATCATCCTGCTGATCATTTATTATAGAACAATAATATTCCATAATATTCATAAACCATAACATATTCAGTAATTTTTCACCTGAAGGGCATCCACTCAGTTTTCAGTTCCTTGCCACTACAAAAATGGCTGCTATAAGCATTTTTGCACATGTGGATTATTTTTCCTTTTTTATGATCTCGTTGGGATACAGGTCTAGTAAAGACACTGCTGGGTAAAAGGCTATGCACAGTTTGATAGCCCTTTGGGCATAGTTCCCATATTGATCTCCAGAATGATTGGATCTGTTCACAATTCCACCAACAATATATTAGTTTATAATATATTATCAAGTTTTGAAATAACTTTCTATGGTTTGAACAATATTTTCCATTATGTTGTAGACAGGAATATAGCTTGAAACCAATAGTTCTTAGGTGAATTATTTAGGTTCATTCATTCATCATTAGGTGATGAATACCAATGTGATTTTCCAAGACAATAATAGGGAGATTTTTAAAAACTCCTGTCTTCCTGTCCTGGTCAAAAAGATGATTATTATAATCCCTCTTGCTTGATTGGGGATAATTTACCTCAATATAAATATAATTAAAGTTA